>NC_063340.1:8270852-8320131 GCF_021869965.1 Rhincodon typus | reverse complement strand
CTGCTTGGCCTGCTGTGTTCATCCAGCTCTGCACCTTGTTGTCTCGGATTCTCCAGCATCTGCAGTTCCTACTATCTCTCATCCTTCAGAGTAAGGTAGTTTGCACAATGCTTGGACATGACAGCAAGGTAAATCAGCAGGTCAGCATCATTATTAGATCCTAATGATGGTCACACTGCTCCAAATAATGATGCAACGCCAGAGAGGGCAGTGCAGTAAATCTACTTTAACTGGGGACTATTGAATAAAGTGCAGGTCTTACCCAATTTAAACCATTCTGTTGGAGGTGTGTTGCCTCTTTAGAGCAAAACATTAAGAGGTTGTTGTTTCTTATGAGGAAATAATATGTTTCATTTAAAATAAGTTAGATGGATCTATTAATGAAGATATGCAGCATTTGTTTTGTGATTTTTGAGAAAATTAACCAACAATGAGCAGTAACAGTTGCTTAGAATTCACCTGGTTGGCTCATGAGAGTAAAGAAATTGCATAAGTGTCATCTAGTCTCGAAACATTAGCGTGGTTTCTCTCCGTGGATGCTGCCTGACCCGCTGTGATCTCCAGCGTTTTTTCACTTTAGTAAAGAAATTGCCTATTTTGGTCTTCTGCCCTTCATAAACATGAGTTGACCCAAAATTTTGTTGCCCGTTGCTTAACTCATATCAAGTTCCATTCAGCCATTAAAAACACAGTACTGTGGATGCTGGAAATCTGAAACTAAGACAAAGAGCACTGAAGAAACTAAGCAAGTCTGGCAGCACCTGTGGAAAGAGAGAAACAGAGTTAACGTTTCAAGAGGACTAGATTTGTCTTCAGAACAGTTTTGAAGAAGGGCAATTATGCCGGACTTGAAACGTTAGCTCTCTACAGATGTGCCAGACCCACTGAGTTTCTTCAGTGTTTGTTCCATTTACCCATTGCCCCAGTCCAATAACATTTCCATCTTTAATATGCTCAAACCACATTTACAAATACCTCCATGGCCTCCCTGTTCTATTAAATATTCGGTCAACTGTGCTGATGTCTTTTTACGTGGCTCGGTGTCAACGTTTGTTTGGCAACTGCTCCAGTGAAACACCTTGGGGTGTTTCACTATGTCAACTCTGCCACATAAATGCAAGCTGTTGTTACGTCAAGATGTACCAGTGATCTCTGGATATGGGAAATTTCTTGAGTGTAGTCAAGGTGAAGGTGTGATGCTGCTGCTTCTCGCTGTAAGAGACCCAAGCTTTGTTTACTCAAAAGCTACCTTGACCTGGCCTCTTGGGTCAACAAGTTCCTCTTGCGGTCACTAGAAATGTAAAAGAATGCAAAATGGACTGCTAAGTCACTATCACTCCATTGTATGATTAAGTGCTCCATGGGCAATTGCTCAGTAATACCTTCCATCAAGCATTCTCCTGGACACAGGCAAGAATACCAAATTTCAAATGATCGCAACAATTTATACCACAGGAGAAAAGGGTGCTAATGGGATGGCAGGTCCGCTCTGATAGTTTCCGTGGTCACACGTCAGCCAATCAGCTCCTGGAATAGTTTATGCCCCAAATTTTCTAGAAGTTGGGGTGGATTATCCTCTGTGGGAATTTAAAGGGAGCGGAATTTAACCAACAGCCGTTTTCAGGCAAGTTCCAGTTCATCTGTAACCGTGGTGATTTTATTTGTGTGACTCCAGTCACATGCCCCGTGTCATTGCCTGCCTTGAGTGGGGGCTAGTCAGATGGGGGAGGGGGAGAATCGAGGTGAGAATCTCCTGGGTCCTGCTGAGGGAAGGCAAAATAATTTACCGGAAGGGCCTCTTCACCTTCCTGAAGCCTTGAAGGGAATACATTTGCAGAGATATGTCGGAGGTCGCTCCTATATTGACACGACATTGGACAGTTCTTTCAAAGAGCCAGCACAGGCAGAGTGGGCTGAATGGTCTAGACTGTGCTGATTTTCAAATCAATAATACCTCACACTGGCCTGCATCTTTTGGGGAAGTGACTCATGATGAAGTCAGATTCGCTACAGCCTGATGCTGTAATGGTACCCAGATAGAACCTAGTGATGTGGGACTTTGACAGTGAACTGTCCTGAAACTTGCATTAAAATTGGTGATGAATGAGATCACTGCAGCTTGCTGGTGGGTAAATGATCTAGGGTGTTTTATTTATGTTTCTGTTGTATGGCTAGGGTTAAAAATCTCCCTTCACCCATATTGTCTTTCTGGCCAATGGTTCACCCAGAGGATTCATATTGAACAGAACCATGTTGTGTCCTGCCTTGACGATGACCACCAGCTTGGAAGTCCTACCTCATGCTGTAAAATCCATAACTAATGCATCCTTCCCATCTTACACTGCACTTATTAAATGAAAACTCACTTTCAATCTTCTACTGTGTGCACCTGAGGTGGCAGCTCACGCCCCAGACATGTTCTATCTATCCTAAGCCAACAACCCCATTCCCAGCCTTATGCCATACTCTAAACCATCTCCTCAGAAAATTTTGCACTGTGTGTACTGGACGAGATGCACTGTGTCGATATGTCTAATCAACCTGTTTAGACACATTATGGCACATTTCCTGGGCAGGTGGGACTTGAACCTAGACTTTCTGGTCCAAAGAGATGGGGACAATACCACAACACAACAGGAACTTGGCAAACCCACCCTGTTTAGCTGCTCTGTGAACACACCTTCCTTCATCGTCAAGCCCAGGGGTGGGAATCGAACATGTGAACAAGGAACAAAAGTAGGCCCTTTGAGTCTACCCCACCATTCAGTTTAACCTCAATTCTACATGCCTGCATATCCCCAATAACCTTTCATCCCCTTGATTTTCAAGATTTATCTACCTCTCCCTGAAAAATATTTAAAGATTCTGCCTCCCCTCCAGTATTCCGACTTGGAAATATATCGCTGTTCCTTCAATGCCATTGGGTTAAAATCCTGGAATTCCCTCCTTGACAGCACTATGGGTGTACCTGCACCAAATGGACTGCAGAGGTTCAAGGAGGCCACTCACCGTCACCCTCTCAAGGGCAACAAGAGACAGGAAATAAATGCAACCAGCAACACCCGCATCCCATGAATAGAACCTGCTGCCTTTTGAGGAAGGGAATTCCAAAATCCTAACCCTCCCAGGGAGAAATACTTTCCTCATCTCTGTTGTATATGAATGACGCTTCCATTCTTAAACTGCGACCCCTATATCTAGACACTCCCACAAAGGGAAACATCCTTTCCACATCGACTCAGTCAAGTCCCCATGGGATATATTATCAGTTTCAATTAAGCCACGTAATCTTCAATTAAGCCTCCAAATCTTCTAAACTTCAGAGGATACTGGCCTAGGTTGTTTAGCCTTTCCCCATAAGGTAGTCTGCTCATTCGAGTGTCGGCCTGCACATCCAACTCATTCGCATCCTCCCGTAAGTATGATCACCAGGACTGTACACTGTGCTCCAGATGCAGTCTCACCGATGTCTTGTAGTACAGAACCTAGAGCTTCTGTCAGAGGCAAGATCACTACCCACTGCATCCTACTGAGCTAAATGCCTGGCCCATCTGCTGCAGTATACCCCGAGCTGATCACTCGATCATGTCCTAGTTCATTAGGCTCACTAATGCCCTTTAGGGAAGGAAACTGCCATCCTTACCTGGTCTGGCCTACATGTGACTTCAGACCCACAGCAATGTAATTGACTCTTAAACTGCCCTCTGGGCAATTAGGGATGGGCAATAAATGCTGGCCCAGCCAGGGACGCCTTCATCCCGCGAATGAATGGAAAAGAGTTTACGTTCACAAATTGTGTCATGCGCCACTGACCACTCACGTCCCAACTCATATTTGAGATCAGCTTTTCCCCATTGCTGCTGAGTAATCCAACACGAACACTGGAAGCTAAGGTCACCTCTGAATTTGTTTAATGGAGAAATTTCGGATTCCTTTCATCCGAGCTCCCATCTTCTTGCATGCACACCTGTCACAAGATCCCACTCGAGACCGTAATGTCGCCTGTTGAAACTCATGTAAAATGTCGAGGATTCAAATTGAAAGAACACAAATGTCTCTAAATATTATTGACAATTCAATTAATCAGAATCCCCTTGAGCTAATAAATGAAATGGCAGGACTCAATCTTAATCATAATAATGTCTCATTTTACCCGATCATTGATCACACTGCTGCAAACCAGGAGTATAATCTCCCTTCAGCACCTCTTTTTGTGTATTATTTCACCAGCAGTTTTAAAATTCCAGTCTGTACTATTTTAATGTCGTTGAACTGTTTAATTCAAATCGCTTAAGGCTTGCATTAGAACAATATGTACAGAATTTAACCTGAGCACATTAGCTCAGCTGCTGAAAATAGCGCAAAGAGCGAGTTAAACCTTTTTAATCTATTAATTTAAATGAAATAGGATTAATTGACTTCTTTCATGATCAAGTCTTTCAGTCCAAAGTGCCAGAAATCAACAAAAAAATCCAAGTAACCTTCATTTCTCACAGATTCTATCGAATAAAGAGCTGGTGGTTGAATAATCTTGTTAATGCTTTTCTGGTTTGTACGGTAGATTTAATTTGCTGTTGACAATCGTTCTCCCATTCCTCTTCCTCCCCCTACTGATGAAACACCCACCTCACAAAACAGTGACTGTCAGCATAACTCTCCCTTCCCTTCTCCATATCATCTTAAAAAGCTCCCAGGCTTGTAACAGAGTCTTGCGGCATCAACACAGAACAGACCAGTTAACCATCTCAATTCAATGAGATCCTGGCTATTCCATGACTTTTTACCCTCCGTAAGTATGTATCAAATGCACCCCCATATCCTTTAATACCTTTTAGCTCACAAAAATCTCACATCTGCAATTTATAATTGATCAAGGATCAATTGCCAGTTATAGGATGAGGTTTGTAATCTTCTGCCAACTCTTTGTCTGAAGAGGGACTTCTCAGATTTCATTCCTCAAACGTTTGTGTCCAAGTTTTAGATGTAGTTCCAGAATCTGCAGGAGAAATTGCTCCTCTCTCTCTTCTCTACCTGCCTGTTTCCTTATTGGCTTAAAAACTTCAATGGAATCCTCTCTTAACCTTCTAAATTACAGAGAATGCAACTGCAGTTTACATTATCTCTCCTTGTAAATTGGCCAGGTATCATATTCGATGGCGCACTTCCTCCAAGGCCAAAGTATCCTTCAACCTAAAAGACACTTGCTGTGAATAATCCAAGAGAAAAAAATCAAAGGGGCGTGAAATAAAATGTGCTTTCTTTCTGATTGGCTTTGAACACACTCTATCTTCAAATGTACATAAAAGAGCCTTTTGTTCTGCTCTGCAGCATGGAGTGCACATTACATCACAACCAGTCCTGGCCATGATTCTGCAGCAAGGCTAGAACACATCAGGGCAGCGAGGGTGACTCCAGTCTGCAACATAGCTGCAGGAAATGCTGTGGTGTCGAATAGATTCCTTATCGTTGTGGGGATGATAACAGGTTCTTTGCAGGAAAAATGAACAAATTCACACTTCGAGTACTACACAACAGAAGAATTTATAGAAATGCTGTAATTATACGTGTTCCATTACCACCCTCTGTTCTCTTGCAGCCACTAACCCTTTTGACATTTAATCACTCCTATTTTCCTCTCCATGAACATCCTACCCTTTTCTTTCTTTCCTCCTTCCTGTCCGTCCCCTGATGAGTTGAATAATTCCAAAGAGGAGGTGATGGCTTAGTGCCAGACAATTAATCCAGAAACTCACATAATATTCTGGGGACCCAGGATCAAATCCTGCCATGATAGAATTTTACATCAATAGACGTCTGGTGTTAAGAGTCTAGGGGTTACCATGGAACCATTGTTGGGCGGGGGAGTCTCATCTAGTTCATTAATGCCCTGTAGAAAGGAAATCTGATGTCTTCACCTGGTCTGGCCTACATGCAACTCCAGACGCACAGCAATGTGATTGACTTTTCACTGCACTCTCGTCAGTTAGGAATGATTAGTAAATGCTGGCCTCTCCAGTGAAACCCACATCCTATGAATGAATAGGAGGATTAAAAATAACATTCTTTGAACCCTTGATTAATAGGTTCTGGCCTCCATTAGCTTGAGGCCATATTTGCATGCCTGCATCAGTCGGAAGGTCACACAGGTACTGGGTTTGGGCTTTTTGTCTGTGTTTCAGACGTGCCCTGGAGATTTTGCTCATAAATACACTGACTGGCCTACCTGCCTTATCTCCTTCCCTTCCCATCTCTAATATTCTTCATAAAGGCAAAAGAAAATGGGACAAGAAAGAAGAAAGAGCGAAAAAAAGCCTGTTGAAAGTATACGAAAAATTTTTAACATTGACAAATCTTGGCATCTTTCCCACAGCTATAATTAATGTGTTTGTCATGGCAAAATTCCCATATAGTGCTGCAGAATGTGGTCATCCCGGTGCGTTCTGTCTTACTGCAGAATCTTGAACAGAGATGGTCTTGATGTAATTCTACTGCAGACTCAGGGACAGCCCAAACAGTGTCTTCACTGTCATTTCAGTTGAGGTATGGGTGACACGCTGTGTCGGGTCTATGAAATAAGTGCCCATGCAGCTAAGAAACAATTGTGGAATGTTTCATTGCTGGCTCACATTGGTGGCTGTATTTTGCTGTGGAATCGTAGAGTGGTTCAGTATAGAAGGAGGCCATTTGGCCTGCCAAGTCCATGCTACCTCATTTGACGAGCAGTCCAATCCGCTCAATACTTGCCTCCTAATATTGCAGTTGTTGTTTCTGCTATTCTATTCTGTAGGATGCTATCTACCCTCTCAGGCTTAATGCAGAACCCGGGCACTCATTACTGAACTAACTCCGCAGAGGCCAGTATCCCCATCACCAAGTGCCCCTTTATTTACACGTGCACAGTACGTGACACTGGTTCGGCTTCCTCAGAGCCTGTTCTTAGATTGAGCAGAACCCCTGACACTCCTGTTTATATCTGTGAGCCAGGGCTCCCTGATGGGACCAGATTAACAGCCCCCAATCAGGGAACTCATGTTCTATGAGGTCCACCTGGCCGACCTCGTTGCAATCACTGTAGTGTCGGGAGCAAACATTTCCCTTGTCAATTTCTTGTTCTTTTGCCAATTGTTTGAAGCCGCTTATTCAGTATCAGTGATTTCTGTTTAATTGCTGCTTTGAAAATGAAGTTACTGGAGAAGAGCCTACCTAATAGATCACAAGCTAATGGAATGTTGGATTTTATTTCAAGGGGGTTGGAGTATAAAAGTAAGGAAATATTACTGCAACTGTACAAGGTGCTGGTGAGACCACATCTGGAGTGAGCAGTTTTGGTCCCCTTATTTAAGGAAAGGCAGTTCTGAGAAGGTTTGTGAGGATGATCCCTGGCATGGAGGGATTGTCTTAAGAGCAAAGGCTAAGCAGGTTGGGACTCTACTCACTGGAGTTTAGAAGAATGAGAGGTGATCTCATTGAAACATTTTGGATTCTTAAAGGGGCTTGACAGGGTTAATGCTGAGAGATGTTTCCCCTCATGGGAGAGTTTAGAATCAGAGGGTGCAGTCTCAGAATAGAGGGGTGCCAATTTAAGACAGAGATGAGGAGAAATTTCTTTTTTCAGATAGTTGTGAATCTTTGGAACGCTTTGTCGCAGAGAATTGTGGAGGGGGTCGGGGGGGTGGTGGGCAGAGTCCTTGTGTATATTTAATGCTGAGACAGATGGATTCTTGATCAGTCAGGGAATCAAAGGTTGTAGGGAAAGGGCAGGAATGTGGACCTGAGGAATATCATATCAGCCATGGTCCTATTGAATGGTGGAGCAGGCTTGAGGGCTGAATGGCCTACTCCTGCTCCTATTTCTTACGGTGTTCTTATGGTCTACCTGGAAGTTGAAGGATATTATTAAGCTGGAGGGGGTTCAGAAGAGATTTACCAGGATGTTGCCGGGTATGGAAGATTGGAGTTATAAAGAAAGGCTGGATAGGCTGGGACTTCTTTCACTGGAGCGTAGGAGGTTGAGAGATGACCTGATAGAAGTTTATAAAATAATGCCAGATAGAGATGGAGCTAATGGTAGTTGTCTTTTCCCAAGGGTGAGGAATCTCAAGACTAGGGGACACATTTTTAACGTGAGAGGAGAGAGATTTAAAAAAGACGTGAGGGGCAATTTTTTTTACACAAGGAGTGGAATGAACTTCCTGAGGAGGTGGTGGATGTGGGCAGAATTACAACGTTTAAAAGACATTTGCATAAGGACATGAATAGGAAAGTTCTGGAGGAATATGGGTCAGGGAAAGGCAGGTTCGGCTAGTTTAGGTTGGGATTATGTTCAGCCTGGACTGGTTAGACTTACCAGTCTGTTTCTGTGCCGTATGATGTTTCAATGAGGCTAAGTCAGTGGACTACCTCTTTTTGGGTGCCCAGAGAACAAGATCCCGCAAGTGTCCACAAGTAGCACATAAAAAGGAATTAGGAAGGAACTGTTGATCGTGTGCTGTTGGATCAAAAAGTGTTGAACAGAATAAAATAGCAATTTTATTTTAAACGCAGACACAGTGGGCTGAATGCCCTATTTCTCTGCCTGTGTTCCTGTGATCTGTTGCACCTTCCAACAGGATTCTTGAAACAACCTATTGTTAGAAAATATTACTAATTTAGGCCTATACAATTCATTTTGATCAATGAAGCTGAAAATAAACAATTGTAGCAAGACAAACTCAGAGCATCATCGGGACAGACAATTGCCAAAAATATTTTTTGCTCATAATATAATTTTTAGAAATGTTTCTGGCTTTAATGAAAGTGTTGGCACAGCGAGATAATCTACAGATGCATTAACCAGTCACCATAAGACGTTTGAAATTCCTTCTTGAATTAGATTTAGAGTTTATTTGTAGCGGTATAAATGGAACTCCTTTGATGCATTGATTTACTCTGAGCATTTCTGAAACTCATCATCTCCCTTGATTGGATCTTGCTGTGAAATTTTCTTTGTTGTGCTCCTTTTTCTACACAGTGCTGGCCAGTAAATTCAATTTATTTCCTCTGCCAGCTGTTGCCCTTCCTCTGCCAGACACGCCAGGAGTAATAACAACTTGCAAAGCCAGCATCCATCCAGCCATATCACAGAACTGAGATCATAAGATGTAGAAGCAGAATTAGACCATTCAGCCCGTCAAATCTTCTCTGCTAATCGATCATGGCTGGTGTATTTCTCAACCCCATTCTCCTGGGTTCTCCCCATAACCCTTGATCCCCTTATTAATCAAGAACCCGCCTTAAACACACACAGTGGTCCCCCACAGCCCTTTTTGGCAATGAGCTCCTCAGATTCAGCACCCTCTGGCTGAAGAAATTCCTCTTCATCTCAATTCTAAAGGGTTGTGCCTTCACTCTGATGCTGTGTCACTTGGGTCTAATTTCTCTTACTAGTGAAAACATCATTTCCACGTCCACTCTGTCCGGGCCTCGCAGTATTCTGTAAGTTTCAATGATATTCCCCCCTCATCCTTCTAACTCTATCACGTACAGACCCAGAGTCCCCAATTGCTCTTCATATGACAAGCCCTTCATCCCCAGGATTATTCTTGTGAACCTCCTTTGGACCCCTCCAACGCCAGCACATCCTTCCTTAGATACAAGACCCCAAACTACTCACAATATTCTGAATGCACTCTGACCAGAGCCTTTTGCAGCCTCAGCAGTACATCCCTGCTCTTGTATTCTAACCCTGTTGAAATTAGTGTCAATATTACATTTGCCTTCCCAACTGCTAGCTAAACCTGCATATTAACTTTAGGAGAATGCTGACAAAGAATCCCAAGTCCCTTTGTGCTTCAGATTTCTGAAACTATTCCCCATTTAGAAAATAGTCTATGCCTCTGTCATTTAGACTAAGGTACATCATCTCACATTTTCCCACATTGTATTCCATCTGCCACTCATTTGCCCACTTGTCTGAGTCTTTGTGCAATCTCCTCACTTCCTGAATACTACCTGTCCATTCGCCTATCCTTGTCATCTGCAGACTTAGCAAAAATGCCCTCAGTTCCTTTGTCCAAGTCATTAATGTATAACATCCACAGTTGTGATCCCGACACTGCGGAACTCCACTAATCACTGGCTGCCATCCTGAAAAACACCCTTTTATCCCCAATCTGCTTTCTGCCAATCAGCCAAATCCTCTATAAGGGTCTAGGCCTGAAACGTCAAAAACCCTTCCTGCTCCTCTGATGCTGCTTGGCCTGCTGTGTTCATCCAGCTCTACACCTTGTTATGTCAGATTTTCCAGCATCTGCAGTTCCTACTATCTCCTCTATCCAGTACCTTGCCCCTAACGCCATGGGCTCTTATCTTATTTAGCAGCCTCCTGTGCATCACCTTGTCAAAGGCTGCCTGGAAATCCAAACAGATCACGTCCACTGGCTCTCCTTTGTCTAACTTACTCATTATCTCTTCAAAGAATCCCAGCAGATTAGCCAGACATGACCTCACCTTCACAAAGCCAAGCTGACTCAGCCCCATTTTACAGTGCACCTCCAAGTACTTGGCAATCTCATCCCTAATAAAAAGGACTTTAAAATCGTTCCAAAGTCAGGCTAGGGGCCTGTAACCTTCTGTCTTCTGCCTCCCTTCCTTCTTTAAACAGGGGTGTTACATGAGCCATTTTCCAGTTCTCTGGGAACCTCCCTAACTCTAGTGATTGCAGAATGATCACTACCAATGCCTCTACAATCTCCTCAGCTTTGTCATTCAGAACTTGGGGTGTAGTCCATGTGGTCCATGTGATTTATCCACCTTCAGACCCTTCAGCTTCCCCAGCACCTTCTCCTTAGTGATGGCCACAACTCTCAGCTTTGCCCCCTGACTCTCTCGAAGTTCTGGTATCTTCCACTGTGAAAACTAATGCAAAGTACCTGTTCAGTTCCTCCAATGTTTCTTTGTTCCCTGTTACTACTTCTCTGGCCTCATTTTCCAGTGGTTCTATGTTCACTCTTGCCTCTCTTTTAATTTTAGATATCTGAGAAAGCTCTTGTAATCTTCTTTTGCATTACTAGTCAGCTTAGTCTCATATTTCATCTTCTCCCCCCGTTACTGTTTTATCAGTTGTCCCCTGCTGGTTTTTGAAGGCTTCCCAATTTTCTGGCTTCCCACTAATCTTCACCCCATTAAATGCTTTCTCTTTTGCATTTATATTGTTCCTGACTTCCCTTGTCAGCCACAGTTACCTCATCCTCCGCTCGGTGTTCTATATTCCATGGGATGAATTTCTGCTGTGCCTTCCAAATTATCCCCAGAAATTTCTGCCATTGCTGTTCCACTGCCTTCTCTGCTTGGCACTCCTTTCAGTCAACTCTGGCCAGCTGCTGCCTCATGTCTTTTTAGCTTCCTTTACTCAGTTATAATAGTGTTACATCTGATTCCAGCTTCTCCCTCTCAAACTGCAGGGTAAATTCTGGTATATTATTGTCGCTGATTCATAGGGGTTCCTTCACCTTAAGCTGCCTCATCAAGTCTGCCTCATTGACATCATGGGTTCCAGAATTTTCTGTTTCCTAATGGACTCTAACACAAGCTGCTCCAAATAAAACATTCTCGAACACATTCCACAATTTCCTTTTCTTGAGATCCGCTACCAACCGGATTTTACCAGTTCACCTTTTATTGTCCTGCACACACCATTAATGGGAAAGGAACAGCCACATGTCCTGAGCCCAATTGAACCATCTAAATGACCGCCCCCAGTCTCCTTAAACAGTGTGTTCGTTTGGGGATGGGTGATTGACCTCGCAGCCTCCCCGCAGACTCTCAGGAATGTGGCCGCACTCCTTTTTGGGTGCACCTTGACCATCTGGCAGCCCGTTCCACGCTTGTCCCTCTGCCTTTAGGTGCTGTCTCAGTGTGGCCGTAAGCCTCAGCTGTCACCTCCTGCCGTTGGTGGCGCTGTTGAGTTGCCAGCTCTCTGATTGGACAGCAGCCTCAGCTGCAGACATTTAATTGGCCATCCACAGGGATGTGTCCCAACCACTGGCTGAGGTGGAATCGGTTCCTGCTCTCCCCACCCTAGCAACAGCACATCAGCCTGAGTGGAAAAATTCAACCCATACACTCTAAGCTGAGTTACTCTTTTATGAGGAGATAGTAGGAACTGCCGATGCTGGAGAATCTGAGATAACAAGGTGTACAGCTGGATGAACACAGCAGGCCAGGCAGCATCAGAGGAGCAGGGAAGCTGACGTTTCGGGCCTGGACCTTTCTTCAGAAAAAGATTTTCTGAACATGCTTGGCCTGCTGTGTTCATCCAGCTCTACACCTTGTTTACTCATTTATGACCTTCCTGTGTTCTGGATCAGTAACTAGGTTGGGAGTATTATAGTGATTTGTAGCCCAGAGGTATACGAAGATGGCACACCAGATTCCATTTGTGAATTGAAATTTATTGCACAAGTTTTGTTAAAATCAATCTCAAACTTCTAACGTTACTTTCATTTTCTGTTTCTCAAATCACACACACAGCTTTGATTAACAGCACAGAATGGTGAGAAAATTGACACTCACGCAATCAAACTTTGAACAATTGAACGATACAACTATCTAAGTTTATTCCATTTCAAACTCTTGCAGCCAGCTCAAAGCAGATTTTTGATCCAGTTAATATGATTAGACTTGATTTTCACTCCTACTTATAAATGAGGCGGTGTGGGGGGGTGTTTGCTAATGCTGTTGGGGTGGATTTAAACTAGATTGGCAGGCGAATGGAATACTGGCATCTCAGAGGGGAGAGAAGCTGAGATTGGCCTGAAAGTTATAACACAAATAAGGGATTCTGGACGGCAGAGAAAACGCAGGTTAAATAAGAAAGAAGTCTGTTTAGCAAGGCTAAATTGAATATATTTCAAGCAAGAAGTCTGAGGAAGAAGATAGATATGCTGAAAGCACAAATAGACATGTGAGAGTACGATATTACAACTATAATGGAGATTAGGCTGAAAGACGGGCAGAATTGGGAACTCAATATTCCTACTTACAGGGTATCCAGAAGAGATGGAGGGGGGGTTAGAAGCTGACGTGGGATGGGTGGGGGTTACAGTATTGAGCGAGGCATCAATTGTAGCCATGAGGAGAGATGTTACAGAGTCATAGAGCCATAGAGCATGGGAACAGACCCTTGAGTCCAACTCATCCATGCTGACCAAGTTTCCCACATTAAGCTAGTCCCATTTGCCTGCGTTTGGCCCATATCCCTCCAAAAATGGCCTCACCAACATCCTGTACAACGTAATATGACATTGCATCTCCTAAACTCAATGGATGTTTCTGTTTCTGTATATCAGTGGCAGCCTTTAAGTTATTTTGGAAAGTTGTGCACTGTAGGCCCCCAAACAGTCACAGAAAGACAGAAGATCAAATATGTCATTAAATTTCACAAATATGTCACCAAATTTCAGAGAAGTGCCAGAATATTAAGGCAGTAATAGTAAGGGACTTAACTCAAATATTAACTGGGATAGTTTTAGTGTGTAAGGTAAGGAGGGAACAAAATCTTTAAATTTCTCCTCATCCAGGAGTAAGTCCAACAAGGAAAGGGGCAGTTTTAGACCTAACATTTGACAGTGAGTCCCAGGCAAGTCAAAAGCATTTTAGTAAAAAGGGTTATGGAAATAGTGACTATAACTTAGTTAGATTTAGAGTAGCTATAGAAAATGATGTTTGGGAAGAAGAGTTCAACTTGAGGAAAGGTTGATTTTGCAAAGATAAGATACAATTTGATCCAATGGACTGCCTGTTTGTATGCAGCGACTTGCAGATAAAACAGCATCAGAGTGACGGGGAGCATTCAAGGAGGAAATAGCAAAAGTAGAGAGCACATATGTTCCAGTGAAAGCTAAGGATGGAACCGTTATTGGAGAAGCCTGGATGTTAAGGGTCACAGAGATTACGATCAGGTGAAAGAGTAGCTTATGTCAGATACTGAAGCTTCAATATGGCCAAATCCCAAGAGGAGTACAAAAAGTACAAGGGAAAAGTTAAAAGGAAATCAGGAGAGCAAAGGGAATGCATGAGAATGTATTGGTGGGTAAAATCCAGGAAAGCCCAGAGGATTTTATTTCAGGTATAAAGAACAAGAGAGTAACGAGGGAATGAATAGAGCCCGTTAGGGGATCTTAGAGATAATCTGTGTGTGTTTCAAGGAGACGTGGGCACGGTCTTCGGTTCACAGTTTGCGTTAGTTTTCATAATGGAGTAGGACAACACTGGTATAAACATCAAAGTGGAGCTCTGTGAAATATTAGAAGAACTTAACAGCGAGAGAGGAGGTACCAGTGGGTACAAACGGTAGGACCTTGGAAGGGGTTGAAGATCAGAGCGATCTCACTGTGACATCTATAGATCTCTGGAGGTAGCAGGGCGGGTATTTAAGGCAAGCAACGAGGCATATAGGATACTTGCCCTTATTAGCTGAAACATAGAATACCAGAACACGGAGGTTATTCTAGAACTGTATAAAACACTAATATGGCCTCAACTGGAGTACTGCAAACAGTTCTGGTCACCACATCGTAGGAAGGATGTGATTGCAACAGAGAGTGTGCAGAGGTGATTTCCCAGGATGCTGAGTGGGCTGGAGGGCCTGAGCGATGAAAAAGATTGGAGAGGCTAAGGTTGTTTTTCGTAGTGTAGTGAAGGTAGAGAGGAGACCCGGCAGAGGTGTGTAGGATTATAAAGGGCATTTGATAGGGTGGAGAGGAAGGCATTTTTTCTGTTACTAGAGGGCTCATTAACCAAAGGACTTAGATTTACGGTAAGGGGTAGAAAGCTAAGAGGAGGAGTCAAGGAGAAATGTTTTCAGCCAGATGCTGCTGGGAGTCAGCCTGAAAGGACAATTGAGTCAGGAACTCACATAACATTTAAGCATTATTTACATATTCACTTGGACATTGCCATATCGGCAGGGATTTTGGTCCAAACACTAGAAAATGGGATCAGAAACAACAGAAAGTGGTGGAGAAACTCAGCAGATCTGGCAGCACCCATGGAGAGAGAAACAGAGTTAACGTTTCAAGTCCTGCTGATAGTTTCTACCTGTTCTGAAGAGGAGTTAACTCTTTTCTCTCCCTAGATGCTGCAAGATCTGATAAGTTTCTCCAGCACTTTCTGTTTTCGTTTGTTTCAGATTTTCGGCATCCGCAGCTCTTTGTTTTATTTTTGTTGCCATCAGATTTTAGTTGAGTAGGGCAGACATAATGAACCGAGCAGCCTCCTCCTGTGCTGAGCAATAATGATGTCCCACGGCTAGTCATCCAGAGGCCCACAATAAAGCTTTGTGAACAGGGGTTCGAATCCCACCATGGCAACTCCTGAAATATGAGTTCAATTCTGGAATGTAATCCTGGTCTAGGAAGGGCAATCGTCGATTGCTGTAAAAACGATCTAGCTCATGACTGTCCCTTTCAGAGAACATGATCTGCCTTGTTGGCTCATTATTGCTCTCTGAAATAGCCCTGCAAACCATTTAATTTAAGGATAATTCAAAAATGGACAGCTAAGGCTGAAATTACTCCCCAGAGGCCAGTATCCAATCACCAAGTCACCAAGAGACTTTGACACTGATTCACCTCCCTGAGAGCCAGCTGTCAGAGTGAATCGAACCTGTTTATATCTGTTAGCCAGGGCTCCCTAATTTGACCAGGTCAACAGCCCCAATCAGGGAACTCAGATTCTATAAGATCCACCTGGCTGACCTCATTACAATCACTACCTCCCCTTCCCCTCTAAGTCTGGGGGATGTTGGCTAGTTATTTTTCTTGTAGCCTTTCCTGGGGCATTTTCACATCAAGTCCCGTTCCTCCGACTCAGCCTCGGATACATGCAGCGTGTACTTGACTGTACAATAACAAAGCTGCTGGAAAAGCTCAGCAGGTCTGGCAGCATCTGTGAAGGAAAAAACAGAGTTAACGTTTCGGGTCCGGTGACCCTTCTTCAGAACTGGACTGGACTGTAGCCTGCCTCTTGTACCCAGAGTGTCTCAGAAGAAATTTGAATAAAAAAACCACTGTAGGTTGCTTAAGACGTTGAAGATAAGCTTGCTTTAGGTTACATTACAAAACCCAATCACTCTTCCTTCACTCTCACTGTAATGCACTAAAGTTAATTGTTTTTGAACAGAATCCAAATTCGCACTTTTAGCGAGAGTTTCATTTCTGTTAACCATGCTCCAGAAAACTCACACCCTACTGATTATTCGCTCCTTATACTTGTACAGCCAATTCAAACCCAATTAACCCTTAAATAGTCTACCGATCATCAGTGCCCACATCCCATTAGGAGTCAGGCATCCCTTCCGACCTAATAGAACTGCATTGGATATTTTATAGAAGAAAAGGTAAGCCTGGGCTGGGTGGACATGGGTTAATTTATCAGAAATTCATTTTCAGACCCAGACTTGCCTTGGACCCACCTGCTTCTACCTGCTCCTGCCAAATGCAGTTTTATAAAATGGAATTCCAATAACCATTTAGCCTGTGCAGTAGGTAAGTCTATTAAGAATCGTATTGTGAGTCAGATGTTAGCTACCTCAACAAGGCAATTCATTTCATTCCAAATCAATCAATACTTCACGAGTATAATTGATTGCATTCGATGTGCTGTTATTTTTGCCAAAGGGGGTTGGTTAGCTCAGTTGGCTGGATTTCTGGGTAGCAGTGTGGAGTGATGCCAATAAATCAGTTCTTGCACTGGCTGAGGTTACCATGAAGGAATCCCGAACTTAACTTCTCTTGTCTGAAGTTTGGTGTCATCACCAGTCGCCTCTCTGCAAGGGGGGAGCGGCCTGTAGGACTATGGTGAATTTAGCTTTCTTTTTGCAAACAGTGGGGTTGCTAAGGTGCGCGTAGTATGTAAATAAAAGCACGATATCAGCACAAATTGTTTATACACATCAGCCCATCGCTCATCAGTTTAATAGACACAGATATTCCGGAAACACTCGATAACTTGAACAATCAGTGGGTTTGTGTTCACTCAACAAGGGCTGCTCCAAAGCACTGCTGGGTGTCTTACATGACCAGGAATAGGCCGTTCAGCCTCTCGAGCTAATTAATGCGATCAAACCTGATTTGTGGCCTAACTCCATATCCCTTAATGCTTTTGCTTCACAAAAAATTATCTATCTCTAATCCTGCACCATCATTTGTGGAAGAGGGTTCCAAACGCTACCACCTTTTGTGTGTCGGGGTACTCCCTAACATCTCTCCTTGTTCTGAGGAAGGGTCACTGGACCCGAAACGTTAACTCTGTTTTCTCCTTCACAGATGCTGCCAGACCTGCTGAGCTTTTCCAGCAACTTCTGTTTTTGTTCCTGGTTTACAGCATCCGCAGTTCTTTTGGTTTTTATCTCTCCTGATTGGCTTCGCCCTGATTCTCAGGCTATGCTGCCTAGTTCTAGAATCTCCAACCACTGGAAATAGTTTATCTTTATCTACCCTGTCTTTTCCTGTTAATAGCTTGAAGACTTTCATCAGATCCCCCCCTAACCTTATAAATTCTACAGCAATTTCTATTGCTGTCTGGTTCAGATTGATTTAGCCTGCTTATGCCCAATCTTCAGACACATATAATTAAAAGGGATGGTTTCACAGGGCCAGGCTGTTTCAAAGTAAAATTGGAGTTGACAAGAACTGTGATGACCCTTAGATTTCTCTGTGTCTGCTGTCTGAAATTAAAGGAGAGATCTGACATGTGTTGATTTATTAGCACAGCAAAGTCCTCTTCAAAGCGCTGAAAAAGAAAGCTAAAGCCAAACAATCCTTTGTGTGTCAGTGGCCTGTGATGAGCGAAGAAAAAAGCTTTTGCCTTTTATCCGCATCTTTAAATTCCACCGGTTCAATTGTGAGCTGCTTTCTGGTACAAAAACAGAAGTTGCTGGAAAAGCTCAGCAGGTCTGGCAGCATCTGTGAAGAAAAAAATCAGAGTTAATGTTTCAGGTCCAGTGACCCTTCCTCAGTTCTGACGTTAACTTTGATTTTTTTCTTCACAGATGCTGCCAGACCTGCTGAGCTTTTCCAGCAACTTCTGTTTTTGTTCCCGATTTACAGCATCCGCAGTTCTTTTGGATTTTATTTAGCTGTTTTCTGGTGTTGGCTCAGAAGTTTTATTTGCTGATAAGCTGTAGATGCTTTAAGGTATTCGTTTAATGGAAATGGGAACAATCAGTGAATACAAAGTTATGAGGATAGGATGAAATGGAAACAGCAGATTAAAAATTAAAGCTCAATTTGTGACCACTTCACTGCATGAAAATAGCAATGTGGCGCCCATGGACTTGCAAACTGTTTAGAATTTTTATTAACACAGAGAGAATTTGATTTGATTTGATTTGTTATTGTCAAATGTACTGAGATGCTGTGAAAAGTATTGTTTGTGTGCTGTCTAGGCAAATCATACCTTACATAAGCACATCAGGGTAATAGAATAGAATGCAGAATATAGTGTTACAGCTACAGAGAAGGTGCAGAGAGAGATCGACTCTAATATTTGAGAGGTCCGTCCATAAATCTGATAACAGCAGGGAAGAAGCTGTTCTTGAATCTGTCAGTAGTGTTTTCAAATATTTGTACCTTCTGCTTGGTGGAAGAGGATGGAAGAGAGTATAACCAGGGCGGGAGGGGTCTTTGATTATGCTGGTTGCTTTCCTGAGTCAGCGGGAAATATAGACGGAGTCAGTGGATGGAAGTTTGTTTTGTGTGATGGACGCAAATTAAAGAGTTAAAAGAGAGGAATTTGTTTGATTTGATCAGGATTGATTAGTAATTCATTGCTCTAGAACATAGAACCTGTACAACACAGGAATGGGCCCTTCAGACCACAGTGTTGCTTTCTATGCAAAATCCAGTTTCCATTGCAGGCAGAGAAGGTAGTCGGTCACTGGGAACTTTTTCCAAGCCAGCTCGTATGTGAGGCGATTAAGGAGACCAGTCCTCAGAACAAATCATAGACTCATACAGCACAGAAACAGACCCTTTGGTCCAGCAAGTCCATGCCGACCATGTTCCCAAACTAAAGTAGTCCCACCTCCCTGCGCTTGGCCCATATCCTGCCAAATCTTTCCTCTTCACAAACTTATCTTTTAAATATTGTAACCATACCTGTATCTGCCATTTTCTCCGGCAGTTCATCCCACACACGAGCTACTATCTGTGTGAAAAAAAAAGTTGCCTCGCATGTCCTTTTTAAATCTTTCTCCTCATTGTTGTTTCTTTGTACAAGAGGGGAAACAGATATGGTTCCGCGAGGATGAAATGGGGTGCTGTACTTTTATTTCAAACAAGGCCACTTCGCACTCATTGCCCCTCTCTAAATTCTCTTGTTATTCGGAATTCATGGGCCTGAATCCTGACTTCTTTTGGCTAAGTGTTGGTCTCGCAGAGTTTCTCTTTTTCTAAATATTTAACCTATTGTTCTAATCAACCTGTTCAGAAATGTTATTGTATACCTCTGGAGCAGGTGGGACTTGAACCCGGACCTCCCGGGTCCAGGGGTAGGGACACTGTCACTGCCACCAAAGGGCCCTCTCATTGAATTTCACTGAGGGTTTCGCTCCATGAGGCCTAATGAGATCTTTCAGCTGCGTTTCACC
The DNA here is from genome assembly GCF_021869965.1 of Rhincodon typus. Taxonomy (NCBI): domain Eukaryota; kingdom Metazoa; phylum Chordata; class Chondrichthyes; order Orectolobiformes; family Rhincodontidae; genus Rhincodon; species Rhincodon typus. Next base: position 8,300,501 of record NC_063340.1, on the reverse strand, counting down.
AAACCCGCTCATTAACTATGTACTCTGCCCCTGTGGTATCCAACCTGTTGAAGCCTAGTCCCACTGTACCACTCAATGATTCGCCACTGCCAGGCATCCGGGGAAGGACCCACTTTGCTGGAGTTGCTCCCATCCTTAAAAGGCAGTTGTGCTAGTTTACTGGTGACTACAAAACCATTGTAAATTATTGCCAGAAGAACCATTCAGTTCACTAACGTCCTTTAGTGAAGAAAATCAACCATCCAAACCTGCTCTGGCCTAGAAATGTAATTGACTCTCAAGTGCCCTGTGACTCAGTTAAGGACAACTGAGAATGGGCAAAATAAATACTGACTCCTCCAGCAATGTCAACTTTGTGTAAAGCAATAAAAATAAAGTTTCTTTTAACTCCCGTGTCGAGATTTTCCTGTCCTTTGATGTACAAAGCTGGCTGAAAGCCATTACTGGGCCAATGGAAAGAACTATGAAATAAGTTTGAAGTAGGCACAGTTAACTTGCAAAATATTAAACTCCAACACCTTTTTTCTCGGGGCTGTGCAAAGTGGAGGGTAAAGTAGAAGACTGCAACACTCCTCTTTTATTTTAAAGCCGTAAAAATATCTTTACATCGATACATGGTCACCAATGTAGTTCGGTTCTGTGCAGTGGCATATCAAGGAAACAAACAAACATTGGAGTTTGACTCTATCCAACAAACAAACCAAATGCATCTCTTACTTGTACTAGACTATACTCACATGCATTGCAGCACCAGTGGTGCGGGATGGCTGGGGCGGGGGTCCGATAACTGAACGGACCCCCATTTAACTACAGCAGAAGGACCTCAAACAGTGGTCTTTTCCCACTTACCTTGGCGGCAGCGACCCCAAGCTTTTTTTTTTCATTTCAAAAACATGCCTTATTCGCAAAAAAGTCTCTTTTATATGCAGGTTGTCCTCCTATAACACGACAGCTGTGTTCTTGTGCGACCTCGTGCTATAGAAACTCACGTTGTAGGGAGAACCCGGCAGAAAATCGCTCTACTATACAGTAGAAAGTTCGCATTATCCAAACAGCATCCACTGTTCATCAATCACATTACAGCCAATTCACAGTAACGAAGCACGCGTTATAATAGAACTACCTGCATACGCAGTGTCCAAACGCAATTTGGTTCTGTACAGGAGCACATCAGGGACCAAACAAAATACTTGAGTTTGATTCATCCCAACAAACCAAAGGCACCTGTTACACATGCAAGACTATATTCACATGCAGTGAGGCACTAGGAGGGTCTGATAATCGAATGGACCCCCCCAGTTAACTTCAGCAGGAAGGCCTCAGGCGGTGGTGCCCCAAGCTCTATTTGTCTCCAGTATTTGAGTGCTCCACACACCCCTTCGATGTAGCATTTTACACATCGTAAGACCCCACTGTCTGCCTTGACACTTCTCAGGGTTGCTAACCTTAAATTAGAGAAATTTTGTTGGGCTTTGTCCCTGCATTGGATTTGAGGGATTTCTCCAAGGTAAGAACTCTTGTGGATTCATCTACAAAGTTTTAGACATAGAGTTCAAGAGGTTTGATTGGTGACGTTTGATGAGACCAGCTTTCTAATTGATGAAATCTTGATCTCAGTTGCCTCTCGCGCGGCAAATCAGTCTTTTTAACCCAGTAATTGCACAGATGATTTTTCTTCAGCATGTGAAGCGTGCACAGCTAACGAATGGCAATTTTTGTAAGAGACATTTCTGAAGTATTTAATTAAGTAGAGGCAGCAACATTAGACGTTGCACCATGTCTACACGATGCTGCTGTGCGCTTTACTTTTGAGATGCTGAAGCAACATCCAAGTACTGACAACAACAATTCACGCTATATAGCACCTTCTGACATTGTGAATATTGCAAAGTGGTTCACAGGAATATTATCGAAACAAAAATTTGGATGTCGAACCATAAAAGCAGGTGACCAAAAAAAGACACCTGGTCAAAGAAGTCATGGCTGAGGGGTTATGGTGATCGATTTAAAATCTATTGTTGTCTCCCCATGCAAGTTCAAATCCTGCCATCGCTGCTGTTCAGCCTTTCTGATAGAGGGGCTGCTGTGGTGCAATGGTAGTGTCCTTACCTCTAGACTGGAAGGTCCTAGGTTCAGATCCCATCTGCCCTGAGATGTTTGTTGTAATATGTCTGAACAGGATGATTAAAATAAGTATAAAGGGTAAAGTGGCCATAGTCCTACCAGACCATCATTAGAGGTATACAACTGACGGTGGTTTATCCTGAGGGTCAACACACCTCTGGTGAGGGGTGAGGGTGTGAAGGAAAGTCCTTGACATAACTTCAGATGGTTGGCATTACTCTGCATTGCCAGCCAGCCAACTGAGCTCACCAGTCCTTTTTCCGTGAAAGCAGCAGTTAAAAAGAAAGGCAGGTGTGAATTTATACAGCACCTTTCAGAACCTGAGAATGTTCTAAAGCACATTACTCGCAATGTCATACACAGCATTCATTTCGAGTATGTTGCAGTGTCGTCACTTCCTGCAATGTAGGTAGAAAACATCAGAAGCCAAACGCGGGCAATCTAAAACAAAATAAAAAAGTAAGATGTTGGAAAGACTGAGAAGGTCAGGCAGCATCCGTGGAGAAAGCAGAGAAGTTTGATATATTTTGGATTCTTATTTTGTCTTTGATGAAAGATTTGAAACCTGAACTCTGGAAAGATACAAAGTATTTCTGAATATATTTTTCTTTGTTTTGGTTGGAAGGTTATACTTGACTAATGTTTCCTTGAATAATTTTTCTTGATGGGTTTCAGCATAACCTTGTGCTGTGCGGGATATTCTCACATGAGCAAGTTTCTGCCCATTTGTTTGGGAAGACATGACTCTAAATTTACATTTGTCTGGTCACCAGTCTGTCCAAAGACAAGGAGGAGTTTCTAAACACATTGTGTGTCTTTTATGCCATTGGAACATCCAAAAGCATTTTTGGAAGCAAACAATTACTTCTTGAAACATGGTTCTTGTTTGTAAGCAAACGGTTGCTGATTTTCGCAAACAGCAATTAAAAAATGATCAGTTAATCCAGTACTTGTTTCTGTCATAATGTGGAGGAGCCGGTGTTGGACTGGGTTGGACAAGGTCAGAAATCACACGACACCAGGTTATAGTCCAACAGGTTTATTTGAAAACACAAGCATTTGGAGCATCGCCACTACGTCAGGTGAAGGGCTGTGCTCTGAAAGCGTGTGTTTTCAAATAAATCTGTTGGACTATAACCTAGTGCTGTGTGATTTCTGACCTTGTTTCTATCAGTTGAGACATAAATATTAACTCTCAACAACAGTCTGCATTGATATTACACCTTATATAGTAAACCATCCCAAGGAGCTTGAGTGGAACACTAAGTAGGACATCAGTTCTCTCACTTCTTTGAGCAGTGACATGGAATCCAGCAAACGAGACAGATGGGGTATTGTATAATATTTTGTCCAAACAGAGTTAGGAACTTGATCCAAGTGCATGGAGTGAGTGGCACAGTGCTCATGTCATTGGGCTTGTAAATTGGAAACAAGGCTGGTACTCCTGGGGTGGCACAGTGGCTCAGTGGTTAGCATTATTGCCTTGCAGTGCCAGGGACCTGGTTTGGATTCCACCCTCAGGTGACTGTCTGTGTGGAATTTGCACATTCTCTCCATGTCTGCGTGGGTTTCCTCCCACAGCCCAAAGATATGCAGATTAGGTGGATAGGCCACACTAAATTCCCCATAGTGTCCATGGATGTGCAGGTTAGGTAGGTTAGCCATGGGCAATGCAGGGTTACAGGGGTATAGTAGGGGGCTGGGGATGGGTCTAGGTGGGATGCTCTTCGGTGTTGACTCATTGGGCCAAATTGCTTACTTCCACCATGTAGGGAATCTATGATTCTTGGATCATGGGTTCAAATCCTGCAGTCGGTGGTGTTTAAGTTTGACAAATAAATTTGGAATATAATCACAACTATCACTGTCATAGGGGATTCAAGATAGTGCCACCACTGGGCAACTCTTTGTGAGCTTTCCACAGCAGAACTTATTCTCACATTTGGGGAGACATTGGCCTCGTGGTATGATCTCTATACTATTAATCCAGAGACCCAGATAATATCCTGGGGATCCGGGTTCGAATCCCGCCACGGCAGATGGTGGAATTTGAATTCAATACAAAATCTGGAATTAAGAGCCTAACAATGACTGTGAATCCATTGTCAGTTGTCGGGAAAAACCCATCTGGTTTGCTAATGCCCTTTAGAAAAGGAAGCTGCCATCCTTACCTGGCCTGGCCTCCATGTGACTCCAGACTCGCACTAATGTGGTTGACTCTTAAAACGGCCCTCTGGACAATTAGGGATGGGCAATAAATGCTGGCAGAGCTAGTGATGTCCACATCCTGTGAATGAGTTTAAAAAAATCTTACAACTGTTCCACACTTTTAAACCTGAATTCTAATTCTGTAAAAATTACTAATAATGTTCTGTCACCTCCTGTGCAGCTGTAACCTTGTATGCCTCACTCTGTCTAAGCATCCTAAGATCTGTATGTCCTTGTTTGTTATGATCTCCCCGTACTGCATGCAGAACAAAGCTTTTCACTGTACTTCGGTACATGGGACAACAATAAATCAAATCAAATCATCAAGCAGCCATCTGAATCACTAATGCATGAAAATCTGCCATCCTTACCTGATTTGTCCTTCTTTTCCAGATCCAAAATGATATAGTTAACTCCTAATGCCCTCTGATGAGCTGCGTAAGCTGCTCAATTTGAAGGCATTTAGGGACAGGCAACGAATGCTGGCCTTGCCAGTGATTTCTACATCCCATGAAAGAACTTAGCCTTAATGTAACAGAACGGTTCCTGCTCCCTATACCAAAGGGATCTGGATGTAAGTCTGACAAAGGAATGGTTGAATAAAGGCTTCCTCGATTTCCTGACTGCAAGAGTCCTTTGTAAACAGATTTGAAGTTTGTGAAATCTCAGTTCCATTGCCAGTACAAAGCTATGCAAAGTTCCAACATAAATTGATACCAAGCTGGCAATTTTGTTGAGAAAGATTGAATAGGTGAGCGCTCTGCAGTTTGACTATACTAACAGAACTAGTCGGGGGTGTTCTTTCTCTGTGGGGACACAGATGTGTTGTTAAGAAAGAGAGAAATAGCTTTTGTGTGTGTTTGATGCAAGAATGACTGGATGCTCATATCAGAAGAAGAGTGTGCTATATCCCTCAGCATTGACATCTCTAACATTGATAAGCAGAAAAAGATGAGGTTTTCTTTTGAGGAATAGACTTCAATGAATTTTAAGAAACATGTGCCTATATTAAGATGATAAGTTAAGGCCCTGTAAATGATTCAGGAAACCTTTTACTAATTGGCACCAATGGGGCCAGGAGTGTGCTGTTTGATCAAATATTCCGGATAATCAAGACATCCACAGAATCATTGTAAAAACACTCATGAAGTAATAAAAAAAAATGCAGGGATTATACATCACTGTTATACTTTATTTATAGCATAAATCACTTAAATAGTAATGCAACTTTGCCTGAAATAAAACTTACTGTGAGAGAGTTTTCTCACTCATACCCTGAAATGATTGCTCAGACATCATGGTAGATCATGGTTTTGGGGAGAAATTGACGTGAAATTGAATCAGCTGTGAATGTTCAATCGAATGGCCACATGAAATAACTATTTTTACGTTGAGATAAATAAATGTAAAAACTATAATAATTGGACAGAATAATACAGTAAACTTTGCGGTATTTGAGGTATATAACGTTTTGCCAGTTTGTCAAGAGTGCCGGTTAAAACAAAGTTTGCAGGACGACAATTTTGAACATCCCTATCTGCTTCTGAATAATGATTTTCTGAAAATGGAGTGAAGGAGATGCATTGGGTTAACCGTTCACTTTATTTCTTCTTACACAGGATGCCAAGCTCCGAGAGTTGTTGGATGTTGGAAATCAAGGAAGTCGCCTGGAGAGCAGGATGGTCACCGTGGTTTATGGACCGGATTTGGTCAATATTTCCTATCTCAACTTCATGGCCTTCCAGGAAGACATTGCAAAGGTACCTGGTGCATTCCCAAATCCCCCTGCTCCATTGTAGTCAAGTATGTTCAGAACCCCAGTGTTCAGTTTCCTGAGAGTTTTGTCTTGTAACTTTTGGCCAGCTGTTCAGTACTTGCAATTGCCATGGTCAATATTACCTCAAAGTGAATTGACAGACCACATACCGAGCTTCAGATCTTCCCAACCTCAGTACAGTGCAACCAAGCTGGTCCCAAACTTGAAGTGTCCTTTTAGTTTAAAAATAGAGAAGATAGCAACCGTGAATCATTTCCTGTTCTTATTTTCCATAATTATTCTCCTTTTCATTTGGACTGGGTAACATAGTTGTTTTCATCCAGAATGCACTACCCAAGAAGACCATAAGATGTAGGAGCGCAAGTAGGCCATTTGGCTCATTGAGTTCATTCTGCCATTCAATGAGATCATGGCTGATCTGATAATCCATAATTCCACTCTCCTGCCTTTTCCCTGTAACCCTTGATTCCCTTACTGATTAAAAGTCACTCTATCTCAACCTTGAATATTCTTAACTACCCAGCCTTAACAGCCCACTGTGATCCTGCCACTGAAGACTGGACCCAGTATGCGGAAAGAATGTGATTTTTTTTCTGGGCAAATGACATTGGAACAGGTGTAAAGCAATGAGTAATTCATCTGACTGCTTGTGGATCTGCAGCATATTTGGTTATTAGGGGCTTAACTTGCCCAGAGGCTCCAGACTGAAAAAAAACAGCCTTCTGTGGTAAAGAATTCTCAAGATTGACTATTCTCAGAGAGAAGAAATTCCTCTTCATCTGTTTTAAACATCCAACCCCTTAATCAGAGATTATGCCCTCTGGTTCCACACTAGCCAACAAAGGGAAACAACCTGGTCAACTGATTTCAATAGCATGGATTTTGCAATTGTACAGGAGGATAAACGAGCAATGTTCATTGTCATTCCTGCGCTAAAACTGATAGTGACTATGGGAGTCCACACATGCGCAGAGTAACATGGAAATCCAGAACTTTGCATCATTCATTAATTCTGTGTATGTCCTGAGAGTGTACTGTTCAGGTCCCTCCTTACGGCAATCCCTAAAACAAGCAATCAGCGAAAGGACAGAAAGGCCCACTTTACCCATTGTTAATCACACTGTAAAAACCCTTGAAAAAAATTATACCAAATCAAACAACAAGAAACTGTGTTTTGATCAGTGATGCAGCATCACAATTATTTTGAAACATCCTCACTGTCCCTGGAAAACAAATTTCTCCATTTTGATGGGGTATCTTTAAAGTAAATATATTTTTAAGATAGAAGCAGAAATATCATAAATATATTTTAAAGTTTGTTTATGATATTTCTGCTTCTATCTTAATCTGATTGTGACTAATTAATTGAATTGGAAGAATGGGCATTTGACCTGAATCCTAGCCCCGCTGAGATCTAAGGCTGTAGGGTCCACACCTGTCAAAAACGTCCAACTATTTTAATTGCATTTACAAGCACTTAGCCCATTATATTGCACAAGAGCACATCTAAATACTTCTTCCATGTTAAGAGCTTTTCTGCCTCTACCACCCTTACAGGCTGTAAGTTCCAGACACCCACCACATTCTGGGTGAAAATTATTTTTCTGACATCTCCTCTAAACTTTCTGCCCCTTACCTTAAACCTGTCCTCTCCATCAAGAGGAACAGCCTCTTCTTGTCTACTGTATCTATGCCCGTCATAAGTTTATACATCTCAGTCATGTCCCTCTCAATCTCCTCTGCTCTGAGGAAAAAAACTCTCCAGTCTCTCTTCATAACTGAGAATCTCCAGCTCGGCAATCTCCTGGTAATTCGCCTCTGCACCCTCTCCAGTGCAACCATATTCCTCCAGTAATGTGCTCCCAGGTACTCACTCAGAGGTGTGATAGGAAACTGGACACCGACCTGCCTTTATATTCTAGCCTCTATCGCAACATGGTTGACAAAAAGAGCTGAAGGTTTGAGTTGAACTCCATCCCATCCTGCTACCCAAACAGCCCATGCGTTAGACAAACTAATTGCGTGTCAGTACTGCGTTGTTCACAGCCTGCGCATTGTAGGGATAAAAACAGACAAAGCTGGAAATATTTTAGCTGGTCGGACAGCAACTTTGGAGACAGAAACAAGAGTTGGTGCTTCAAATTGATAACTTTCTTGTCTGCCTGACCTGCCCAATGCTTCTCGTATTGTCTGTTTGCATTTCAAATTTCCAGCACTGACAGTGTGCTGCCTCTCTCTTGCAGGGAACAGTTTAACCACGATCTTCGTTTTATTCAGTCAGAGCAATTGCATCTCTAGGTTTTTCCATGACCTCTTGTGCACAGATTTAGTGGTTACAGTCGGAATGTTTGCTGGGAAAGCAAATAAACAAATCTTGCTGCAGAGATAGTAGGAACTGCAGATGCTGGAAAATCTGCCATAACAAGGTGTAGACCCCACCCCCGAGCACCAAACCATCATTTCCCAAACCATCCACAACCTCATCACCTCAGGTGACCTCCCACCCACGGCCTATAACCTCATCGTTCCCCGACCCTGCACCGCCCGCTTCTATCTCCTTCCCAAAATCCACAAACCTGACTACCCTGGTCGACCCATTGTCTCCGCCTGCTCCTGCCCCACCAAACTCATCTCCACTTATCTTGACTCCATTTTCTCCCCCTTGGTCCAGGAACTCCCCACCTACGTCTGTGACACCACCCACGCCCTCCACCTCCTCCAAAACTTCCAATTCTCCGGTCCCCAACACCTCATCTTTACCATGGACGTCCAGTCCCTATACACCTGCATTCCCCATACAGATGGCCTAAAGGCCCTCTGCTTCTTCCTGTCCCGCAGGCCCAACCAGTCCCCCTCCACTGACACCCTCATCCGCTTAGCCGAACTCGTCCTCACCCTCAACAACTTCTCTTTCAATTCCTCCCACTTCCTACAGACAAAGGGGGTGGCCATGGGTACCCGCATGGGCCCAAGCTATGCCTGCCTCTTTGTAGGTTACGTGGAACAATCCCTCTTCCAAAGCTACACCGGCCCTAAACCCCATCTCTTCCTCCATCACATTGATGACTGTATTGGCACCGCCTCGTGTTCCCACGAGGAGCTCGAACAGTTCATCCACTTCACCAACACCTTCCACCCCAACCTCAAGTTCACCTGGACCATCTCTAATACCTCCCTCTCCTTCCTGGATCTCTCTGTCTCCATCTCAGGCAACCACCTAGAAACTGATATCCATTTCAAGCCCACCGACTCCCACAGCTACCTAGAATACACTTCTTCCAGCAAAAATGCCATCCCCTATTCCCAATTCCTTCGCCTCCGCTGCATCTGCTCCCAGGATGAGGCCTTCCACTCCCATACATCTCAGACGTCCTCATTTTTCAAGGACCGCAACTTTCCCCCCTCAGTGGTCGAGAACGCCCTCAACCGTATCTCCCGCATTTCCCGCAACTCATCCCTCACACTCCGTCCCCGCAATAACAATCAAAAAAGAATCCCCCTCGTCCTCACGTACCACCCCACCAACCTCCGGATCCAACGCATCATCCTCCGACATTTCCACCATCTGCAATCTGACCCCACCACCAAAGATATTTTTCCCTCCCCACCCTTATCTGCTTTCCGGAGGGACCACTCTCTCCGTGACTCCCTTGTCCGCTCCACACTCTCCTCCAGCCCCACCACGCCCGGCACTTTTCCCTGTAACCGCAGGAAGTGCTACACCTGCCCCCACACCTCCTCCCTCATCCCCATCCCAGACCCCAAGAAGACTTTCCACATCAAGCAGATGTTCACCTGCACATCTGCCAATGTGGTAAACTGCATCCGCTGTACCCAGTGTGGCCTCCTCTACATCGGGGAAACCAAGCGGAGACTCGGGGACCGCTTTGCAGAACACCTACGCTCGGTTCGCAATAAACAACTGCACCTCCCAGTTGCGAACCATTTCAACTCCCCCTCCCATTCCTCAGACGACATGTCCATCCTGGGCCTCCTGCAGTGCCACAACGATGCTACCCGAAGGTTGCAGAAACAGCAACTCGTGTTCCGCTTGGGAACCCTGCAGCCCAATGGTATCAATGTGGATTTCGCAAGCTTCAAAATCTCCCCTCCCCCTACTGCATCCCAAAACCAGCCCAGCTCATCCCCGCCTCCCTAACCTGTCCTCCCACCTATCCCCTCCCCCCCCCTCCAGCCCCCCCCCCCCCCCCTACCCACCCACCTCATCCCGCCCCCTTGACCTGTCCGTCCTCCCTGGACTGACCTATCTCCTCCCTACCTCCCCACCTACACTCCCCTTTACTGGCTCCATCCCCGCCTTTTTGACCTGTCTGTTTCCTCTCCATCTACCTTTTCCTCTATCCATCTTCTATCCGCCTCCCACTCTCTCCCTATTTATTTCAGAACCCCCTTCCCCTCCCCCATTTCTGAAGAAGGGTCTAGGCCCGAAATGTCAGCCTTTCTGCTCCTATGATGCTGCTTGGCCTGCTGTGTTCATCCAGCCCTGCACCTTGTTATCTCAAATCTTGCTGCAATGTTCTTAGAAAGAAGTGCTGGAGGCAATTTTCTGGAACAATGTCAGTGGTGATTTATGCCAGAAATGGTTTTAACTCCATTCACACTGATTTCAGCAAAACACAAATTATACAGGGTAATACAATTTTATGAATTTCTTTTTATGCCACCATGCAAGAGTCTCTCTCATATCAGTGCACATATAACATTCTCAGTCCAGAACTTTACACTGTCAGAGCTACCTTTAGAGCAAAAACTGTCTGGAAAGTGTCCTCATTGTTAAAGTGTACGAGCAATGTCATAGATACAATAAGAAAGAAAAGATATTGAAAAATATATTTACATATGTTCCCAGCTATGGGGAGATGTGAACCTTAAAAAGGTTCAGAAAAGATTTACAAGGATGTTGCCAGGATTGGAGGGTGTGAGCCATAGGGAGAGGCTGAATAGGCTGGGGCTATTTTTCCTGGGCGTTGGAGGTTGAGGGGTGACCTTATAGAGGTTTATAAAATCATGACGGGGAATGGATAGGGTGAACAACCGAGGTCTTTTCCCCAGGCTAGGGGAGTCCAAAACTAGAGGGGCAAGATTTAAAAGGGAACCTAAGGGGCAAATTTTTCACGCAGAGTGTGGTGCGTGTATGGAATGAGCTGCCATAGGAAGTGGTGGAGGCTGGTACAATTACAACATTTAAAAGGCATCTGGATGGGTACATGAATAGGAAGGGTTTAGAGGGATATGGTCCAAATGCTGGTGAATGGGACTAGATTAATTTAGGATATCTGGTCGGCAAGGACAAGTTGGACTGAAGGGCCTGTTTCTGTGCTCTATGACCCTACATGCCTTGGGATTTATTCGATGCCTGCGTTTATAAAGCTAAATGTCCCATGTTTTTAAACAGCTTTATCAATTTATCCTGCCACTTTTAAATATTTATTTGTGCAAACCGTCGGGTCTTTCTGTCCTTCAAGCCCCTGTCAAATTTTACTGCTTAGTTTGTTTGCCTTCTTCCTTCCAAAATATGTCACTTTGCTCACCACTCCACCTTAAACTGCATCTCCCATTTGGATGCCCCTTATACAGGTCTACCTGTGAATTTTCTAGAGCTTGCTTACATCCTCCTGACTGTCATCCACCTCACCATCATCTGTTTTCAACTTCTGTTTCAAAGGTAGCTGTTGGCTGCAAAGTACTTATGCACATTGGTGCCATGGGATCTCTTAAATCTAAGTGAGGGCCAGTAAGCCAATGGTCGAAAGACAGCACCTCTGACAGAGCAGTACTCTTTAGGAGTTCTGAGGAAGGGTCACCGGACCCGAAACGTTAACTCTGTTTTCTCCTTCACAGATGCTGCCAGACCTGCTGAGCTTTTCCAGCAACTTCTATTTTTGTTCCTCCGCAGTTCTTTCGGTTCTCTTTAGGTGCTGCCTGGCTGTGCGAGTCAACATTATATACTCAAGTCGGGAGGGCTGTGAGATGGGGCTTCCACAACCATCTGACTCAGACAAGAACGCAACCAATTGCCAGCATCGTTAGCCCTCTTTCTGCTGCACCCCTGGGGGATTGAACAGACGAATCATTGACGCTACCCGGAAATGTGTGAATTTGACAATAAGAACACATTCTCACTAAACTACAAGGGACTGGGTAGACCTGTTAACGACACAAGACTCTCTCTGCCTCTGTTTACTGGGCTAATGAGAATTGGCTAATGCATTTCCAGTACAAAGTGTCATGTTAATTGCATCCTAATTATATCTAATTGTAGGCAGATGGTGGCCATTAACTCTCCCTATAAATAGACACTGCCCTGTTGAGTTAGAAGGTGCTTACCTATAATCTGTCACTGTCTAAACAAATTCTTATAAAAGTTTATAAAGATTAGCTCCAGATATTTTCTGATGAAGGGTCTAGGCCCGAAACGTCAGCCTTTCTCCTCCTATGATGCTGCTTGGCCTGCTGTGTTCATCCAGCTCTACACCTTGTTGTCTCGGATTCTCCAGCATCTGCAGTTCCTACTATCTCAGCTCCAGATATATACTTCTTCAACTGGGTTTCTGGAATAGAATGTTGCACCCTGACTCAATAAATTGGCTTTAACAGATCATAAATATCACCGTTATACAATATTTTCTATCATCTATTTCAAAAAAGCAAGCCAATTCTTAACTTTTCCTTCTGTGAAGATGAATAAAGCAGAATAAAATCTTGGTCTTCATTAACCTCTGTCCATCCTCTGTGCAGGAGTATTGATAATTAAGCAAACTATCAGTGTTAGTGAGCTAATGTAACCTTAAACACTTAAAATTGATTGTGAAAAGGGCTCTTGTGATATGGTGGTAGTGTCCCTAGCTTTAGGCCAGGAGATACAAGATCAAGTCCCAGCTGATGGCAGACCATGTTTAGTAGCATCTCTGAATAGGTTGATTTAGAAAATGATATGATAAGGGTTGTAAAAATATACAGCCTGTGCAAAAGCATTTAGCGTTGGATATGCACTTTTAAAAAATAGTGTAATAAGAGGTTTGGAGAGAGTCAGGAGTTTTTAGTGGTGGGGATATGAGACAGTATTAACTTAGTAAAAATGTGAACTCAGCCCTAGCCAGTCTAAGCCCAAAGGGTTTGGAAGAGTTGAATAACTCCTTTTGGAGGTGTAGCCCTGTCAGTATAATATTTAAGTGAAGTTGTGAGCCGGAGTCTGTTTTGTCAATTTAAATTTAGTCGCTGCAGACTGAGTGTCCCATTGTTCAGGTGAGCCAGCAGCTAAAGGGTGCTGCAAATATTTGGTCTTTGAGCAATGCTTGTGGGTCAAGAGGAAGAGGCGTGCTCCTTGTCTCCTCCCCGCAGCTCCCCCAATACCTCAAAGAAGCATGTTGTGTATACCTCGTCACACTCCTCTACCCAGTCTCTTCACTCTACCATTGCTCTGTCCCTCCGGCTTCCTTACTGCACCACTCCGACCTTCTCCGGTGGTCAGGAACCAATCTCCAGTGGTCCTGACAGTGGCTCATGCCACTGGTTTTCCCAACTGTCAGCTAGATCTGCCTTCCCGTAGATACCAGGGCCTAAGTTTCCTCCAGCCTGCCAACTAATGGGCATCTTGAAAATGGTGGCAGGTTACCATCTTTTTCGAAGTGACCGGCCGACAACGTGGTCGCAAATCAGTGGTTTTGGTGTATTGACGCATGTACCCCCAGTTTGAATCACTTTGGCTCCGTTAAGTTGATAATCGATATCTCAAAAGTCTTGGGCTTTCCTTTCCCCAAAGGCATCAGTTTTGTTGCCGATCTAGTAGTGCTGAGTCAGATTTTGCACACACAACCCCCATGTCACTCTGGCGTAATATTAGTGGAGAGAGAAACTGCTGAATTGGTTCCTTTGTGAGCATTGATGGGTGTGACCATCTATAGGCTTAAATGAAATCTCCAATCCCCAGGCGACCCCGTCATAAGCTGGGAATTTCATCCAGACTTGGTTATTGTAAAAGTTTGACAAGACTTTTTAAGCACTACCTTGGAAGTAATTAGCTGTAAGTAAATGGAACGTTGGCAGGACTTCAGTATAGATTGGGAGCTATTTAAAGATTGGAAATTGAAGGCAACCAATACATAAAATGCAAGCTTGACTTCAACTAGCATCTGTTGGAGTGGCTAACTAAATGATTTGCACCAAATACAATGCTTCAAGTTCTTGCATTCGGCATTCTGCATTAGTTTGTTACAGAGCCATTCAACAGATTCAGTGTTGATAGTTGTGATCAGACAATTAATTACTTCATATCATATTTGCTTAATGTTTCGGAGGGAACAGACAGAACTCAAAGAATTCTGATGCTTTGTTCTTAACTCCCTGGCAAGTTATTTTGTAGCAATTCACTGTTCTGAGCTCAAGTGAAGATCTTTGCTAAAACACCTATTGTTCTAATACAATAGAATCCCTACAGTGTGGTAGTAGGCCAATCGGCCCATCAGGTCAACACCGACCCTCCGAAGAGCATCCCACCCACATCCACCCCCTATCCTATCCCTGTAACATTGCATTTCCCAGGGCTAATCCACCTAGCTTACACATCCCTAGACAATTTAGCATGACCAATCCACCTAGCCTGCACATCTTTGGGCTGTGGGCGGAAACCGGGGCAAACCCACACACAGACATGGGGGTAATGTGCAAACTCCACACAGGCAGTCGCCTGTCAATTTGTCCACCTCTTCACCTCAGAGCCCATGCCTGGCTACAGCCCAGCAAGTGCCGTCAATGAAGGGCCCTAGTCAGTTATTGAAGGAGCATATGGCTGAGAGTTGAGGCTGAGCCAGTTCTGATCTGATACCCACACAAGCCGTCTCCAACAGTGGAGCATGAGTGAGAACACAAGGTGTTTCATGGGACCACAAGGGCCACTTGACTTCAACCACTGTCGCCCTGTTGATGCCTGCTCTGAGATGAGCCACTTCACTGCAGGCCAATAAGGGAGCCACGAGTGACCAGTGTTGGCTGGGGTCTGGAGATTTGCCCAGTGCGCCAATGAGGAAGCTAGTAACTACAGCTTTAAAATCAGAGAAAAGTTCCTTTCTCCTGATGGCTGACACAGTCAGTAAATACACTCTCCGTACAGGACAACACCATATTGGGTTCCAGATTTAACCTGGCTTGCCTTAAATTAGCTGATCTTGGCTGAGGAGTTCAAACCAACTTCAGTACTTATACTGAACACAGAAAGTAAGCCGTCAGTATCGCAGTGACCTCCTGCTGGTAAATTGGAAGATGCTGTTCAAGGAGAGGACTGAGCCCAGTAACGGGGTTTGTTACTGAAATAACTCCACAGAGCTGAGTATCTTGTCACCAAGCCACCCTTTATTTACGCGTGGAGACTCCTTGACTCTGATCCAGCTCCCTCAAAGTGAACGGGATGTCTGACACTCCTGTTTCTCTCTATCAGCCAGGGCTCCCTGATTGAGGCTGTTATTCTGGTCCAATCAGGGAACACGTATTCGACGATGTCCACCTGGTGACGTTGTTACAATCACTACATCCCATCCCCCTCGGATTCCAGGACATAAGCTGGTTCTATTTTTTTGTAGCTGCTCCTGGGGCGTTTTAGCATCGGGTCAGGTTCCTCCAACTCTGCCTCTCATATGGATGGTATGTAACATGTAGTAGCTCACCTCTTGCGCCCAGAGTGTCTCAGAAGAAATTTATTTTCTTCTTCAGGCAGCAAAGGTGTCGAGGTGGTGACATCTGCTGTGTCCATATCAGATTCTGAGTTTCTTCTATGCTTGAGATAGGGAGAGAACACACGGGTTCCAGAACAGTTAGAAAGGCTGTTGAGCAACCGGGCATGTTTTATTCCCACACGGTTTGCGAGTTTGCAACTTTCATACGGTCCACTTGCTTGTTCAGGACTGTCACACCTGCCTGAACTTTATACATCACTGGACCCCTGACCTCACATCGACCATGCCCCTTACCCATGCAGCGTCATTCCCATGGTTCCTACACCAAACTTCGCCCTTAAAGTAAACAATCTCTCTCGCTTCGCAGAGTCTTTTGTCCAACATTGACGTTCCTGATGCCGTTTCACAAACCCCAACCTCCACACCCCACCAAGCTCTGGGAAGATGCGGTGTCTTCTCCCCATTAGCAACTCTGCTGGCGTTCTCTCTGTAGTTGCATGAGGGGTGGTCCTTTTAGCAAATAGGAGCCGGGACAGTTCGGTATCTAATGAAGCTGTAGGCTGTTTCTTTAAGCCAGTCTTCAAAGTTTAGACCGCTGTTCCTGCCAGACCATTGGATGATGGATGGTATGGAACTCTCCATATATGTCGAATACCATTCGACATTAGGAAATACTCTGATTCCCTACTGATGACCCATTATCTGTGATCAGCACTTCCAGGAATCTGTGTAGTGCAAAAGATGCGTGCAGTTTTTCTGTTGTCATCCCCATGTTTGGCAACTGAACTCTATGCATGTCCAGCCAATTTGAGTGGGCGTCCACAATGACTAAGAACATTGAGCCCATGAAAGGACCTGCAGTGTCAACATGCAACTAAGTCTAGGGTTTTTCCAGCCATTTCCAGGAATATCAGGGATCTGCTGGCAGTAATTTTTGTCCTTGTTGGCACTCTGGGCATTGCCCCACCAATGTGGCTACGTCTGCATCCAATCCTGGCCACCAGACATAACTTCTTACCAACATCTTCATTTTGGAAACCCCTGGATGATCCTGGTAGAGTTCAACCAGTGTCTGGCAGCGACCTTTGCTCGGGACAATCACTCTTCCACCCTGTAATGATATGCCATCCTTTACTGTGATCTGGTTTCTCCAGATCCAAAAAGGGTTCAGTTCTGGTTGTGATTTCCCTTTGGTTTCAGTTTTGCAAGGACCAGATCTTTTTGCATCCAGAGTCTCTCAGCCAGTTTCACCCCATCAAGCCTGTGCCCGATCCTTTCACTGCAATCAATGGGAAGTGTACCAGCTGCTTCTCATACGAGACTAGGACCAAAGTTGTACCCTTCCTCTGTAAACGTTCCCCGGTATAGGTCCACAGTCCAGCCAAGGTCTTGCATAAACTTAAGGGTTGGAGTACAGATCAAATTTTGTTAAAGACTGGTTCTACGATCACTGGAATGATCACACTGGTACAAACCTCCATTACAACTGGCTGACCATTGAGCCAGATGTTTATTTTGATTGGTTCTGATTTGGATGTTGCCAAGCAATTTTACTGTTCCAAACCAGATGTAGGTGGACTTTCTAGGGTGTGCACTCTCCTGGATAACAGCCTGTGAATTTTCTTACTCAATTCAGGCCTCGTGGAACCCTCTTGCTGCCTTGATACCACATGCCAACAGCAACTACAATGGCTTGCCAGCCCGGATCTTGAGGAAAATTTTAACCATTTGGCCAAGTCTTGGCTTTGTTTTGGGGTTTTGTTGTGGGCTGACCTAGAGTCCCTCTGTTCAGGATATGTCCTGAGTGAGGCTATGCAATTGTCTTCACCCAAGTGGCCCCCAAGCTCGGCTGGCCTGGTGAGAGTTTCCACTTTGATCGGAATATCCTGCAACTCATATGCTCCACTTGCCACATTTCCCAATGATAAAGCCAGTTGCAGTGCCTGTTTGAATTCCAGTAGGGCTTCAGCTCGTAGGTGCTTTTGCATGTTTACATCATTAATCCCACATCCAAAACAGTGTCTCAGCATCTCATTAAGAGTTAAACCGAAGTCACACACCTCTGCCAGTAATCTTAACCTCATCAAAAATCCCAGTATGAATTCTGCTGGTTCCTGAATAGCTGAGTAAAACCAATAGCATCTCAGAATTAGAGGAGGCTTGGTGTTGTAATATCCCTTAACTAAATCTGCCAACTCTTGAAAGGTTTTAGTATCTGGTGCTTCAGGGAAAGTTGGCTCCTAATAGCCAAAATTGCGCATCCACAATTTGTCAGGAGAATTACTCACTGCTTTTCATCTGCCCCGATGTCACTTGCTCAGAAATAAATGCATTCTTTCCACATACCGAACCTTGTCTTCGATGGCAGGATTGAGCAAGTCAAGCTTCCAAAGAACGGCATGATGCCAGAAATGTTTACCCCCAACTCAAAAACGACTGTTGCGTGTAAATTTCTTCAGGAGCGTGCTGTTCTTTCCTCGCCACTGAAATAACTCCGCTGAGGCCGGTATCCCATCACCAAGTCACCCATTATTTACACGAGCATAGTCCATGGGCTCTGACCAGTTAGGTTAGAGCTGGCTCTTGGAGTGAACAGAATGTCTGACGCTCCTGATCTTACCTGTCAGCCAGGGCTCCCTGATTGGACCAGATTAACAGCCCCAATCAGGGAACTCATATTCTGTGAGGTCCACCTAGCTGACCTTCTTACAATTCCTAATTTTCCTCTCAAAATTGGTGATGAACCACGTTCTTGAACTGCACCAGTCAGTAAGGTGTAGGACACTCACAATGCTGTCAGGAATTTTGGTCCTGTCTTCTGATCTAGCAACACTGAAAGAACAGTGATGCCATTCCAAGTCAGGATGGTGTGTGGTTGGGAGGGTAATTTCCATGTGGTGCTGTTACCATGTGCCTGCTGCCCTTGTGCTTGGGTCATGTATTTCGAAGGTGTTTTTGAAGGAGCCTTGATGAGTTTCAGCAGTGAATCTTGTAGATGGTACACGCTGCTATCACTACTCACCAATAGTGGGGAGAGTGAGGATGCCAAGCAAGCGGACTCCTTCTTCCTGAATGGTGTCAAGTTTCTCAAGTGTTGTTGAAGCTGCACTAATCCGAGTAAATTGGGAACATACCGTCACACCCCTGAGTTGTGTCTTGCAGGGAGTCTGGAAGCAAGTTGCTCTCCACAGACTTCAAAGTCCTCTTTTTGTAGCCACAGTGTTTATTTAGCTGTTCCAGTTCCACTTCTGGTCCATGGTTATTGTGTAAGGCCTTCAGGACCCTGGAGCTACCTTGTGATGATGTCATGGAACTGCTCCCCACTGGGCATAAATAACACAGGGAGGGCGAAGTTAAGAAAGAGGAGAGGAAAGAAAGAAATGTGGAGCAGACTAACTACATTAGGCAGTAGATATTTTTGGAATTTTTTTTATTAAATGACTGAGATTAGACACAGGTATAAATTTGAATACAGTGTATTACAGTACCTAGTCTTAATAATTAATGAACAGAGTTACGATAAAGACGAAGCCAGAAGACTGTTTCTGACCTTGCCCTCTGCAAGCAGTCTGTCGTGAACCCAAACTCATGGATGTGTGTATAAAACCACACAATAAATTAATGATAACTCCCCAGGAGCATGAATTCTTCTGCACTCAAATAGTTAGTCCTTCAGGGGGTGAGAGGAGAAAATTGGATGGAAAATATAGCCTAAAATTCATATAACTTTGGTGGTAGACCGTACTATGTCTTGAGAACAGTCTTTGATCTCAGCCAGACGTTTGGGGAAGAGCAAGAAAGGAGTTGATTGTAAAGTTACCAAAAAAATGCATTGAGATAAAATGTAGTTTATTTTATTATAAACAGTGAAACTGTGTGTTTATTTTAATTGGAGAGAGAGACAAATGACTGATTACACATTTGCTGAGATGTTCAATCTTTAGAAAGGCTGTTAAACCCAGAGTGGCAATAACCTTCTTCGTGGCACTTAAATCAAAACAAGAAATGCTGGAAGCACTGAGGAGGCCAGACAGTATCTGAGAGAAAGGAGATAATTAATGTTTGTGGTGAGCCTGCTTTGGAACTGATGAACAGCATGTAAGAAAGACCAGAACAAAGGAAGAGAGACACATATCTATACAAGCACACATCTGTGAAATACTTTGGTGGGACGCAGGGGAGAGGAAAATAGTTCTGGTTCTGTTACTCTAACTGATAACATAGAATAGCACCCCATTTTCAGTTTAAACACACTTCAATAGTTTGGTTTTAAATATTTCAATAACTTTATAACTTCCACTTTTACTTCAGTAAGAAGTGTTGATGTTGTAGGAAAGGAGACTGCCTGTGGGGTGGGGGAGTCAGGATTTTCTTTCTAGTTTATCATAATTTGATACGTAAGACAATGTATCTTGGTCTCCATGACAGTGTGGGTGGCTTAAAGGTTGTAATGTTTTCAAGTCTGTGGGACTAATGTAGATTTCAAGTAATTATTTGTCGGGGCAGGTTTAATAGGCTGAAGGGCCTCCTCTCTACTGTATGATTCTGTGGTTCTGTCATCTTCTAAAGTTAGCCTGAGAGCTACTAACACTCAGAAAATACTCTCCCCTGTTTGTCTTTCCAGGAATGGACTGATGCATTATTCAGCCTGGCCACTAACCTGCTAGCACAGAACAGATCAAGAGACACTCTGTTGCACAAAGTGTAAGTTTGATCATTGTCCTTTTTATTTCTACTGCTTATGTTTCACTGGTTTCAATATTTTCTGAAACATTGCCAACATCACAACTGTAAAATTGCTGTACCGTTATCCCTACAAGTGAATCAGTACCATGGGATTTAGGTCAATCCATCTCACAGACTAAATTCAGGATTGTAGATTTTGGCATTGTGTGACAGCAGTAAGCATGTTGCCAGCCTTTACACTTCCTCTCTTCATTGATTTCATGTCTGCCAATTTGGTGTCTAGATTAGTGGCTGCTAGGTTTCTTTGTCTATAACTACAATTAGGCTTTATGATCAGTGCAATGAGATCTAACTTGAATTGAATAGAGTTGAATTGAATTAACTTTATTGTCAAATGAGTACAGTGAAAAGTTTACAAGTCGCCTCTAACGGCACCATGTAATTCCTGGAATATTTTGGGGGTCTGGCTAATTTGGACATTTGAAAGACAGGGTATTTTCCCCGGGGTGTGTGAGTCCAAAACTAGAGGGGCATAGGTTTAAGGTGAGAGGGGGAAGATTTATAAGGGAAGTAGGGGGCAGCTTTTTCGTGCAGAGGGTGGTCCGTGTATGGAATGAGCTGCCTGAGGAAGTAGTGGAGGCTGATAGAATTCCAACATTTAAAAGGCATCAGGATGTGTATATGAATAGGAAGAATTTAGAGGGATATAGGCCAAATGCTGGCAAATGGGACGAGATTTATTTAAGATAGCTGTTTGGCATGGATGTGTTGGACCGAAGGGTCTGTTTCCATGTTGTACATCTCCGTGATTCTAATAGAGCATTTCAGTTTGACACATTACATGTGACAGGACTAACAGACACAAAATAATTGGTCTAGAGGTGGGAAAAATTATGACAGTGGGGCTGTGCCAAGCAAGGCTTATCTTGGCTAAGGATTGGTGGCAATCTTATACTTTTGCATTTTAAAGGAGGTATTATCCCAGTTGATCTATCGCCCAGTTTTGTAGCTGTTCAAACATCAATATGACCACCAGCAAGGCTCAAACTTTTCAGGTTTCTTTTTGCCCCATATTTTTGGAAACTTCACCCCCATTTAATCTGGTTCCCCAGTGAATGAGGAAAACTATGATTCATACAGTCCATTTCATGAAAGGTTGTTTTAACCTTGACTCTGGGTCAGTCTTGAAGCAAGAGTGGGTTTTCTCATTCATCGCGCTATTGCTATACATGGATTAACTGGGAGCAAACTATCATAAAAACTCCTGCAAATCATATTTGACAAAAAAACAAGGCACTGAACTGAAATCACATGGGGTTAGGGGAAATATGTTAACTTGGGTAGAGGATTGGCTAACCATCAGAAAACAGAGATTCAGGATAAATAAGTCTTTTACTGTTTGGCAAGATATAATTGGTGAGGTGCCACAGAGTTCAGTTCCCAGGCCCAAGCTATTTACAGCTTATACTAATTAATCTATGTTATCTATTTGGATTTGGAGCTAGAAAGTGTTACAGTGAAATTTGTAGATGATGCTAAAGTAAGTGGGAAAGTAAGCTGCAATGAAGAAATAAGAAAATTACAAATGGATACAGATAGTTAGATGAATGGGCCAAAATTTGGCAAATGAAGTTAAGATGGATAGGTGTGAGCTTATCTATTTTCGTCAGAGGAATAGAAAAGCAACTTATTATCTAAATGGCAAGAAACTTCAAAGTGCTTCAGTGCAGAGGAATCTGGGTGTCTTCATGCATGAATTGCAGATATTTCATATGCAAAGCAAACGGCATTTTGATATATATTGCTAAAGGAATGGAGTATAAAAGTAAGGAAGTGTTGCTGGACCTCAACTGTACAACACATTAGTGAGACTGTACCTGGAATATTGTGTGCAACTTTGGTCCACTTACTTGGGGAAGCATGTAGTTACATTGGAAGCAGTTCAGAGGAGATTCATTTGATTGATTCCAGAGATGAGACATTTGCCTTATGCAGAGAGATTGAGTGGTTTAGGCCGATATTCTCTGGAGTGTGGAAGAATGGGAGGAGATCTAATTGAGGTATATAAGATGCAAAATGGGTTTGCCATTGTCGACGTAGAGAGGATGCTTCCTTTTGTGGGGCAATCTAGAACAAGAGATCACCGTTTTAGGATAAAAACAGAGATTAGGAGAAATGAAAGGGGCAAAGGGTTGTGAATCTGTGGAATTCACTACCCTAGAGTGTGATGGATGCTGGGACATTCAGTAAATTTAAGGAAGAGACAGACAGATTTTTAGTTAGTACCCAGTTGAAGGCTTACGGAGTGTGGGCAGGAAAGTGCATTTGACGCTATAATGAGATAAGCCTTGATAGTATTAAATGGTGGAGCAGGCTGTAGGGGCTGAATTTCCTTCTCCTGCTCCTAGTTCTTATGTTCTCAAACTGTAGTTTGATCAGACCGACAGACATGAAGATGCAGCTTGACAAAGACAGCCTTGTTAAGAGACTCACAGTGTATTTCCAATGGCTGTAGAGCAATAAGGGACAATTCACAGAACTTTGGAATGAGTCTTTGCTTCCAAGTCACTACCAAACAAGAGAGGGTTAAGGTAAGCAAAAGATCATGTTAAAATCATGGTTTGTGACCAAAAAGCTCACTGATGGCTCTGAATGAGAGTAATGTAGTCAGGGCAGCCAGGAACATTGTCTAATTTATCAAGGTGAGCACATTTGAATCCTTTATAAAGTTTTCTCGTTGGAATGAAGAAATAAATTGCACCAATTGGACGAGAAATTAGACATAGTAAGCCCAAAACATAAGGGAGGCAGGAACAGTGTTGTATAACACAGACAAAACCCAGTAAGACTTGAAGCTGTCGGAGTTCTGTAAATTTATCTGCATTGGCCTTTCTCCTCACCTAACTGCAACTAAGGAAATGGCCTTAACTCCATTCTACAACAGAGGACAATTATCATACTTTGCCCGTAACTAAATAACATGTCCTTTGATTAGAACTGGAAGATTAATATATCAATCTATGTCAAAGAATCATAAGGTCAGAAGTCACGCGACACCAGGTTATAGTCCAACAGGTTGATTTGAAATTACAAGCTTTCAGAGAGCTGCTCCTTCGTCAGGTGACTTCACTCCAAAAGCTTGTGTTTTCAAATAAACCTGTTGGACTATAACCTGGTGTCATGTGATTTCTGACCTTGTCCACCCCCAGTCCAACACCAGTACCTCCACATCATAAAATCATACAGTCTAGAAAGGCCTACTGCCAAAAATACACCAAATTTACACTTTCCCCGCACATGTTATAACGCTTCAAATGCTCATTCTCAAACTTTTTCCAAGGTTGTGAGGTTATCTCTCCCAACTACCCAGTGCATTTCAAACCTTTACCACCCTCCGGGTGAAAACGCTTTGCCTCAAGTCCCCTCTAAGCCCTGTACTCCCCCTCTGTCTTGCTCTATGTAATGTTGTCACACATATTAGGTTCACAAGCTGACTTAAAAATAAAATTCCCCTACTCAGTATAGTTTGGACGAGCTCTTGCCAGACTGCATTTGCTAAGCCTTTGCTGGCAATAACTCCAACAGTTGTACTGCAGGAGAATTGTCACCTTGAAGCAATACTTTAAATCACTGATTTGATATTGTGATCCTATCAGAGTTCTAGATGCTGATTAATAAGTTTATTCTTGCCAAGGCGCATTGCGATTGACACTGACAGATATAATTAGCCCTGTTTATAGACTGCTGTGATAATATTTGATTAGAATTTGAAAGAAAACTAAGTGGAATGAAAATATTGTGAGATGTGTGCCACTGAAGCTCTTAGTGTCTGTAGGACTCCTATGGTGGGAACAGCAATGATAAATGCAGCACTTAAATTGTATTTCCGTTAGCGTCCTTCATATTTGGCAACATTGCATTTGCAAATGCATTCAACTCCGAATCTAACTAGCTACACCCTTAAGAAATCTTTGACCTGGACCTCATTTTTCTCGAAATAAACTCCCATTAATTTTTCAGGCTAATTACCACTTTGCAGTGCTCTAATGTCTTGAATGCACCAGTCACCGCTGGATCTGCAGCTGGTTCTGTACTTCCTCCATACCATCACAGTGAACAACACCTGCTGCCATTGGGTAGTCCCAGTCAACCCACAATCAGCTTCTGTTTGATGAGACTGCTGAAGTATGCCATAAGCAATTCTTACTGCCATTACAACTGCTGTCGCTCTCCTATGTGCCACATTTTTAATCTGAAAGGGACATTAAGGGCGTCATTCAGCATCACAGTACAATGGAAGGCACACTTCATGGACTGGCTTTCACACTCAATTACGGAAATGATGTACTAATTATATCATACATACGTCGCATGTGAGATGCATACACAAGATGCTAAATACATCCAATTCACTTGGGGGATAGGAGTTGTAGAGTTCGTCATTTGGTACCACAGAATTTTGAGTCGTAGTTCATTAAAGCTTTTTGTCTTGCACTCGTCAGGACAATTTGCAAGAATACCAATTTAAGGAGAAACCTAACATATATACTATGTGAGAGGAGAGCATTTTAGTGTCGGTTTTCCCTTGAATCGATATTTTTGCAAATTGCCTCACTGGAAAGACTTGCAAGGATGTTGCCAGGAATGGAGGGTTTGAAATATAAAAATAGACTGGAAAAACCAGGGCTTTTTTTCACTGGAATGTGGGAGGTTGAGGGTGACCTTATAGAGGCTTATAAAATTATGAGGGATGTAGATAAGGGTCTTTTCCCTAGGCTTGGAGAATTCAAGACTGGTGGCATA
Source organism: Rhincodon typus (assembly GCF_021869965.1). Taxonomy (NCBI): domain Eukaryota; kingdom Metazoa; phylum Chordata; class Chondrichthyes; order Orectolobiformes; family Rhincodontidae; genus Rhincodon; species Rhincodon typus. The sequence goes on along the minus strand of NC_063340.1, from coordinate 8,275,214 downwards.
TTTTTAAGGTGAGAGGAGAAAGATTTAAAAAGGACATCAGGGGCAACTTTTTTACGCAGAGAGTCTTTTGTGTGTGGAATGAATTGCCAGAGGAAGGGTGGATGGAGGTACAGTTACAATGTTTAAAAGACATTTGGATAAGTACATGAACAGGAAAGGTTTGGAGGGATATGGGCCTAACACCATATACCTTATCCCTTAAATGCCTTTATTTAACAAAAATGTATCTATCTCAGATTTAAAATGAACAACTGATCCAGCATCTGGTGCTATTTGTGGAAGACAGTTCCAAACATCTACCACCCTTTGTGCAGAGAAGTGCTTCTTAACATCTCTCCTGAATGGTCTGGCCCTAATTTTCAGACTATGCCCCCTTGTTCTAGAATCTTCAACCAATGGAAATAGTATATCTTTATCTACCCTCAATTTTGTTGTTAATATCTTGAAGACTTCGATCAGGTTGCTGTTAACCTTTTAAATTCTAAATTCTAGAGAAAACAGGCCTAATTTGTATAATCTCACCTCATAACTTAATCCTTGAAGTCCAGGTATCATTCTTGTAAACTACCCTGTACTCCCTCCAAGGCCAATATATCAAGACCAATGGATAGGAAAGGTTTTAGACAGATACGGGCCAGACACAGGAAAATAGGACTCATGCAGTTTAGGAAATCTCGTTGGCATGGATAAGTTGGGCGTATTTTCCATGCTGTATGACCCTAGACTCTGTCATCTCACTCCACCATCAACCCACCTACTGTGGCCCCTGGCTCCGTGCACTGACTCAGTCTGGGGTGCAGGTGGCAGAGTTGGTTGGTTCCTCATGCCATCCATTTTGTACGCTCTTGCCACTTGTTTGTCCTTCCTGCTGAATATCTAAGTTATTTGTCCAACTTGCTGTGGAGCCTCAGTTTCTGCCTTCTGCTCTTTTACCTGTCTGTTTGAAATTTAGCGTTGTAAGTCCTCCTAATATTTTTCCGGAATTCATCTCCAGGATACTGCCTAAATAACTCAGCTAAAATAATACGCGGGAGAAGAAAAATGACCCGTTTCCGATTCCATTTGAGAAACAGTCGTTTCTAAAAATCTCTGTCCCTTCCAAATGACCTCAACGTCCTCTTTGCTTATGCGTGCTCCTTGTATCATTTCGAAGTGAACTGTGAACCGTTCACTGCCATACAAAAGATTTTTCCTAAGTTAACCAGTGCAAAAATGTTATGAAATGCCTCTGGGGCAGGTGACACTTGAACCTGGGCCTCCCATCTGAGAGGTATGGGCAACGTCACTGCACACAAACCTGAATAATAAACACTTCTGGATTATTTGCTGGATTTTTGCTTTAATCAGCCGATTTAGAGACACCTCAAGGATGGATGGGATTTAAGACAGGACCTCCTATCCTGGAGGTAGGGGCGGTATCACTGCATGTGAAGACCCCTAAACTATGAGTGGATGATGGTGGTGGTGCATCTTTGGAATTCAAGTCATTGTTAAAACAGGCACTTACACGTTCATGTTGCAGCCAAGAGCTATGGACAGGGCTGGCGGAGGCTTCCATTGTTACTCATGCGACCAGGGATCTCTCCCACTCTTATCGCCTACCATTCTCATGTGTGTAGTAGGATTTTCAGGTTGACCCTAAATCTGATTGGCTACGTTATGAATACAAGATCCTGAGGTCACACGGTGGGTCTCAAATCCAGAGTTTCTGACTCAGAGGCAGGAACGCTACCCTACTGTTCCACAGGACCTCCCTTATCTAATCCAGCACCTCAACCCCTCAACCATGAGAACTGGCCCATCGTATGTTCTCAGGATGGGATTCTCGTCACTGGAATTGGGACTGTACTCATTGGAATTTGACAGAATGAGGGAGGCAGATCTTATAGAAACATATCAAATTATGAACAGAATAGATCAGCAGTGAGGCTGTCTCCCCTGGCAGGTGAAACTAGGACAATGGGGCATAGCCTCAAAATAAGAGGGGGATGCAGATTTGGGACTGATTTTAGGAGGAACTTCTTCACCCAAAGGGTTGTGAATCTGTGCAATTTCCCGCCTAGTGAAACAGCTGAGGTTACCTCATTGAATGTTTTTAAGGCAAAGATAGATTAGATTTGTGAACAGTAAAGGAATTAAGGGTAATGGTGTGCAGACAGGTACGTGGAGCTGAGTCTCTGAAAAAATCAGCCATGATCTTATTGAATGGTGGAGCAGGCTCAATGGGCCAAATGGCCAACTCCTGCTCCTATTTCTTATCTTCTTATATATTTTTACATAAATATATAAATCTTTCATCCTTCCTCGTTGTCCCAGGGAAATCATTTCAGATTCCAGTTTTGCTGTTAGCAATCGCAGTGGGTGTGGCTCTCCTTGTTCCTCTCCTGCAACAGCTTATAGAAAGGCAGTTGTGTTCAGGTTTATCCAGGTGGGAATGAGTACACATGCAAATGAGCTCCAATTGTTCCAAATTTTCTGAGTTCAGTTCACCCGATGAGCACAATGCACCACATTGTGAAAATTTGTTGCGTCGAGCTCAATCTGCAGATTATTAATGCTGGTGCAATTCGGGAAAGTGCTTGGGCTGTATGGTCACCTTTCTGTAAAAGTGGGAAATTAGCTTTAAAAATATGTTTTCCAGCTTAGGGATCTTGTGATGCACTGTTGATGTTCTCACTGGTGCTATTAGATAATGGGGCTTATCACAGGGCTGTCGAGAGGTTTGGTGAAGTGTAAATGCTGCACTATACATTTTACCATAGAAATTTAAATTAATATCTGATGAAACCATTTATTCTGGAATTGATTGTTGCTAAATTGATAGTAGTGATGGTAAGGCATTTTGAATATTAATGATTTCTCTGTGCTATTAATAGAACTAACTCAAGAAATGCACTTTAATCTAAAAATTGAAACTCAGCAGTACATGTTGTTTCGCTAATATCGCCACAAGTCTTTCAAATTAGTCAGACTAACTCCATTGAATATATAAATGAAACAAAAAAGATGCATGTTATATACATCCCATTTATTTTAAAGTGGAAGTACTTCACAATGGTTTAAGTATTGCGTTCAATTCCAGCCTGGGATGACTGTCTGTGTGGAGTTTGCACATTCTCCCTGTGTCTGCGTAGATTTCTTCTGGGTGAGTTCTCCCACAGTCCAAAGATTTGCAGATTAGGGTGGATTGGCCATGTTAAATTGCTCCATAGTGTCCAGGGATGTGCAGGTTAGGTGGGTTTGCCATGGGAAATGCGGGATTATGAGGATAGGTTGAGGGGGTGTGTCTGGGTGGGATGCTGTTCAGAGGGTCAGTGCAGACTTGACATGTGAATGGCCTCTTTCTGCACTGTAGGGCTTCTATGTTCCAATAATTCTATGAACATGAGAAAGACTAAGGTAATTTAGCTGAATAGGAACCAATTTTTATTTTGTGGTGAAGCATGTTGTGAATGAGTTCAAAGTCACAATGATTTTCACTCCTTCACAGGATGTGAGCACCATTGGAAAGACCAACATTAACTCTCCCGATTGTACTTGAGAAGGTGGTGGTGAGCCACTTTCTCACATTGCTGCAGCCCATGTGTGTGTGTGTGAAGGTGCACTCGTAGTGTTGCTAAGGGGAGAGCTGCATGACTTTAACCCAGCAACAGTGAAGGGAAGGCAGTAAAATTCCTAGTCAGGATGATGTGGGAGCTCACATCTGGCGGTGCTGCTCCATGAGCCTTCTCCCTTTGCCCTTCACGGTGATGGAGGTTGCGGGCTTGGAAGGTGCCCGCGAAGGAGGCTTGAGGGGTTGCTGCGCTGATCCCTGTAAATGATCCACACTGCAGCCGAGGTGGAGGGAGTGAATGTTTGAGATCAGACTCTACCTCCTCTACTTATTGAACATGGCAGCAAACAAGAGACGGGAGGGTGTGACTGACAGAGACGCACCCAGAGCATAGCAATAGAGCACTGTTAGCCACTGGAACTCTCCAGCAGGTTTGAGGTTCTTGCAGCTTGGGTGAGCGACAGCAGGGACAGCATGGTGCAGGAGGCCTTTCCAATGGGATCTTGGGAAGTTTTGATTAAATTTGATCTGATTTATTATTGTCACATGTACCGATGTACAGTGAAAAGTATTGTTTTGCGTGCTAACCAGACAAATCGCACCTTAGATAAGTACATCATGGGAATAGAACAGAATACAGAGTATAGTGCTACAGCCAAAGAGCAGGTGCAGACAAAGATCAACTCTAATACATGAGAGACCCATTCGTAAGTCTGATAGCAGCGGGGAAGAAGCTGTTTTGAATCTTTTGGAGATAGTATGAACTGCCGATGCTGGAGTCTGAGATAACACACACCCCACGCGCTGAA
>NC_063340.1:8232758-8250852 GCF_021869965.1 Rhincodon typus | reverse complement strand
TAAACATTGTTATTTTTGATACAATAGCAATGTTTAAGAGATATCTTCACAGATATATGAATAGGCAGGGAATAGAGGGATACTGATCCTGTAGGGGCAAAAGAATTTTAGTTTAGAAAGGCATGTAACAGTGCGGGCTCGGAGGGCCATGGAGCCTGTTCCTGTATTGTACTGCTCTTTGTTCTTTAATTGGGTCAGAAGAGGTTTGAGTTTCTCTACTCCACTCTTAAGTACTGTTTAACATGGTCTAAGCTATCGCTATTGCCAAACAACCTGAACAGCACCTAAAATAAACCTTTTCAAGTGTGGATTCTTTTTACTTCAGATCTTATTGTTGCTGATGTAGAAAACTGATCTTTTTCCATTCATGCTTTTTCTCCCCTTCTACTTAGTTCTCAGTTCTCTCTTTATTTTGCTTTCCATACCTCATTTAACATCAAATTCAGCATTTCATCTGACAAGTCAGCAGTGAATGCAAATTTTCAAACAACCACAGCAACTTATGCACAGGAGAAAGTGTAAATTGTTGTGGTCATTTGAATTTTGTCCTGATGATCGGAAGGTGAAAACCTTTCGCAACATTTCTCAATTTCTAGCAATATTCACGATTTATACTACCAAGCGACTGTTTAGCGTCTCTTCCTTGCTTTTACACGCCATCTGCTTTCTTTCAGAAAGCGTTATCAATTTGTCTTGCCAGTTTCGTGGATTTGTGTTCAAAAGCCCTCAGGGTCTTTCTGTTCCAGAATCCACTTTGAAATTCTTGTAATTAGCTTGTTATTTCTTCCCCTCATTCTTGCTGTCAATGTGTACCTCTGCTGTTGGAGAGGAGAACTATTGCAACAGAACATAGGCCACATTTCCTTAATGGGACAAGGACTGTAACCGTACAATATCATCATTTTTGTTTGTCCATGAGATGGATTCACTGATTTATCACAGACATTTACTTGAGCTTGACAAGCTGTGGTGAACCACTCCTCTTAAACCACTGCAGTCCATGTGGTGTAGGTACACCCATAGAGCTGTTAGGGAGGGAGGTTCAGATTCTGACTCAGCGCCATTAACGGCACAGTTACGGTTCCAAGTCAGGATGGTGTGTGCCTTGGAGAGAATCTTGCAAACATTAGCATTCCCTTGCGTCTGCTGTCCTTGTCCTTCCAGTTGGCAAAAGTCAGGAGTTTGGAAGGTCATTTGAAGGAATCTTGCTTTCGTACTCAGTGCTGCCATAGTGGTGGTGGAGAGAGTGAATGTTGAAAGTCGTGGATGGGGTGCCAATCAAACGGGCTCCTTTGTCTTGGATGGCATCAAGCTTATTGAGTGTTGCTGAAAAATCTGTGTTGTAGTCTCTCTTTCTGGCTGTCTGACTGTCTCTCTTCATGTCGTATTCTTATTATCTGAGGGTCACTTACAATAAGCGAACAATATTCAATATGTGAGTGGAAAAGGCATGGCCCAAGAACCAACTCAGTAAATATGGCAATTGAAACTGAATTGTCTGCATTTTTAGGTGCCACGTTCTAACCAACTGAGTTCACAGGCCTAACTGCGTGGGATTACAGGAACCAAAACTGTAGCATAATGAGAAGGGGTACGGTAATGAGATGGTAGTGTGTGTCTTGATTTAACAGTGACACCAACAGTCATGTGCAGGAGTATGTGAGAAAAGGATGGGTTAGTCTGTACAAGCAAGAGATGCACTCACAGAGAATTGTGTATGAAGTGTGAAAGAGTTTACAGAAGCCTACCTGAATCAGAGAGCAATCACTCATATGTCAGGGGAAAACCAATAAAGGCCACAAAGTACCAGCAGAGACGAGGATAACAGTCTCTTCAATAGGCAGAATAAAACCCTGAGCTGCAAGCTTCCAGGTCACACAAACCACAGCACACCATCTACGCTGTGGTACACTTTAGAGAATGCCTTTCAAGCAAGTTAATGCTTAATATTGTCACTTTCAATAGCAGGTTAGAAATATCTAGGCTTCCCAAGTAACCTGAGACCTAGAGATCCATAGAAGATACAAACCTGATAACACAGAAACGTAGCAGGATAAGGGAAAACAAAGGTGGTGAACCACCACAAATCCGATTCTGGCAAGTTTGATGGAGGTATTCAAATTAAAGGCAGATCTTAAAATTTATCAAAACGTGATGGATCGACAGCAAATTCAAAGATGACAGAAGTAGTCTGTAGGATGATTCGTATTTGATGGGAATAATTGATTGCTGATCCCAGATCAGCCTGTGTTTGAGCCAGGACAGAAGGTCATCTGATAATGCTGGAGTTCAGGAAGAGGGCAGACCAGAAGGTATACTTGATTGGGTTGGCCAAAGGCTTCTGTAAACATTCAAACCAGGGGACAAGGGCAGATGCTGTGTCTGATTTTGGACCTGATTGTTGATTCTCGTGATTAGTACTCAGTTAGATTTGATCTCAAAATTAAAGGCATGCAGAGACCAAAAATATCAACACAGCTGTACAGCATTTTAGAAAAGCAAATTTTGAATTGGTTCCAGAAGGACATTACAGATAGCCTTACAAAGGAAGCAGAACTTGAAAGCGAAACAACCAAAGAAGCATTTTTTAAAAATATATTTTTAGGGCATTTGGGAGAGAGGAAAATGCCACATTCTTCATGCTGAGCTGATTGCAGATTTCATTTGGCATTCGGGGCTAAAGTTCAAAATCGATTGGAAATTGTGAGGGTATAAAAAGGTCCTTTCACCCTATTATCAGGGTTCATCCAAGAGTTGCAAAGTAAAACGAATCTAAAAACCCTGCTTTTAAGAGCTTGCCAATCCCTTTTGTGACTTTTGGTGAAGAGAAATTCTGCCCAGGTTGTGTTGATTTTCCTCAGGGAGCGAGGTTGCAAGATGTCCTTTGTTCTCGCGAGATTGGTTTCCACCTTCAGCTATAAGTCAGCACTTGGAGCTGTTTAAAATCTTTCGGAAAATTTGAGAACATACTGTGTTTCATGCTGCATTCAAAATTCATTCACATAATTACTTACAGCGCCTGATATGCCCTCAGATAACAAAAGCGCCAATTTTATCTTTCTGTAACTAACGCTTATAAAAAAAATCCAAGGGAGTGAATTCAATCCTCAGATCATATAGCCTTAATTCCTCTGAAGACGTGGCTGTCACTCAATCTCAATTGAGGAAACAGTTGTGCGAAATAGTTCTTAAAACTATTGTCTTTATTAATATTGGGAAACCATATTATGAGACAGGCTTGTGGAACTGAAATGAGAAGATCAATGCAGATAACCCTGAGGCTGTCATCTGTCCACTTTCAGGCACTTCCGCTAAGATATTATCAACACAGAAGACACATTCATTAACAGACTTGTTGTAACAAAATGTTCAGACTCTCAGAATCACGAGCTGTGGCAGGATAGAAGATTTCAAAAAAAATGTGGAGGACAATTTGTTCCCATCAGAGGCACTGAACTAGTTATGTTAATTCAGTTTGGAATGTCTGTGCCCTTTGAAGTAACAGAGAGAGAAAAAAGGAAAATGCTGAAGGGAGATGATGAAAAAAAAGTTCAGTTTGTGAGTTCTTTTTTTATTCATTCGGGGATCTCAGCATCACTGACTGTGCCAGCATTTATTGCCTGTCTCTATTTGCCCTTGAGAAAGATATAGTGAGCAGCCACATTGAACCAGTGCAGTTACTTTAGTGTGGACTCATCCACAATGCCATGAAGGAAGAAACTCCAGCGTTTTGGCCCAGTGACACTGAAGGAATGGCAATATATTTCAAAGTCAGGATGGTGAGGGGCTTGGGGGGAGCTTGCAGGTGGTGGTGTTCCCATGTATCTGCTGCCCTTGTCCTTCTGGATGGTAAAGGACATTGGGTTTGGAAGGCACCGTCTAAAGAGATTTGGTGAATTTCTGCAGTGCATCTTGTAGCTGGTACACGCTGCTGCTACAGGATGAGGGCATCGCTGGCTAGGCCAGCATTTATTGTCCAACCTTAATTGCCCAGAGGGCAGTTAAGAGTCAACCACATTGCTGTGGATCTGGGGTCACACATAGGCCAGACCAGGAAAGGATGGCAGTTTCCTTCCTTAAAGGACATTAGTGAACTAAATGAGTTTTTTTCCAACAAGCAGCAATGGATTCATGATCATCAGTAGATTCTTAATTCCAGATTTTTTAAAAAATTGAATTCAAATTCCACTGTGGCAGGATTTGAACTTGGGTCCTCAGCACATTATCGGGGTCTCAGAATTAACAGTCCAGTGATTATACCATTGGACCATTGCCACCCACCAGGGATGATGTGATTGTTTGTGAATAAGGTGTTAGTCAAGTGGGCTGCTTTGTCTTGGATGGTGTCAAGCTTCTTCAAGTATCTTTAAGCAGTATGACACTATCGGGTTTGGGGCTGTGTTTCAGGAAAGGCACGTGCCTGTGTTGGCCTGTGTAATGGCTGCAAAGAAGAGCAGATACCAGCTACAAGGGAAAAAGCTGAATTCTCTTCCTGCTGTATTCACGCAGTGGAGAGGGGAGAGCCATAGGCTTCCAACGATGGAAAGATAAGGACCACAGGGGTTCTTATCTGAAGGAGAGAATTTGTATGCGAGCAGTTAACAAGGATGTATGAAAAAACTTGCATTGGCACTGCTCATTTTGAGTGAAAAATTGAACTTACAGGTCCTCATGTTCCTCAGCTGGAGAGATTGGTTTGCTGGAGAAATACGAACATGACAATCATTGTTGCAGGAACAGCACCTCATATTCCGCTTGGGAACCCTGCAGCCCAATGGTATCAATGTGGACTTCACAAGCTTCAAAATCTCCCCTCCCCCTACTGCGTCCGAAAACCAGCCCAGCTCATCCCCGCCTCCCTAACCTGTCCTCCCACCTATCCCCTCCGCCCACCTCAAGCCCCACCCCCACCTCCTACCTACTAACCTCATCCCGCCCCCTTGACCTGTCCGTCCTCCCTGGACTGACCTATCCCCTCCCTAACTCCCCACCTGCACTCATCTTTACTGGCTCCATCCCCGCCTCTTCGACCTGTCTGTTTCCTCTCCACCTATCCTCTCCTCTATCCATCTTCTATCTGCCTCTCCCTCTCTCCCTATTTATTTCAGAACCTCCTCCCCCTCCCCCATTTCTGAAGAAGGGTCTAGGCCCGAAACGTCAGCTTTCCTGCTCCTCTGATGCTGCTTGGCCTGCTGTGTTCATCCAGCTCTACACCTTGTTATCTCATGACAATCATGGTGCTTTGTGGTTTGTTAGGTTCTGATTTGCTTTGATTTGTTTTATTATTGCCACATGCACCACAGTACAGTGAAAAGTTTTGTTTTGTGTGCACTGCAGGCAGATCATACCGTACAAAGATCATAGGGTGATAGAACAGAGCAAGGAGTACAATGCTATGGCTGCAGAGAAGGTGCACAGAGAGCGATATCAATATTAAATTTCAATTTTATGAGGTCCATTCAGAAGTATAATAACAGTGGGGAAGAAGCTGTTCTTGAATTTATTTGTACGGGTGCACAAACGTTTATGTCTGCAGCCCAATGGAAGAGAGTATAACTGGGGTGGGAGGGGTCTTTGATTATGTTGGTTGATTTCCCGAGGCAGCAGGAAGTGTAGATGGAATCCATGGATAGGAGGCTGGCTTGTGTGTTGGACTGGACTGTGTTCATGACTCTATGTATTTTTTTGTGCTGTTGGGAAGAGCAGTTGCTAAACCTGTTATGCATTCTGGAACACTCTACTGAGCAAACAACTGACATAAGGCATATCCAGAAGGAAACTATATTTAGTTACCACAGACTGGATCAACCGCAAAATATAACTTACACAATTGGAGCGAAAGAGGAAAATAAGGACTGGTTTCCCGATGTGAAGGTGTTGCAGGCTCAAGCTTAGACAAGCCAGGAGCCTACACCCATAGACTTGGAAATCTCTGTGGTTAAACAACCTTGTTGGTACAAAATTGACCTAGAGCTGCCAATAATTTCCTATGCTCTAATTGCAATTCATTTTAATCGTTCTGCTTACACTTCACGCCAGTGATCTAATTGCTTCAGTTTTTTACAGGAGTTTGTAGGGAGGGAGTGACTAGTAAAATGCTTTGTGCAATCTTGAAGAACAGTGTGACTGTCATCTCAGTGTCTTTCCCTGATCAAAGTAATTTCCCTCATCCTTTTCCAATGGCGTATCGGGGTGCTGGGCCCCAAACGCCTTCAGGTAGTGGAATCTGAAGGGAACCTGAAGCTAACAGGTCATATTGGTACTCTCTTCAGGAGCTTCAGTTCCTGTCCATCTCTCCTGCCGGCCCGCTGGTGCAAGGCAAGTCCCCAGATGTTGTTCCCACCAGAAGCCCACCATGGCGGCAGTGTATACTGTTTACAACGTACGCTGCAGTGGCTCACCAAGATCCCATGGACAGCACGTTGTGAACCGACTACCACCCCCCACCATCTCCCCCCACAGACACACACACACACACACACGCACACACACACACAGACACACACACAGACACACACACACACACAGCCACACACACTCTCTGTCTCTCACATATATATACACACACACACAATCTCCCTCATGCACACTCAGACACACACACACACACACTCTCTCACACACACACACTCTCTCTCTCTCACACACACGCACACACACACACGCACACACACACACACACACACACACACAGCCACACACACACACACACAGTGAAACAAGTGCAGCAGTCAGACACACAAAATTCTGGAGCAAATAACTCAGCCCATCTAGTAGCTTCTATGGAGAGACAAAAACCTCATTCATCCATAAGACCATAGGAACAGAAGTAGGCCATTCAGCCCATCAAGGCTGCTCCTCCATTCAATGATCATTTCTGATCTGATAATCCTCAACTGTATCTTCCTGCCTTTTCCCCTTAACCCTTGATTCCCTTTCTGATTAAGACCTTATCTACCAAATTTCTATAGCCCTCTGAGGTGAAGAATTCCACAGATTCACTACCCTCTGAGAGAAGAATTTCCTCCTCAGCCCTTTCTTAAATGCATGACCCCTTATTCTGAAATTGTGCCCTCTAATCCAAACAGCACCCATATCTTTCACCATCTTCTTCGGTCATTGTTGCTCTTTCGAGAAGCTTTCTCCGCTGTTTTGCTTGCTCCTCACTCAACAACCCAAATAGGCCAACCCAAACAAAATGTGTGGGACAGGCACAATGGCTCAGTGGTTAGCACTGCTCCTTCACAGCGCCAGGGACTCGGGTTCGATTCGACCCTCGGGCGACTGTCTGTGTGGAGTTTGCATATTCTCTCCGTGTCTGCGTGGGTTTGCTCCCACAGTCCAAAGATGTGCAAGTTTGGTGGGTTGGCTATGCTAAATTCCCCTGTCGTGTCCAGGAATGTGTAGGTTAGAGGTATTAACCATGGGGAAGTAGGGGTAGCAGGATGGGTCTGTGTGTGATTGTCTTCGGAGGGTCAGTGTGGACTTGTTGGCCGAATGGCCTGTTTCCAGACTGTAGGGATTCTATCCAAAATCATTTATGGGTGAGTTGCCGTTCCCTCTTGGCATCTGTGTCTTGCAAGTGCCCTTGTTCAGAAAGCTTTTGTTTTGTTCAGAAACTTAAGTGGATTGACCATTCCAACCCTGTCACTGTCACACCCGTTCAGAAAGCAATGTAACTTGCAAAGGAACATTTCAGTATAAACAGGCACAGGTCTCGCTCTGTAATTTTCAATGTCCTTTCTGCGTTGAAAATCTCAAACCGAATTGTGATCATTCTTTTCTCCTCACGCAGCCTGCTGTCTGACGATAACCACCTTTGACAGCCAAGTTCTTACTTATTTATGGTGAAGTTATTCCTGCTCAGCCTGGTCACAATACACTGAGCAGTCTTTCAAATTAAATTAGGTTCCTCGTTTCACAGTTGGCCAAGGAGGGGAACTTTCAACTGTCTACCGTTCACTGCAATCTCAAGCCAGTTGTTTAATGTTTCATCATCTTCAAACTCTTGTGGTCTCCTTTGCAAAGTGTCTGTACGAGCATCACAGCAAGGTTTCGGTACGATTCCCCTCATTCATTTCCTCAGTGCCAGTTGTGGGCTTGCCTGGCGATAATTATTGGACTATTTATCTTATGTTTCAATGCATCGATTATTAATGATATCGGTCTGGTCTTTGGGATGGGAGTTTGAGGTGCAAGGTTAGATTGGAGAGGCTGGAGGAAAGGAGAATGAGGGGAGAGATTTGACAGAAGTGTGCAAATGGGTGGCCTTTTGGTTGACTGGTTAGTACCACTGCATCACAGCGCAAGGGACCTGGGTTTGATTTCACCCTCGGGTGACTGTCTGTGTGGAGTTTGTATATTCTCCCCACGTCTGCGCAGGTTTCCTCCCACAGTCCAAAGATGTGCAGGTTAGGATGGACTGGCCATGCTAAATTGCCCACAGTGTCCAGGGATTGCAGGCTAGGTGGATTGGCCATGGGAAATGCAGGGTTAGCGTAGGGAGGTTGGATCTAGATAGGATGCTCTTTGGAGGGTCAGTGTGGGCCTGATGGACTGAATGGCCTGCTTCCACACTATAGGGTTTCTATGATTATTGGTTTTGCTAAAATCTTCTATTTCTGATGTTAGAAGAATCAGGGGGGATACAGATTCAAAATTTTGAGCAAGAGATGCAAGGGGAATGTGAGGAAGACCTTTCTTTAATGCAGCAAGTTGTAGTGGCCTGGATCTTGCTGCTCACAAGAGGGTGTGGACGCCAGAGGTAGAAGTGGAATCAGTGGTTAGTTTCAGAAGGAAATTAGATGGGTGTTTGATGCAAGTGATCATGCAGGGCTGCAGGGATTGAGCAGGAGGGGAAGGTTGACTCAGTTGCTTTGCCAGCACTCAATGGGCCAAATCGTCTCCTTTTGAAACAAACAAAAGCAGAACTTGCCAGAGAAACTTGGCAAGTGTGGCAACATCTGTGGAGAGAAAAACACACTTTTATATACACACACATGGATACACACCATCCCCCATTTTTGCTGTAAATGCCTATGGCTGAGATATTCAACCAAAGAAAGGATAGAGACAAGCTGCCACAAATTGACTACCCTCTGGTACATGTCTTGCCCTGTATACCTCGCCTGTATATCTCACCTGTACACGCTGTAAACCTGTACACCTCACTTGTAGCTGTACACACTGCCTGCATGCCTTTCCATGCCATCAGTATGCCCAGCATGTACACTCCATCTGCATACCCTCCTATACAACTGTGTGTGCCTGTGTACAGGTACACCATCCCTACACAGGTTAACCTGTACATGCTATCTGTACATCCAGTCCAGCTTGCGATGAAGAGTGTGACAGGCAACTGATCCAGAACCACAATATATCCTTACTGTAGGTGATCTATTAATAATATGCAATATATCAAACTATTACAAGGAAAATCTAGTTAATAGGATGATGTCAAAATCATACAAAGTTACAATTTAATGAAAATAAACTGGCGCAATGTATGAGGCAAAGCCTGCTTTTCATTGGATAGTGGTGACTGTAACGGGACCATATTAGGGACTGTGTCATCAGTAATGTCAGCATAAGATGGAACCAAGACCAGAATATATGCAGTTTTCTGACACGTTCTCTCATGTTCTCACTCTGCGGAGGCAATGGCCCTAGTGGTATTATCGCTGGACTGTTAATCCAGAGACCCAGGTAACCTACTGGGGACCCAAGTTTGAATCCTGCCACGGCAGATGGAGGAATTTGAAGTCAAAAAAAGAAATCCGGAATGAAAAGTCTAATGAATCCGTTGCTGATTGTCCGAAAAACCCATGCCATTTAGGGAAGGAAACTGCCATCCTTACCTGGTCTGGCCTGCATGTGACTCCAGACCCACAGCAATGTGGTTGACTCTTAACTGCCCTTTGGGCAATTAGGGATGGACAATAAATGCTGCCCGGCCAGTGACGCCCATATCCCATGAATAAAAAAAAATGTCCTCCTGAGTGTGCAGTATAATGTTTAATAACCCCTAAGGGGTTAATGCTCACTTACCTAAGTGTAGACCTCATTGTGCTACGAATTAGATTGTCAGTAAGTTGGTGCGGGTCAACTGCTTCAAGAATTGTTGGTAACTATCTAACAGGAATGACATAGGTAGCTCTAAAAGTGCATGCCAGTGAAAGTTGGTGACAGCTACTTTTGTGTGTATGTACGTACGTGTGCACATATGTGTGTATACATGCGTGTATGTGTTTGTGTGTGTGTGTGTGTGTGTATATTCACATGTGCGAACTTGTGTGCATGTACCCAAGTTCCCATATGCACACTGGTGCTCCAAAGCTGTGATGTTTTGCTTAAATATAGACCTTTCCAATTTCAAACTAACTACGCAGGGCCTGAAATACATAAGCAGTGGACCAGTCCACTGATTTGCAGCAAAACTGTCAGCATAGCCCCATCTCGTCCTGTCCATTTTAAAATTCCTTTACTATTTACACATCCCTCTGGGGCTTTGCCCCTGCAAATGTAACCTCCTTCAGCCCCAAAACCCTCTCAGATCTCTTGCCTCTATTCTCTTGACCTTTGCCCCTGCAAATGTAACCTCCTTCAGCCCCAAAACCCTCTCAGATCTCTTGCCTCTATTCTCTTGACCTTTGCCCCTGCAAATGTAACCTCCTTCAGCCCCAAAACCCTCTTGCCTCTATTCTCTTGACCTTCTCCATAAATACCTCCATATTCAGCGCCCAAGATTTTAATTGCTCTGGTCCCTCAGCTTGGGAATTCCCTCCTCACTTTTCTCCTCCTCACTGCTCACTTTTCTCTTTTCAGACTTTCCTTAAAGGTTATTGTGTTCGCCAAACACCTTCTCATGTGATTCAGTGGAAAATATTGTTTCATTCCCTGTGAAGTTCCTTGGGATGCTACATTGTGCTAAAAGTGCATTAGAAATTTTGTCTTGCTGAGAGAAAAGAAATGTTTTGTTAAAAGATTTTTGTCTTGCTCTCATCAGAACAATTTGCAAGAAATACCAGAGTGAAGGGAGAAACAACATTCATGCTGTGCAGGGGCAGTGTGCTATTGGTCAGCAAGTGTTCTCTCGTGGAGGCGTTGCCAACGAATATTCACCAGTTAATGTTGACTGATTGACAGTTAACAGCTTTTTTATTTGCTCATGGGTTATGGGCATCGCTGGCTAGGCCAGCATTTATTACCCAGACATAATTGTCCAGAAGACCGATAAGATGCGAAGACATTGCATTGGGTCTGGAGTCATGTGTAAGCCAGACCACGTAAGCTAGATTTCCCTAAATTTTTTCTTCTGAGGTCCATAACTAGAAGTCAAGGCATCTGCACACTGATCAATGAGCACAGCTTAGAGGGAACATTGCATGTAAAGATGCCAGATTTACTTCCTAAAGGCCTTTAGTAAATCAGACGGGTTATTTTAACATGTTACATAGTCACCATTAAGCTAGTTCCTCTTTATTCCTGATTGATCAAGGCATCGGAGTGAACTTGTCCTGTACAGTATTTCTTGCGACTTGTCCTGATAAATGTGAGACAAGAAACTTCAACAAATTGTGTCTCTTTTTAGCAATATTGAAGTTCTGTTGTACCAAAGTAACTATATAAATATGAATGATTTTCTGAAGAAGGGTCTCGACCCGAAACATCAGCTTTCCTGCTCCTCTGATGCTGCTTGGCCTGCTGTGATCATCCAGCTCCACATCTTGTTGTCTCAGATTCTCCAGCGTCGGCAGTTCCTACTATCTCTATATAACTATGAATAGTTGGTAGTAGAGTGGAGCTTGAGAATTGCTGTAAAAGGGCACATTTTGTCAATGCTTTTTGTCTTGCACTCATCAGGGCATTTTGCAGGAATACCACTTTAATATTTTATTTGTACTGTATGATAGGAGAGTGATGCTTGATTGGCAAGTGAGCTCTGTTGAGAAAAGATATTGTCATGGAGAATGTAGCAGTTAATAATGATTGACAGTTAACACCCAGGCTTCATTTAAATATTAAATGAAGTAGGTTGCCTCAGATTGATCATGGCTTTGCCACGGGAAATGAACATGTGAATATTTTATTGCTTTGAAACAGGCACATGCTCTTTCTGTCTGTAAAGCATGAGAATCTATGTATTAATACATGTAGATTGTGGTACACACAAGTGTGCCACACCGCAAGACAGCCTGATAACTTTGAATCAGTTGTAAGTGAAATTTTTTGGACACACTCTATAAATGTAGGCCTTGCCTAGTACTGGTGATTAGACCCATAGGATCATAGAGTATAAGTCACAAAAACAGAAATAGGCCATTCAGCCCATTGAGCTTGTTCCATCATTCAATAAGATCATGGCGACTTGATAATCCTCACCTCCAGGAATGAAGAATATTAAAATTCATATTGTTATGAAAAAGCTCGTTGCAACAGACTTGTAACTTTTTTTTATAAGAAAGCAAAGAACTGCGGATGCTGGGAATCTGACACAGAAGCAGAAATTACTGGTGAAATTCGCCAAGCCTGGCAGCGTATGTGGAGAGAGAAAGCAGAGTTAACATCCAGTGAGGTTTTGAGTTCTGATGAAGAGTCAATGGAGTTGCAATGTTAACTCCACTTCCTTACCACAGATGCTGAGTTTCGCCAGAATTTATGTTTCTGTGACTTTGTTAATGCAGGTCAGTGGGTCTGGTTCAGTTTAGGATAGCAGGTCAGCACAGACGAGTTGGACAGAAGGTTGTATGTCTCTATGACTTGCATCCTTGTTTCCGGAATGGGCAGCAAGTTCAGTACCTACTTCGGTGACTTTTTTTCCTTTGTGCCAGATAGTCTTTATTCGGCACGGAAACGTTTCACTGAAAGACGTTCTCGACATGATTCAGAAGTATCACCTTGTGCGGAAATAGCTTCGGTCTGGGGAAGGGAAGCAATGTGATTTTGCCCAATGACAGTATTTCACAGAACTCCAGGGCCTTGAAAGCCGTGAACCAGGACTTTGGAGCATGTACAGATAACTAATTTGCATGAACTGCAGGTAGATCTGTGCATAATCTTCTTGAAATGGCAGAGTAAAGTTACAGCCCTTGACGGATAATTGGCAGTGATGCATTAATGCAGAGGCTTTGGAATTTCACAGGACGTTGTCGAGCCGCAAAGATACAGACCTCTTTATCAAAAGCCACTAAAGTCCAGCAATAGCATAAATAAACATGCAAAAGTAGATGCTGAACAGATGTTGGCATTAAGCGTCTCATTGTCATTGATTTTTACAGCAAAATAATTGCAGGGTTGCAGTGAAGCTTTGGTACATTGTGAGCGAAAACTGCATTGACTCAAAAAATAATTTGAAACATCGCGTTGTGTTACCCCTTGGAAGGTCTATCTGTGCTGTGCTGTGAATAACAAAGAAAAGTAGACTTCTGAGCAGAAGTCAAACTAATTTTTTTTTCTCCTTATTTTGCCTGTCTCAGTGAAGCTCTTGTGTAACAGAGGCACCCACAGAGTATAATACCTGGGCAGAGAAAAAGAAGTAAAGTTATCAGACTAAAAACAAAATTTATGTTGGATCATTTCACTCAGAAAAGTTGAAAAGTATCTCCTTTGTTATCATGATAAATAGTTATATTGCTGACTGGTCTAAGCAAGATTAATAAATGGTGGCACGGTGACAAGTGATTAGCACTGTTACATCACGGTGCCAGGGACCCGAGTTCGATTCTAGCCTCAGGCAACAGTCCATGTGGAGTTTACACATTCTCCCCATTTCTGCGTGGGTCTCCTCCGTGTGCTCTGGTTTCCTCCCACCAGTCCAAGGTTGTGCAGGTTAAGTGTTTAGCCATGCTAAGTTGCCCACAGTTTGTTCAGGCAGGCTCAATGGATTAGCTACATGAAATGCAGGGTTGTAAGGGTAGGGGAGTGGGTCTGGGTACAGGGATGCTCTTTGGAGGGTTGGTGTGGACTCGATGGGCTGAACAGCCAGTTCCCCCCCTGTAGGAATTCTTAATGAAGGGGACTTTTAACAGAAAGAAAATGGATAGGTTTGGGCCAATTCTGGGTTGTTGGAAACAAAGGGGATGAGTTGTATTTTTCTTTATTCATTCATGTGATGAGGGGTGTTGCTGGCCAGGCAGCATTATTGCCCATCCCTACTTGCTCAGAGGACAGTTAAGAGTCAACCACATTGCTGTGGGTCTGGAGCCACATTAGGCCAGACCAGGTAAGGATGGCAGTTTCCTTCCCTAAAGGACATTAGTGAGTTTTTCCCGACAATCAATGATGGATTCATGGTCTTCAGTTCGACTTTTAATTCCAGATTTTTATAAAAATTCAAATTTCACCATCTGCCATAACAGGATTTGGGTCTGTGTGGGATGCTGTGAGGGTCGGTGTGGACTCGTTGGGCCAAAGGTCCTGTTTCCACACTGTAGGGATTCTATGGTTCTATGAACCTGGTGTTGCATGACTCCTGACTTTTTCCACCCCAGTACAACGCCAGCACCTCCACATCATGGCTACAATTCTTTTCATGAAGCCTAGTGAGATCTCTCATTGGATCAACCTCAAACTCCCACCATTATCCCACCCTCATAATACCCCTTGTGCTCCAATTCTAGCCCCATTCTACCACACTCTGTACCTGAAACAATTCACCACTGCCAGATTTACCATGCAGTGATGAGTTTTTCTAACCATAAACACAGTTGGCATTGGATGAGAGGAGCACCATAAGGGCAGGGTGAGTATTTACTGAAATGGGATGTTAGTGCGAGAAAAAACGCTGGGCCTCATGTGGAAAAACCCTCCATGAAACGCGATGAACGTGGAACGTGGCTTAAAAACAAAACAAGATTCTGCCTGGAATCTCTTTCTCAGCAATGACCCGTCCCTTTCGTTGAAACCAGAAGTGGATGAACAACTAAAATCAGTTTCAGACGATGAGTCGCAGCTTTAAACACGACGATGAGAGTACGAGCCTCATGATCATGCAGGTTTTGAAATGTAACCGCCAATGACTGGCTTTCCTGAGCCATGAGGTGCCTGGCAGCTTCCGCGAGGAGTGGTCTCGGCAAATAATCTTCACACCTACTTCTTGTGTCCAGCTAGGAGCCTCTGAGGTCAGGCTGAAAGCCTCTAGCCCACCCTCATGCTCCAGCAGGCCCCTTGATCTCCCGTGAGGCCCCCCTCCCTCCCTCTCAATTCACTCCTTCCTCCACAATTGCCAGTGCATCTCTCCTGCAATTAGTTTTTGCTTTTTTGCCCCATTCATCGCCCATCCCTGAGTGCCACAGAGCAGTTGAGAGCCGACAGAACCAGGTGGGTTTCTCCTGACAATTGACAATGGTTTCATGGTCCTCATTAGACTTTTTAATTCCAGGTTTTTATTGAATTCAAACTCCACAATCTGCCATGGCAGGATTTAACCCAGGTTCCTAGAACATTACCTGGGTCTCTGGGTTAAAAGTCAGACAATAACGTCACTAAGCCATCACTTAGTACGCACTGAGTACTCCAATAATTGCCCTTGCCGTACCCCCTCCGATCCTACCCTCCACCCCTACCCTGATTAAGCAGCATTCCCAACTGCCCACACATTGCTCACACCCAGCTTTCTAACTGACCCAATACCTTGTGGATCAGATCAGTGGAAGTTTTATCCAAGCTGTTAACCACAACCCCCAAAGTCCTCTAGGCTTTCTTCTGTGGAACCTTGCCACTGATCCTTCATTCTCTTACGTCTCACCTTCACATTCAACTACAATGTTGCAGATCCAACTGTATCGCCACTGACATTTAGTGAGCCTTCATGCGCCTGTAGCCACAGTCATTGGGTCCATTTAGTCTGTTCAATGCTCAGGAAAGGTTATTAAACCCTGGATATATCCTGTTTCAGTCCAATGAGATTGTTCACCTGTTGTGAGCCAATGATCAATGTCAGTGACAATGCACCTCCCTCACTACCATATTAAAGTGTCATCTGTAGTTATACAATCCAAATCTGGCAGGAGCTTTAACCCACAGTCATTCAGACTGAAAGTTGAGAGCTGCAGTCTGTTCCAGGCTAATATAATTCACTGCTGTCCTGAAGAAATGTTTGGTTATGATACAGTGAGTTAAAAGGCAAAGTGGCCTTGCTGCTGTCTCATTGAGACAGAGAGACAACTGAGTGAGTATCAGTAACTCTTTAATACCTACCCCAGAGTCCTGAGAAGGGGCCAACAGTTCATTTAACAAGTGATCCGACTTGGTTTCTGGAATTCTGTCTGCCAGCTGGGTCTTTGAATACATTCAAGACTGAATTAGTCAGATTTTTGAACTTGTAAAGGAGCTAAGTGTAATGGGAGCCAGGCTGGAAAGTGGAGTTGATGCCAAGATCAGATAAGCCATGATCTCACTGACTGACAGAGCAGGCCTGAGGGTCCTTAAAGCCTCCTCCTGCTCCTATTCCTTAAATCCTGAAGAACATTATCTGAGACAACGAGAAGCTGCCAAACGTGTAAGCTGCAGTTAATTCTGACTATCGATCACGTTGTCACAGAATATTATCAAAGCTATACAAGTATTATTTCTCCCCACAACATCAGTTGATCCTGATGATAGTACCACACCGTCATTGTTCTACTTGTCTGTTTCGTCTGCCATATCACCCACGATGTAGATGTCATAATTATTTTTAAAAAAGTAATATTTGCCAATGTTGGTAACATGTTCTTGTTTCCATTTTCACCTCTAGAATGACTCCATTCCGCAAGAAAGTTTCACAACTGAAGTATTCCAAGCTTTCTTGAATAACATCTGTCCTCGGCCTGAAATTGACGTCATTTTCTCGGAATAGTAAGCATTTTCTTTCCTTGTTAGGTTTAACATTGGACGTTTGGGAAAATGCCTCTGACCTCTATGTTTGGTTTCAAAACATGTACAACATGTAAAAGATAATTGGACAGGTACATGGATAGGTAAGGTTTAGAGGGATGCAAGCCAAATGCGAGCAAATGGGACTAGTTCAGTTTAGGAAACCTGGTTGGCATGGATGATTTGGGCCAAAAGGCCTGTTTCTGTGTTGTATGACTTCAAAATGTTTGTGCAGCTGCGTTATTGGTGACTTATATATATATAACAAAAATCCTTTGTGTCTTGTCCTGTGTGACATAAATACTGAAACTGCGTCTTGTGCTTCAGGCTTAGGCAATCAGCTGGAATTTGCTATAGATAGGATTGTGAAAGGAATGCAGAATGCTGGAGAAGCTCAGCAGGTCTGCCAGCATCTGCACAGAGAGAACAGAGTTAATGTTTCAACTCCTGAAGAACTCACACCAGACTCATAGACAATGAGAGGAGGTCCGGAGTGGCGTTTTTGTCCCAACATGGAGGCCTTGTCCCATTGTGGAGGTCTTCTTTGGCGGCTTTTGGGTATTCCAGCAGCCTGGTGAGAAGGTCCAGTCCTGGTGGGGAGGTCTCATTTTGGCATGCTGGCCTTGTCCCTTCTTCATAGGCAGCTTGCAGGTCTTCCAGTTGCAGCGTAGAAGTCTAGTCCTGGCGTGGAGGCCTTGTCTTGGCCTGGCATGGTGGTCACAGCCTGGCATGGAGGTCTCAGCCTAGCATGGAGGTCTTGGCCTAGGGTGGTGGTCTCAGCCCGGCGTGGTGGTCTCATTCAGGCCTGGCGATCTCAGCCCAGCCTGGAGGTCTTGGCTCGGCGTGGTGGTCTCAGCCCGGCGTGGTGGTTTCATCCCAATGTGGTGTCTCGGCCCGGCCTGGAGGTCTCGGCCCGGCCTGGAGGTCTCAGCCCGGCATGGTGGTCTCAGCCCGGCGTGGTGGTCTCAGCCCAACGTGGTGGTCTCAGCCCAGCCTGAAGGTCTCAGCCCAGCCTGAAGGTCTCGGTTCGGTGTGGAGGTCTCAGCCCGGCGTGGTGGTCTCGGCCCAGCCTGGTGATCTCGGCCCGTTGTGGTGGTCTCGGCCGGGCGTGGTGGTCTCGGCCTGTCCTGGAGGTCTCGGCCCGGCATGGTGGTCTCAGCCCGGCCTGGAGGTCTCGGCCCGGCTGGGTGGGCTCGCCCCGGCCGGGAGGTCTCAGCCCGACTGTGATGCTTCGCCCCGC
>NC_063340.1:8207114-8232658 GCF_021869965.1 Rhincodon typus | reverse complement strand
TCTCGGCCCGGCGTGGTGGTCTCGGCGCGGCCTGGAGGTCTCGGCCCGGTGTGGTGGTCTCGGCCCGGCGTGGTGGTCTCGGCGCGGCCTGGAGGTCTCGGCCCGGTGTGGTGGTCTCGGCCCGGCGTGGTGGTCTCGGCGCGGCCTGGAGGTCTCGGCCCAGCCTGGAGGTCTCGGCCCGGCGGGGTGGTCTCGGCACGGCGTGGAGGTCTCAGTTCGGTGTGGAGGTATCAGCCCGGTGTGGTGGTCTCGGTTCGGTGTGGAGGTCTCAGCCCAGCGTGGTGGTCTCGGCCCAGTGTGGAGGTCTCAGCCCAGCCTGGAGATCTCAGCCCAGCGTGGCAGTTTTAGCCCAGTTTTCCTGGGTACCCCAAACCCAGGAGTCATTAATTGAACTGTCATGAACTTTTACTTCTTTTCGTCTTATTTATGACTTCTGTCATTAATTTAGGTGCCGTGGTATGGCGACTTATAAAACTTTTCACCGTACTTTTATTTTGTCAAAATACACCTGACAATAAATTGCCATTCTATTTTATTCAGCGCTTCAAGGCTGCTGTGCTGTTCATTATGATCATGGTTGATCTTCTAACTCAAAAGCCTGTTCCTGCTTTTTCTCCATATCCTTTGATCCCTTTAGCCCTAAGTTCTATATCCAAGACCTCTTTGAAATCTTAGATACTTAATTCCAGATATTTATTGAATTCAAATTCCACCATCTCCCACAGTAGGATTTGGACCCAGGTCTCCAGAGCTCTGGATTAATAGTCTAGTGCTAATCCCACTTGGCCATTACCTGGTAGGCCCTCAGCTGCTGTTATTGACGTTGAACTGGTTTACTAAACTGCAGCAAATATGTCTTCCCAATGCCAGACTTGTTTAAATCATAAATGTACTGTTGGAAAGACAGTATTGCTGGCAAACATTGAGAATCTTCCTTTCTCCTAAACAATCTAAAAGGATAGCTTCCAACATCTGAACTAATTGACTTCTTGTTCAAAGAACGGGCAGTTTTTCTATGTTCAGATTTAACATCAATAGCCCACTAACAGTACTCTGATTTTGTAATGGCACTGATGGTGAAAGTGTCAGAGCATGCTCAGCCCTTGACTGAACCTGACAGTAAGTTCAGGAATCTACACACGAGCAGAATAAGGCAGCGAGCCAGAAGCTACTGTCTATCACTCTATGCTTCTCCAGATCAGTGCACTGTTGGAAGAATTCCTCAGCATCACCCTCCCCCCATTCCCATCCCCAACACTCACTCACTCTTCCCCCAACCCCTCCAGGTCAGGCTGCAAACAATGAGAAATCTGTGGTCTGATCAGCCGTTCCATTCCAAATGCTGATCGCCTCCCTGTTAAACCCCATGAAAAATATATATGCCACCTTCAATGAGGTGTAACTGGGTTTAAGGTGGTGAACTAACTCCATAACTGCTGCTAAACAACTCACTGGCCCTTCTCTTTCGTTTTAGCTCCTATCTTAATCCAATCATAGACATTTATTCTGCTGCCTGACATTTTAAATGAGAGGTTAAGGGATTCAGTGCTTTTAACTTCCTGGTCTCTCCTGGTAAGAATATTTCAGTATGATTGGCTGCTTCTTGAGATCACTGCTGTACATACCTGGAGATCACCTCGATGTGGTGACCGATTTAAACTGCCAATGGGAAAGGGTAAAACTGTGCCACAGAGATCACTAGGCCACAAAATCCCAGTCTGTATAAATAGACAAAATAAGTTATAAAATAAATTATAAAAACTCAGCACAGCTCCGTTGGGAATGCCTCCAAACAAGCAGATACTCCCATCTAGAAGCACAGGGGTGGAAAATCCATGGAAACATCACCATCGAAAGGTTCCACTCCAAGCCACACACCAGCCTGACTTGAAACTATGTGACTGTTCTTTCATTGACGAAGGGATCAACATCCTAAAACTCTTCCCAGCAGCACTGGTGTACATTTACCACATGGACTGTTACAATTCAAGATGCTGGCTCCTTCCCATCGCATTTAATGTTGAACAACAAATTTTAACCATGAAAGAGTTCTTAAAAGAAAAACTGAAGCCAATCCTTGAGATCGTTGGGTCACGTTCTGAAGTCATAATTTTTCCTACATTTCTATTATTTAGACTCACAGTGAAATAATTCCTTTTGCTTTGCAAGTTATCAACTTTTTATCATAATGGGCTGGACGCCTGACAAAGAGGCAGGAAGGTTGAATTGGGAAACCCCTGCTTTGCAAACCTGTCTCCTTGAAAAGGGTCACCACCAGCCATATTTTCATTTTGTAGCAGCAAGAAGGAGATGGAGTGAAGTCTGCCATCCCCGGAGGTAGTTTAGAGGCAGCACAGGGCAGAGGCAGCAATTGATCTCAAAAAAAAAACTTATAATGATCTAATAGAAACTGCGTGCAAGCACACTTGATAATAAATTCTCATTCATGACCCAAGTTAAAGTATATCAGTCATCTCACGTGGTGAATCTGATGTTAAAAAGAAATCAACATTCTGGCATCAAGGATAGCTAATCCTTTAATGGCCTCTTAAATCTGCCATTCAAAATGCCTAGAGAGCCCCCTGCTGAGATCAGTGGTTCTGGATCTTTTGAAACACAGCAAAGCATTTGGCTATAAAAACAAATGCTAGGAAATATTAACAATGGAGTTGCAAAATCGTAAGGCTAGTGTTTCTTCCTGGGCTGTAGCAGCTGGGTTAATCGGTGTATTCCGGGAACATTACTCATTTTCTTTGCTCGAAATGGAAGTTGCAGGCTAATTTTTTCGGTCAGAGTATATCTTATTTTGGATCATGACACTTACACAGATCTAAAACCTGCCCTTTGCAAATTGTTATGCCCCCTTCATAAAATTATGGTTCCCATTTTGTGGGTTGAGCAAGAGTGGGACTGTTTGAAATAACAAAGTGTGGAGCTGGAGGAACACAGCAGGCCAGGCAGCATCAGAGGAGCAGGAGAGCTGACATTTCCGGTCGGGACCCTTCTTCAGAAAACGGGGGCTCTGAAATAAATAGAGAGAGGAGGGGTGGGGCTGGGGAAGGTAGGTGGGATGGTAATAGGTGAGTACAGGTAGGCAGTGGTGGGGATTGGTCAGTGAGGTGGGAGGGGTGGATAGGTGGGATAGGTTTGAACTTGGCACTCATTTCCAATGACCCCGCAGACTTGCGTTTCATGTCTGTGAGATTCATATCCCACTCCTGCTCCCTGCTGGCAAAAGTGAGTTCTTCTGGAATTGGGAACAGACTTTCCACATCCAGGTCCTATTTTGAATGGTCCGCTGAGTCAACTCAGCTTGGAGATAAACCACGCCAACATGTCATTGCATTGCTATCGGCATCTACATTGTTTCCTCTCAATTAAATAATGCATTTGGGGTTTTCAACTTTGCCAATGCTTGCGATTTATTTACATGCCTATACTTTTAAAGAAATGCTTGTACTCATGACTCATGCAAAAAGTTTAGATGTAATTTTCTTGCAAGTTCCAATAGCAAAAGTAAGCAAGAAAGTAAATTCTAAAGATGTGAGTCATAAGAGATCTCAGACTATTCACTCTTTAATAGCAGCACATTGAATGTTCAGTGCGGCAACATTCTGAGAGTCTAGTGAAACACATTGATCTGGACTATGTAATTAGTCAAGTTTGTTGAAGCTCTGGACCTCAGCTCAGGAAAAGTGTCCCCAGGCTACCCAGGATATTTCACACAATTTCAAGTAAACCTGTTAGGCAAGAACCTGGTGCCGTGTGAGTTCTGACTTTGTCCAAAGTGTTGATACACTTCCTCAAGCGCAATTCTATTGAAAAAGGCAAACTTTGGAGAAGAGGAAGCAACTGAGTTGAATGGCGTACCTCACTCAAAAGAGGCAGGGCAGACTCAGAAACAGATACTGTTGCTAGAGTGCATCAATTGACAGACCAACTTAGAAAGAAACTATTAGCCATATGTTCTTGCAATTCCATTGTTAATTTTCCCAGGGTTTGGTATAGCTGAGCCCATCATGAATATTTAGTTGAATATCAGGAGATGCAATTCACTTATCAGCAGGGAGCTGTAAAGGCATTTTGATTGAATAATTTAAGAGGTTATTAAAGGATTAGCTATCTCTGACTTGGTTAGTGGAGTAGATGTTTGTTTTTGTCAATCTATTGTTCTATAATTCTGTAGAAATGAGAACTGGTGTAGGTCCCAGATCTAGGTAGTTTACCTAGTGAAACCAATTGTTTCCAAACATCTGAATACTCTTAAAAGATAATCGAGTTATTTTCCATTCTCCCTAAAAGTGAATTATGATGCCAGTGTAATTTTATGGTGTGATGTTATGGGCAGGGGACTGTCTGCCTGAAGCATGGAAATGTGAGCACACTGACTGTTAAAAATGTTGCTTCTGCTGCTATTAGAGTTTAATTTTTCCATTAGCAAGTGCGAGGCATAATGACAGCTACTGACGTGCTGGTTAAGAATGCATTTGCAGTGTGTTTTCTGATCTTCTAAATAGATCTCAATGGAATGTTGGCATTCTTTTTTCATGTGAATTTTGAGATACCTTAAAACCAGTGCAAAACTGAAGAGTTAGAACATGCAGATTAAAGTGCCTTATAATTTGATGTGCAGCCGATTTTGTTCCTGCACTTAATGGGACCTGGTGTCATGATGGAAATAAAATATGCAATCAAAAAGAAATGTTCATTAAGAGTGATGGAACCACAGGTTAGTCAGTGACTCATGTCCTGCAGTTTCAAAGGTACAAAAATGACTCTTCCTCCTTCATTATTTCAGCCTCTACACTGTATCAAAGGCCAGAGTCAATCCCCATTGGGAAGGTTAGTGATGGTAATGGATAGACAAAAACAATGTGCAAATACCATCTCTCAGCCCTTATTTAAATTTCCATAAGCTGCATTTTCCAACCCCACTCTCTCTCGCCAGCCTAATGCAGTCGTTAAAAGCAGCAAACACCTCTGCTAAATCATCCAGCTGTGTCTTCAGTCAGGGAATAAGTTCAACATCATTGAGCCTGAGTACAATGGATCCAACAGTATTAAATGTATCATGGGATAAGGGGCTAGCACAAGAATATGATGTTGAAGTAGATCAGCTTTGAAATCATTGAATGGTGGAGCTATGGCAGGCTATGTGACCTACTTGTACCCCTATTCCTTAGTTCTGAAGAAGGGTCATTGGACTTGAAACATTGACTTTGCTTTCCCTCTCCACAGATGCTGCCAGATCTGCTGAGTTTCTCCAACAATTTCTGTTTATCTTCCTGAATCTCTCGTCATTGCTGAAACTTGTAGCTTTGTACCCATGTTCTCTGTTCTGTGACCACAGGTTAAATTAAGTAACAACAACTTACAGTTATGGAGCACTGAAAACAGGGTAGAGTGTCCAAAAGATCCTCAGAGGGGCACTATCGAACAGAATTTGACACCAAGGAGATACAAGACGATATTAGGACCAGTGATCTGAGTTATGAATCAAAGAAAGAGGGTCTAAACAGCATCAAAAAGAAAAGGAGAGAGACGTGAAGAGATGGAGAGGAAAACCCAGAATTTAGGACATTGACAGTAGGTCCAGTGGGAAGGTGAAAATTGGAGATATGCAAGAGCTCAGTCTTGGAAGAGTGCAGGAATCTTGTAGAGCTGGAAGAAGATGCAATGAGAGGGAGGTCATTATCCTGATTACAACTCATACCTTCTAGACCTTCAATTAGTTTAAAGGTGTTGGGCCACTCATAAATGTCATCGCAGTTTATGATCTGGTGTCCAAGCTTTCTGCTTAATGCTTTTCACTGCAAGGGACCAATATCCTTTTGAGGAGACATTACTCAGAACTGCAAAAAATATCTTACCTGTAGCTTTACCAGTGGGTTGCACGAGGTTCAATTGACGTATAATTCAGTCATTTTAAACTGCAGTCCTCTCTGGGGGACTTGATTCATTTCATGTGCGCTTGATGAATGCTGTCAACAGCAAACATTCACCTGAACGTGCTGAAGAAAATCAGCAGGTCTGGTAGAATCTATGGAGAGAGAAGAAGAGCGTTAATATTTGGAGTCAGGTATGACCGTTCTTTCAGCTATTATTCATAATTCATGAGGAGGGGCCATGGCCTTGTGATAGAATCACCAGATTATTAATCCAGGAACCAAACTAATGTTCTGGGGACTCAGGTTTGAATCCTGCCATGGCAAATGGTGAAATTTAAGAAAAATCTAGAATTAAGAGTCTAACGCTGAAACTTATTGTGCCAATCGTCGGGAAAACCCATCTGGTTCACGAATGTCCTTTAGGGAAGGAAACTGCCATCCTTACTTAGTCTGGCCTACACATGACTCCAGACCCACGGCAATGTGGTTGACTCTTAACTGCCCTCTGGGCAATTAAGGATTGGCAATAAATGTTGGCCTGGCCAAAAAAACCCACATTCTGTGAATGAATTTTTTATTTTAAAAACCCATGCTCCTTAATATAGGAACCTCATTATAGGAATGATGTGGAAGCTTTAGAGAGGGTGCAGAGGAGATTTACCAGGATGCTGCCTGGACTGGAGGGCAGTCCTTCTGAGGAAAGGTTGAGGGAGCTAGGGTTTTTTTCATTGGAGCGAAGAAGGATGAGAGGTGAATTGATAGAGGTGTACAAGATGATGAGAGGCATAGGTAGAGTGGATAGTCAGAGACTTTTTTCCCAGGGCAGAAATGGCTATCACAAGGAGGCATAATTTTAAGGTGATTGGAGGAAGGTATAGGGGAGGTGTCAGAGGTAGGTTGTTCACACAGAGTGTGGTGGGCGTGTGGAATGCGCTCCCGGCAGTGGTAGTGGAGGCAGGGTACATTAGAGACATTTAAGCGACTCTTGGATAGGCACATGGATGACAGTATAATGTAGGGTATGCAGGGTAGACTGATCTTAGTAGGATAATAGGTCGGCACAACATCGTGGGCCGAAGGGCCTGTACTGTGCTGTACTGTTCTATGTTCAATGTTCTTAAACTCTCAGGTTGAGGAAAATGTTCGATATATCGAGTTTGTGCTGCCGGAGATCAACTATCCTGTACCTCATTCGCATGGGTGGCCCAATTGATTTAGAGAGTGTGGCCAGCCAACTATCTTTCCACGTTCCTTCAAGCTCAGATTCATAGCACAGAGGGTGAGCAGGCACTGAAATCAACGGTCATCCCTTTAATGTTAGCTTTTACCTTTTTTTTATCTTCTACTTATTCTATGAAGGTCCATAATGCTAAACATTTTAAGTTTGTTTCTTTTACTATTGTTGTATCTGAGTTTTTTCTACCTTTGTACCTAAGAGGATGGACAGTGGGAGCCTTTTTCCTCGGATGGTGATGGCTAGCACGAGGGGACATAGCTTTAAATTGAGGGGTGATAGATATAGGACAGATGTCAGAGGTAGGTTCTTTACTCAGAGAGTAGTAAGGGTGTGGAATGCCCTGCCTGCAAAAATAGTAGACTCGCCCACTTTAAGGGCATTGAAATGGTCATTGGATAAACATATGGATGATAATGGAATAGTTTAGGTTAGATGGGCTTCAGATTGGTTTCACCGGTCGGCGCAACATCGAGGGCCGAAGGGCCTGCACTGCGCTGTAATGTTCTATGTTCTTTGTTCTAAGATAGGGTCACGTATGGTGACATTAGACACTTTTCACTGTACTTCTGTACTTGAGAAGACATGACAATAAAATCTAAAATCATATGTAAGTAAATAATGAAAGGTCAATTGATTCCAGCATTAACGCTACCCATGACAATAGTACAGTTGGCGCAGGCAGTGACACGGGAGTGGGGTTTGTAATTTTTTTTAAAGCAGTGGGAAGGAAGAGTGTTTCTGTTGTCGAAGATTGCTCTTTGCTCATAGGCAGTCAATGCCAAGCTGGTTGCATCTGCCCATCCTTCCTGCCTTCTTAAGACCCACCCTGCCCCACACATTGCATCAGCCAAAAGCCCTCCTTCCTTCCCCTCCACCCAGACACATCTTGATCTGGGAGCCATCGAGCCTCCATTTGTGGGGCTGCCTGCAGTACCAGCAGTGACCATTATACCGCTGGTGGAGATCCCAGGACACCTTCCTATTGAGGAGCTGAAATCCCAACAGGAGGGTTCTTCGAGCCTGTCCCCGGAGGTTTACGGCTAAAGGATAAGCTACAAACCTGCCAGTGAGGCAACCACCAATAACTTCCCGCACCGCTGCTCTCATCAACTTTCTTACCTTGGAGCCATCGTAGGGAAATAGAATCAGGAAATAGATCGGCGATAATCAGCTTTGTGTTATTACTCCTTAACAGAACGTGGTCGTCACTGCAGAGCAAAGGCTGGCATCTGTCGTACATCCCTAATTGCCATTGCACAGTGTAGTTTACTGGGCCATTTCTGAGTGCCAGCCCAATTGCTGTGGGTCTGGAGCCACATCTAGGCCTGACTGGGTAAGGACGGCAGATTACCTACCCTAAAGGACGGTGTTGAACAAGGTGGGGATTTATAACCAGCACTGTTACTGAGACAAGCTTTCAATCACAAGTTTATTAATTGAATTGAAATGCCACCAACTGAATTCCTATAGGCCATTTTATGCACTGTGTCCATCATATAGTTAAAGCCATTTTTAACTGTCTGTATGGGAAGTGTAACACACAGAAAAATTTGCAGCCAATTACTCAAAAGACCACGGAAAATCCTTGAACAGATATTTAATTTATTTAAAGTGTTTAAAAATAAAGCATATATATGATTAAAATCAAGACTCCTTGGAATTTCTGGCTTCCTTCCTTCTGTTTTGAAGACCCTTGACATTTCTTCAATGAATGGAATCTTACAAAGTGAATGCCATTTGGCCCATTGTACTTGTGCTGGGTCTTTGAAAAAGCTATCTGATTAGTCCCAATCCTCTGTTGTTTCTACAAAGCCCTACAAATTGTGCCTTTTCCATGATATACACTATGGTACTTTTTACCTAGGTATTTTTGTACTTAAGGTAACATCAGGAATGGCGACATTGTACACTTTTCACTGTACCCATGTATTTCTGTACTTGAGTACACGTGACAAGAAAATCTAATTCTTAAAAAAAATTCCAAGTATTCAGTTTGAATTGCAAGTTACTTTTGAAACTGCTTTCACCGTTCTTCCAGGCAGTGCATTCCAGGTCATAACAACCGACTGTGTAAAGGAACTCTCTTCAATTCCTTCATCCACTCCGCACCACCCCCCCAACCAAAACTCCATTTCATTTGCGAATAAAGTGCCCAGATTCATAGAATTCAACTTTACAATTTACCACCCGGGATTTGAACTCAAAACCGTCCAAGTTCATAACCGCTGACTCTGATGGACCACTTTGGGTCGTGAGAGGAATGGTGGCAGACTCCCAGTGGTTGGAGGCAGCAGCAGAAAGGACGTCTTCATCCAGGGCTGGCAGCGGCAGCAAAGCTCCTCCAGCGATTAGAGGCGATGGTGGCGGCAGACTGTTCAAGATGGCGGCACTGGCAAGGCAATATCTCAGAGCAGGGTGGCCGGAGCAGGAATTTTGGTGCAGCGGCATCGGCCTGTGCTGGCAGCGGAGCCAAGAGCTCCTGGTTACAGTAGGGCCCAGTCCAGGGACTCCAGCCATCATTGGGGACAGTAGTGGAGCCAGGGAGTCCTAGTTGTGGGGATAAGTTGGGGGCAGTGTCAAGGGAACTTGACCCTCTCTTCACGTCCCGTCTGAAAGAGTGGGCAAAGTCAGAAGTCACGCAACACCAGGTTACAGTCCAACCGGTTTATTTGAAATCACAAGCTTTTGGAGCCCAGCCCCTCCATCAGGTGACGAAGGGGCAATGCTCCAAAAGCTTGTGATTTCAAATAAACCCGTTGGACTGTAACCTGGTGTTGTGTGATTTCTGACTTTGTCCATCCCCAGTCCAACACCGGCACCTCTACGTTATCCAAAAGAATAAATGAGCTTTAGACGGTATTTAAACCCATGCTGTCCTCATCCCGGCAGTGTTTGTTAGGGGCAGGGTCAAGGGAACTTCACGAATAGAGTGAGCTTTACTCGGTATTCAGCCTTGTGCTGTTCCTGTGCCGGGAGTGTTTGGTAGAGATGGGGTCGAGTGGCTTTCCTTTCACGTTAAAAGAGGGTGAGGGATAAATATTGGCCTGGATGATCCAAAGTGTGGCAGTCACAATCAGATTGCCACCTCTGCCCTTATGTTTATTTTTTGTCTTCAGGACAGAGTTCCACACTTTTAGCCAAGAATTCCAATGGCAGCTCCTTTGGAAATTTGCAGGGCAGCTAAGATCAACATAGTTGCCCCATAGTGCAGGAACATTGGGCGGGAGGGGGAGAGTTTGGGACTTGAACCATGCTCGCTAACGCAGCAATCCGTGCGCTGTTCTCTGAGATTTAAACATTCCAGTAGCAGGAGGAGAGCCACTTTGACAGCTACACTAAGACGGTAACTAAGTGTGGGGGTCAGGGTTGCAATTGGTTCAGGGGTTAGGGTGTAAAGTCCAGCAAGAGGTTGAGTGTCAAGTGCTGAGGATTCAGAGGGCAATGGCAAGGATGGGGGTGTGGAGAATGCAGTGTCGGATCTTAGGGTTAGGTAGAATCATGTTGACTTTGGGGAGGTTACTGACCAGGAGCAGTTGTCGGGCTAGGTTCCAGGATGTGTAGAGGGTCAGAGGAGGTGTAAGTTGCAGTGGGGTGAGTTGTAAGTTTAACAGTTACCTAGGATTTAGTCTTGGTTTTTTTTTTAATCCTCTAGCTTTTCCTGGGTAACTATTAGCTTACCAGAAAGTGGGACTCTCCAATTGCTCAGACCTTGATGGATTCCTTCGGAGGGTCCCAAACACAGAAGAGTTGCCCATTGGTATCTTCAGTTTCCTGGGAATTCCCACAGGGTCAAGGATTCCACAAGGTCCCAACACGCAATTCCAATCTGTGCTGGCCCGACACCTATCTGACTTCCGGAATATCCGGACTATTGACCAAGACACGGGTGAGAATGCTTGCTGTCCTTCACAGTATGGGTCATGCAGTTAAGGCTGGGCAACAGTTGTTGTCCTTTGCCATGAAGTGATGGCCACATCCCTCGAAAGAATGGGATCTATTGCACACACCCCTGCCCCCCTCAGAGAGGCAGGCACAGCTCCATCTGGAAGATAACACTTCCTACAAGGCAGCACTCCCTCAGTACTGCACTAGAGTGTCAGCTGTGATGTTTGTACTCAAGAATAGTTGTGGAGCTGCAGCTTCTGTGTGTGGGACAATTGACTCGGAGATAGGAATGCAGTAAAACAAGCCACAATGGACATAATCCTCACAGTGGGACTTTGAACGCCTGACTATGTAGTTTTCTCCTGAACTGAAAGTCTCTGGCTAATTCTCCTTGTGAGCAATGCCTTGTGACAGTATATAATCTTTTGGCAACTGGCAGTAAATGGTTTTTCCTCAGTGACTGGGTGGGTACTAGCAGAATTAAAGTTGAAAAGATGCAACTGGAAGGAGCTCGCAAAAAAGAATATTTAATTGCACCTCATTTCAAAGTTGTTCCAATCTAATTGAAACCCACTGGGCTTTGTTCTGTCCTTTCTTTCAGCGGTGCAAAGAACATGGCATATCTAACGGTAGACCAGATGACAGAGTTCATCAATTCCAAGCAGAGAGACCCACGTTTGAATGAGATCCTGTACCCTCCAGTGAAACCGGAACAAGTGCAGCTGCTCATTGAGAAATACGAACCGAACTCCACACTTGCGAAGAGAGGTTGGTTTAATTTTTGGGGGTTTATTCACACGATTGCCTGCTCGTAACATTGCACAAGGACGTGCTTTATTGGGATTTCCATCCTGTCAGTGGATTGACACTGCAGTGGTAATACAGAATTTGGAAATGATGTTTATCAATGTATGGCAATATAGAACAAATTGGCGTCAAAAGGCTCAGTATCCCCAATCAGGACAACAAAGCCAGGTTAGTTATTAACATGAGATAGTAGGAACTGCAGATGCTGGAGAATCTGAGATAACAAGTTGTAGAGCTGGATGAACACAGCAGGCCAAGCAGCATCAGAGGAGCAGGAAGGCTGACGTTTCAGGCCTAGACCCTTCTAGACCTTTGATTCCCTTACTGATAAAAAGTCTGTCTCTCTCAGTCTTGAATACACCTACCTACCCAGCCTGTACAACCCAATGTAATTGTTCTTTGTTCTGTGATATGATGCACCCAAAGCACATTTACACGTCGCTCTATGTCATATTTGCAAAGAAAGTTAATCATATCGCAGGGTCAGTTGTAGGGTCTCACTGTCTAAAAGGAGGGGATTATTTATTTAAGATAGCAATGAGGCCATTGTTTCTTTCAGAAGTTTGCAAGTCTTTTGGACCTCTCCATGAGGCAGTGGAAGCTGAGTCTTGAATAATTGAAGGCAGAAGTAAACAGATTCTTGATGAGTAAAGCCAAGTTGAGATTGCTGACCTGAGTTGGGGATTTAAAGTAGGTATCCCTAGTTCAACATGCTTTCCACATACATCAAAAAGTGAGTGCATTGATCCAGGCCTTTGACTCTGGACTGGAGCCATACACGATCAGTATAAGAGGAGTTCTCATTTCTGGTCAGGGAATATTATTTAAATGGAGAAAGACTGCAGAACGCTTTAGTACAGAAGGTTCATGATTCACAAAAAGCTGACATCTAAGTTCAATGGGTAATAGGGAAGGCAAATGGAAAGTTGGCCTGTTTTTCAAAGGGAAGGGATTACAAAGTAGAATGTTGTTGGAATACTGTGAACAGTTCTGGACCCTTTATCTAAGGAAACATTGGAGGCAGTCCAGAGAAGGTTCAACAGGTTAATTCTGCATAATGGAAGGATTTTCTTACGAGGGGAGTTGGGCTTGCACTCATTGGAGTTCAGGAGAATGAGAGGCAACCTTATAGCAACATACAAGATTCTTAGGGGCCTTGAGGGTGTAGATGCAGAAAGCTTATGTGCCCTTGTGCGAGCACCGAGAACTGGAGGGCACCATCTCAGAATAAAATATTGCACATTTAAGGCAGAGGTGAGAAGGAGGTTTTCCCTCAGAGGGTAATGAATCTGTGGGATTCTTTACTACAGTGGGCCATAGAGCATGGGTAGTTGAGTGTATTCAAGGCTGGGAGAGACAGCTCTCTTCCAACCTCTTCCATCAGGCAGGAGATACAGAAGCTTGAACACGCACCAACAGGCTCAAGAACAGTTTCCTCACTGCCATTATGAGATTGCTAAACGGACCTCTCTAATTTCAAATCTAATGTTTATCTTGCTTTTGTGAGGCCGTAACCTTGTATGCCTCGCTCTGTCTAAGCCCTCTGTGATCTAGATGTCCTTGTTTGTTATGATCTCCCTGTACTTCATGCAAAACAAAACTTTTCACTGTACTGAGGTTATTGTGACAGCAATAAATCAAATCAAATCAAATTTTAATCAGTAAGGGAATTAAGGGTTATGGAGAAAAGGCAAGAAAGTGGAGTTGATGATTATCATATCAACCATGATCTCTTAGAGTGACAGAGTGGACTCGATGGGTTGAATGGTCTACATCTGCTCCTACCTCAGAAAATTAACCTGAGATTCATAACCTCGCTTTAAGGTTGCCTCAAACTGTGTTTTGCGCCCTTTAGGTGCTATGTTTACAATGTCTTCTTGAACTGCCAACTTTTATGGAACTGTCAGTCATGTCGAAACTATTGATCAGATTTCTGTGGCTTGGATTGACCAGTTCTGGGAGTTGTAGGCCTCCCAGCTTATGATAACAGCTGTCTATTGAAATGCTGTTAGTGATGCTGAGGAGAGGAGAAAATTGTAATCAGGAGTGACTTGCTAAAGAGGGAAGCCAAAATCAAGGGAAGGACTTACTGAAAGAGTGAGAGAATTCGATGAACGCAGAGACTTTCAAACTGAAGAGTTGGAGACAATTAGATAGTAAGAGAAAGAAGAGAACTCTGAAGAAACGTACAGGTCTGGCAGCATCTGTGGAGAGAAAAACTGAATTAAGGTTTGAGTCCTGTGTGACTGTTCTTCGGAATAGCTGTGGACTTGAAACATTAACTCTGTTTCTAGCACCGCACACCCCCCAACCCACCCACTAGCAGTTGCTCAGACCTACTGAGATTCTCCAGCTGTTTGCTCTGTTAGTTTCAGATCTCAAGCATCCACAGTATTTTGCTTTTACAGAGAGATGGACACAAAGCCTCAGGTGGTCCTCTACAACTAGTGGCAAATGTGTTTGTAAACTTGTTTGATCAATGACTAAAATCACAGGCAGTTTTAGGGATGCTTTTTCATGGCTACAGCCCAGTGTCGACAACATAATGCTCTTCCGATCTGCCCTTCACCCCCACTCTTCAAACCACCCCCCCAACTTCCCCCCAAGTCTCCCAGATATTGAATGGAATTTCATCCCTGGCTTCCTTTACAACCCACCTGTACAGATCTTTGGCATTGTGTAAAATAAGCACTTGGATTTTAACTGTTGAGGTGCATGGACTATGTGACAAGGGTCACCATAACCAACTGGAAACTTTCTTCACCCTTGAGTTCTTGAAAAAAAAATTCAGTGGACCTCTGATTTATTATCGCCTGCTCCTCGGGAGCCAGCCATTCAGAGAAAGATGTGCACTCCAATGAAACTCGCAGGATTTGTTAAAAGGGGATTGAGCTCGGATCAGGCAGTTACCCCAGCATTAACATACCGTGGTGTAACACAAATTCCAGTATAACGGTGGTGTATTTACTAACTTGCTGTGAAATTAGTTGCTTTAAGGCTTGGGATGGCTGAGCGGTGAACGTTTTCCTCTGATTGCCCTGTCACAGTGATAGCCTATGGTCAGTGGAAGTATCACCCAGCCCAGCTTGTGATAAATTTGTTGGCAATTTACCAATTTGTTTGATGTTAACAAAAGAAACAAATGCACCATATTAAAACAGAGCAGCAGCTAGGTCCTCCTGTCTGACAAGACCTCAAGCGACCTGGGGCTGTAGATCTTTGTGCCTTGGTGAAGTTTAATCAGGAGTATTGAGGTTATTGAGTGCTTCAGTAAACCACATTTCTGAAAGCAGCTTGAAAGAAAGGATGAAAATTTGTGTTCAACTTCCAAAATATCACCAGAGATATGAATTATTGAGTACTGCGCAGCCCACTGCAGCTCAGGGCGAGCTGTATTATTGAGGAAAGTAGCAAATATCTCATCAAAAAAACTTGGGCTCTTCTCCAGGCTCCAATATATTAATCAAAATTCAAAATAATTGAGTATATTTACACTTTAGTTTCCAGCTGAGTCCCATTTGCACACAAACTCTTGGATTTGCAGACATTCAGAATAGAGTGACCTGTCAACATATGCAGGGGAAAGCTTCATTCAATTTGAACTGACAAGTTGCATTTCCCAGAAGATTTCTCATGGCGATAATAATTTGTTGATAGACATCTCAAACAGCAACATCGAGCCTCTGGCAGTCTGAATATTCTCCAGGGCTTGAACTGGCTGAATTTGGAGCAGGGAATGGGACTGTTGAAGAAATTAAATGAAACATTAGCTGCTGGCAAAAGAAGGCAATCAACTGCTAATTTCACTGGACATTTCTCAACCCCCCAACAAACTGAGATCTGTGCAGATCGCAGCAGCGAGAACAAGGGACAAAAGAAATTGCCAGCAAGAGGCTTGGTCAGTGCTCATGTTCAGGTTCCATCGCAGAGATACAGGGCAGGAGTAGCGATACCTGTCAACAGGGAAAGGGAATGGAGTCAATTCCTTTCAATGCCTGACACAGTCCAACTCAAATAACCCCTCCCTGCCATTCCTTTCGATGACTGACACAGTCCCACTTAAATAACCCCTCTCTGCCATTCCTTTCGATGACTGACACAGTCCCACTCAAATACCCCCTCTCTGCCATTCCTTTCGATGACTGACGCAGTCCCACTCAAATACCCCCTCTCTGCCATTCCTTTCGATGACTGACACAGTCCCACTCAAATACCCCCTCTCTGCCATTCCTTTCGATGACTGACGCAGTCCCACTCAAATACCCCATCTCTGCCATTTGGTCCAGGGCAGTGCTTCCAAAACCTTTTTCATTTTAATATCATGGATTTTGCATGACGAGAGTGAACATTTGTTGAGGGGGTGTTGTTGGTGAGAATCATTGATTGAAAGGTAACACGGGGAGGAGGAACTGCGTTTGAGCTTTTGCATTGCATAAAATATTTGATTGGCACATTCATTTTTCAATTTAAAAAAACAACATTTCATCTTTTTAGCTGCAGGAATTAAAGATCTGACCATTACGCCATGGATACCATCAGATAAAGCTTGGGGTTAGCACTCTGTACAAGCTCCATAGCCATCATCGCTCGCTCAGGGCTTGTTACCTCGCTGGGGTCACGACCCATAGTTTAGGAAACCCAGGTCAAGAGCCCACCTCCAGAAGGAGAAACCAGTAAAACACATCAATGATGCATACTGATCCAACTTGTTTTGCATACTTTAGTGCTCCAGTATGACCAGTACTTTCATTTCCAAGTATCACTATTTTGTTTTACTGGCTTTTTCCTCCCTCTGGCAAAACCATTGTTACAAATCCACATGCTATGACATAAACCAGATCCGAGTGGCAATTTTCAGGTGCAACATTTGGCCCTTCTGTACCAGGTATTTACTGGCCTAATCAGTGGGCCCTTCTGGTTAATATGACAGACCATTACGAAAAGGTCCTCACGTTTTATGTTACCATGGGAGCTGGTGAAGCCTCCCTCCCTGACCCACTGTAAACAAATCATTTGGGTCCTGCTGGTACTTTCAAGGGCCTACCCCCAAGGTCCTGACTTCCTGTCAGCTCATTGTCGGAGCTACGATCAGGGGAGGTGGGAGGAGGCAGGAGAGTTGGGTGGAGAGGAGGGGAGGCTAGATATTGAGGTTGGGGAAAGGGAGCAGGAGATTGGGGTTGGGGAGAGGAGGCTGAAGATTGGGGTAGAGAGGAGGGGAGGCTGAGATTGGGATGGGGAGAGGAGGTGAGATATTGGGGTGGGGGAAAGGAAGCAAGAGATTGGGGTGGGGGAGAGGAGGCTGGAGATTGGGGTAGAGAGGAGAGGAAGCAAGGGAATGGGGTGGGCCAAGAGGAAGCTGGAGAACAAGGTGGAGGAGCAGATGAGAGGTTCAACAGGGGGGTCTGATATTCCTGCCATCACAGACCTAAAAATAAAGTACCGATTGTGCCTCATTATAATGCAAACCAAGAGGAAGAGAAGCCTGGGAACCTGAACAATTCACATCTCCCAGCGGTAGGAACGGCTGAGAGCAAGTCCTCTCATTCTCTGCCTGCTGCTATCATGTGTGACAGGTCAAAATGAGCAATGTATACACCTAGAAAGATACAAAGACCGCCACTCATGAAGACCATGACCAACTTTCCATCCAAGCCATGCATCATCTGAACTTCAAACTATGTCACCGCTGTTTCACTGTCGCTGAGTCTAATTCCTGCAGCACCCTCCCGAACAGCACTGTCTATGTTCTTACAGTCCAACAACTGCAGCAGTTCAAGAAGGAAGCTCACTACCAGCTTCTGAATGCCAATTAGGGATAGAAAATGAATTCTGGCCCGGACAATGAAGTTCACATTCCCTGAGTGAATAGAAAAAAATGCCTGATCTGATTGTGGCCTACATTCCTCATTCTGACCAAGATCTGACAAGTCCTGATTACATACCAATCAAAAATCTATCCACTTCTACCCTAAACACCTTCAGTGGCTCCCTGTGGAAGAGCCGTCCAAAGACTCATGATTTTCTTTGGGAAACAAATTTTCCGTCTTCAATGAAAGAGCCTTATTTTTAAACTGTGTCCCCTTGTCCTGATCTCAGACCCTGCTACCAGTAAATTTCCAAAGTGCAATGTCCTCCATAGCAGTGGATATTTAAAAGAATTGAATCCTCTGTTTCAGATCGGTGTCTACAATTCTATTGTGAAATGGGATTGATGAATGGGATTTCTATTCTAAATTAGAACATTAGAAATAGGAGGAAGTGTGAGCCATTTGGCCCTCAAGCCTGCTGCACCATTCAGTACAATTACAAGTTGTATTTTACCTTAACTCCATTTTCCCACACGATTCTCAAATGTTTACATGGAGAGTTTCAGTGATAAATGCTGCTGTAAAAACCCAAGCAAAGTCAAGACAATTGGATATCCATGCATTCACAATATTTTCATTTGTACATCATGGACCGCTCTTACCTTCAAATAATGTTGATCTTGCTTTTGTGCACCTCCTGTGCAGCCACAACCTTGTATACCTCGCTGTGTCTGAGCACCCTGTGATCTGTATGTCCTTGTTTGCAATGATCTGCTGGTACTGCTCACAAAACAAAACTTTTCACTGTACTTTGGTACATGTGACTACAATAAATCAAATCAATCACTAATAGATTTTGAGCTTCAACATTTACTAAAATCAAGACTTTAAATTTGATGTAGCCAGTTCCTTTGAGTTGTGTTCTGTCACACAGCTGCTATGCAATATATCTTTATAGGAGTGGGGGGGAGTCCTCCTGATATCATCACTGTATCGTAGCCTAAGTCTTGGTTGTGTAAAGTTCTCAGTCTCCATCTTAGTATGTCCACTTGCAGCATGACTCACTAAGAGAAGCATGCTGCTGTGAACATCTGAAATTCTTAGCTTGAGTCCAGACATGCAATTGTATTTGAGATTCTGATACATGTAGGCATCAGGCATTTTAATACTGAATCCTTCAGCACTGGGTAACCCAAGTCACATTCTTACATTCTACTGTAAGTGCCACCTCATTAGCTATGAAGGACAAACTCCAATCCCCATATCAATGGGAGATTGTGAGAGACATTTATAAAGGAGTTATTCCCAGAAACCACATCACGTGATACCATCATAGTTCATGGGTGCAAAGCCTTTAGAATGTTTGAGCAACAGCTCAAAGTGGGATATAATGTCCAATGACATTCGGTAATACCATGATGATGGGCGCCAGACACACAACCTGAATTAATCAGTTCAGAATTAATACTTTGTCACCGGATAGTCAGAGGTTAAGCTTGTGACTTTCTACCATCGCCTACAGCAGCTTGTTATCTCCTGGCTGTATACCAAGGCCGTGACTGGCTCACAAGCTTATGAAATTTCCCAATGGGCATAGTTTATTTTTGTAACTAATTTTCGAGCTCTGGGAGCAAGGTGAGCACTTGTG
Organism: Rhincodon typus; assembly: GCF_021869965.1. Classification (NCBI taxonomy): domain Eukaryota; kingdom Metazoa; phylum Chordata; class Chondrichthyes; order Orectolobiformes; family Rhincodontidae; genus Rhincodon; species Rhincodon typus. Next base: position 8,213,386 of record NC_063340.1, on the reverse strand, counting down.
GTCCTTCCTGAATTGCTGTCAAGGAAGTGTTACTGGGCTGCCTTCCTGCACCTCTACAGACCACAGAGGCACCCATGCATTATCCCAGTGAAGAAGTTTTCCAAGATTTACTCGATGAGCATAGACTGAGGATTAAATCATGGATTTTCTGGCCTGTGTGCCTGATTCCATAAGTTACTACATTTAATCCCTGATATACTGAGAAAGGGGAATCTGTACCAAAGAAATTCATCAATGCTCCTTAGACAGCACCTTCTAAACCCACAATCTTGAAGGACAATGGCAGCAGATGCAGGGAACACCAGCCCCTGCAAGTTCCACTCTAAACCACCCCCCATCCTAACTTGAAAATGTATCGCCAATCCTTCACTGTCGCTGGGTCAAAATCCTGGAACTCTGTCCCCAACAGCATTGTGGGTCTGACTGCAGCAAATAGACTGCAGCGGTTCAAGAAGGCAGCTCAGCACCACCTTCTCAAGGGCATCTAGGAATGGGCAATAAATGCTGACCCAGCCAATGAAAACCACATCCTTTGAATGGCTGTGAAAAGAAATTCCTCACCCTTTCTTATCCGTCCTAAGTAGTCTATTTTTATTTGTGATCAGTTAATGCACTCAATGACCATTCTGCTGAATCAATAGATCGCTGATGAATGTGTAGCAACAGTTTACAGCTGTTAAAGGTTCTTCTGCAATGATGGATGAATGTAAACTTGATAACGCTGAATGTTAGAGCTTCCTTAGACATTGATTCCCTGCCTTTCCCCGGGGGCAGGACAACAAAGGCAACCAGTCAGGATTTTGCACAGTTGGCCTCATTCTAAGTGTAGAATTTTTCAGCTCTCCCATGTTCTGCCAAATGAACTGGAAGAAAATTGCTTCAGTGTTACCAACATATTTTAAAGTGATCCCAATTGGAAATGCCAAGCCACTCCACAGGAGTGCTATCAATGAAGATTGACACTGAGCCATGTAACGTGATGTTGGGTGTGTGGCCTAAAGCTTGGCTGAAGAGGTCTTAAGGAAACTCTTAAATAGAAGAATGCATTTGAGAGATGGGCAGGTTTCAGGAGGGAATTCCAGAGCTTATTCTCAAGCTACCGGAAGACATGGTCATGAATGGTGAAGCAAAAAAAATTGAGAATGTACAAAAGGCCAGAACTAAATGAGTGCGGATAACACAGAATGTTATGGGACCAGTGAAGATGATCTGGGGGGTTTGTGGATTTGCCACTGGAGGGATTTCTAAATTAGGTTGAGAACTCTAAGATCAAAACAATACTTTACCAAATGCCAATGTAGGTTAGTGAGCACAGGTAGAGCAGTTGAACAGGACATGCTGTGGGTTAGGACAAGGGCAACAGGGTCATTCGGCACAGAAACAGATGAGGGGTTTCAGCCCAAAACGTTGATTTACCTGCTCCTCGGATGTTGTCTGATCTGCTGTGCTTTTCCAAATTCACACCTATTGACTCTGGCTTCCAGTATCTGCAGTCCTTACTGTCTCCAACTCCCTTCAGTCCAACTCGTCCATACCGACCAAGTTTTCCAAACTAAACCAGCCCCCGCTTGCCTGTGTTTGGCCCATATTCCTCTAAACATTTCCTTTCTGTCACACAGCTGCTATGATGTATACCTGTCCAAATGTCTTTTAAATGTTGTAATTGTACCTGCATCCAACACTTCCTCTGGCAGCTCATTCAATACACTCTGTGTGAAAAAGTTGCCACTCAGGCCCCTTTTAAATCTTCCTCCTCACACCTTAAATCTATGCCATCTAGTTTTGAACTCCCCCACCCAAGGGAAAAAATCTTAGCTATTCACCTTATCTATGCCCCTCATGATTTTATAAAGCTTTACCCCTCAACGGTCACCCCTCACCTCCTACGCTCTGAGGGAAAAAAATCTCAGCCTATCCAGCCTCTCCTTATAACTCAAACCTTCCAGTCCTGTCAACATCCCGGTAAATCTTTTCTGTACCCTCTCCAATTTAATAATATCCTTCCTATAATAGGGTGACCAGGACTGTACACTAAATTCCAAAGGTAGCCTCACCGACATCCTCTAAAGGCACAACATGGTGTCCCAACTCCTATTCTAAGTGCTGTAACCAATGAAGGCAAGCATGCCAAACTCCTCCTTCACCACCCTGTCTACCTGCGATGCCACTTTCAAGGAACTTTGTCCCTCAACCCCTCGGTCTCTCTGTTCAACAACACTCCCTAGGGTCCTATCATTAACTGTGTAAGTCCTGCCCTGGTTTGTCTCACCGAAATGCAAAGCTTCACATTTATCAAAATCAAACTTCATCTGCCACTCCTCAACCCATTGATCAAGTTGATCAAGATCCCATTGTACTCTTACATAACCTTCTTCACTGCCAATTTTGGTGTCAAACTTCATCTGCCACTCCTCAACCCATTGATCAAGTTGATCAAGATCCCATTGTACTCTTACATAACCTTCTTCACTGCCAATTTTGGTGTCATCTGCAAACTTACTAACCGTGCTTCCTATATTCTCATCCAAATTGTTTATATAAATGACAAACAACAGTGGGCCCAGCACCTACCCCTGTGGAACACTGCTGGTCACAGTTCTCCAGTCTGAAAAATAATCTTCTACGACCAACCTCTGTCTCCTACCATCAAGTCAATTTTGTATCTGGTTGGCTAGCTCTCCATGAATCCCACATGATGTAAATTTAGTAATCAATCTGCCATGCAGAACAGAGTTTTGGATGATCTCAGATTTAAGTGGGATAGATTTTGGAAGACTAGCCAGGAGAATGTTGGAATAGTCAGGTCTAGGGGGAGTACAGGTGAGGATGAGTGTTGCTGCAGTGGATGGACTGAGTTGGGCACTGTGATGGATTTTTTTGAACCAAAATTTAATTGATGGTATGTGGGCATCGCTGACTGGGTCAGCATTATTGCCCATCCCTGGCTGCCCTTGGTACAAAGATGCACTGTGCCCTGGCAGTCAACGGCAGCGAAAGGTCATTCACCATTAGACCTGTCACAGGCTACTCATGGGCTTCCAATCAGCAATGTGTACTATACATAGAGACTATAGTGCCCCCTACATGGGGATCTAAGACATAGAGTCATACAGCATGGAAACAGACCCTTTGATCCAACCAGTCCATGCCGAGCATAATCCCAAACTAAACTTGTCCCACTTTCCTGCTCCTGGCCCATATCCCTCCAAATGTTTTCTATTCATGTACTTATCCAAATGTCTTTTAAACATGATATTTGTACCCACATTTACCACTTCCTCAGTAAGTTCATTCCACATGCGAACCACCCTCTGTGTAAAATATTTGCCCCTCATGTCTTTTTTTAAATCTCTCTCCCCTCACCTTAAAAACGTGTCCCCTAGATTTGCAATCCCCCATCCTAGGGAAAAGACACCTACCATTAACGATATATACATTTCATTACTTTATAAACTTTTATAAGGTTGCCTCTCAGTTAAGTCCCAGCTTATCCAGCCTTTCTGTATAACTCAAACTTGCCATACCCAGCAACATGCTGGGGTAACAAAAACAAAGTTGCTGGAAAAGCTCAGCAGGTCTGGCAGCATCTGTGAAGGAGAAAACAGAGTTAACGTTTCTCTAAACGTTAATTCTGTTTTCTCCTTCACAGATGCTGCCAGACCTGCTGAGCTTTTCCAGCAACATTGTTTTTGTTCTTGACTTACAGCATCCGTAGTTCTTTCGGTTTTTAACATGCTGGGGTAAATCTCTTCTGAACCCTCTCCAGCTTAATAATATCCTTCCTATATGAACGGTGCTTGAGATTGCATATCCCTTACCGATTGAATTAATGTTTCCAAAGTTGAACGTTTTCAATAAGGAGTTAGATATAGTTTTCAGAGTTAAAGGAATCAAAGGGTCTGGGGTGAAAGCAGAAACAGGGTATTGAGTTGGATGACCAGCCATGATCAGACTGAATGGTGGAGCAGGCTCAAGGAGCCAAATGGCCTCCTCCTGCTCCTGTTTTTTTTTTATTTAGTTTCTATATTTCAGCTATTCAAATTGAATCATCGTTCCTTTGGTAACCAAGAGCTGCATGTTAGAATATTTAATGCAACATTTGATGTAAAACCATGAAATGAAACAAAGAAAGGGAAAAGAAGAATGAAAATTGAGAGAGAGAAAAATAAAAGAGAAAGAAAAAGTAACAAGAAATGATTTAGAAACAGATGAAAGGCATCTTTTTTTGGTATCCTGGCAATGATATCTCTCACCTTGCCACCATGCCAATGTTAAATAATTGAGGGCATTTGTAAGATGGCATCTTGTGCCAATAATGTTTGCAACATGTCCTAGGTTGCTAATTCATGATTCACAACAAACTTTCATGTGTTTATAAGTCTTGACTCAGAAACAAACAACTCTGGCAGATATCTTTAATCAATCAATTCAGATGGTTTGTGGCACACCTTTGGAACATATCATACTTGAACCTGGGCCTCCTGGCTTAAGGCAGGGACACTACCACTGCACTACAAAACTCCTACCGTTGACTTTGGTAGATATTTTCGTACCAACCTGTTCAGAGATGTTAAGACACATCTTTGAGGCAAGTGGGACTTGAAGTCAGGTCCTGTGGTCCAGAGGTAGGGACACTGCCACAAGTGCCCTCCTGTGAATTCTGGTACGTTGGAAAATCAGATATATAGAGAAATAAATAATGATATTGAACTATCACTGAAGAATTAATGGGCAACTCTAATTGGTAGCTCCATAGCGTACCACAGAGGAATTCAATGTAGTGATTAATTTGGCTATTTACGCAAATGATCACTATAATTAACTGTTCAGTCGATGCGCTGTCTAGAGTATAAAGCACTCACCAGCACTTTAAGCAATTGATTCATCAACTGCTCAGCCTCCCTCCTAAACCACTGCTTAGAATTGTACTTCTGATTGTTGAGTTCTTTCATTCTCTGCAAATTCAGGCCTGGCTGCGAGGCCCCAAAAATGGCAGGCAGGAAAGATTATCATATTTCCGGGTGGAAGTGTGCTGGATCAGCAACAGAATAATGGTGAGGGCCACGCACCTGAAAGGGGCATCAAGCAAAGGGTCTACGTGCTGTTTGAGGCCTCGACAGGTGGATTGGCTTACCCTAGGAAAGCCTGTGCAATACCAGCACTGACTTCGCTCAGTCAAACCAGATTTTGGGATAGCCTTTGACCAAAAATAAGGCAAGTTTAAAATTTTGCTCATATGACTGACAAGTCACTACTGCCTCCTTCCAATCCCCTGACATCTGACCAGCTGATATCCCATGTCACTCACCTGAAGCAACACCGTGATGGTAACAATATCCTGATCCCGATTTCCTCCCACTCTGGTCCCGTGAGAAGCATTTGGCATGCCTTTCTAGTTACCCCACTGTTTTTCTCATTTACCTGCTGTCCAGTTCCTCCTGTCAAGGCATTTCTCAGATTGTCGGCGCCCTGAGTGACTACGGTGCTGAATTCTGGTTATCTTTCTTCAGTGCTTAGCTGGTATTTCTGAGTGTAACAATGCCACAACATCGCTCGAGCATACTTAGGGCCCATCATAAGGCTGCCCCATGACTGACTTTCCAGAATTGAGGAACACTCTTACAGGAATCAGGAATCAGCTCAACTCTCAGCTGAATCTGTACTATATGAGCTTATGTTGCCTTAATTCTTTGATGGGATATGGACACGACTGAAAGCTGCCCATCCATAATTGCATTTGAACTGAGTGCCTTGCTAGGCCATGCAGTTAACCACAGTGATGTGGGCCAGGTGAGGATGGCAGATTTTCTTCCCTCAAGGGCCTTCATGAACCAGATAAATTTCCATAGCAATTGATAGTAACATGGTCACTAAAACTGACGTGTAAGAATTGTGGTCTCTTCTACATTGCAGAAACAAAGCATAGACTGAGTGACCGCTTCGCAGAGCGCCTACATTCTGCCCGCAAAAAAAACCCCGAGCTTCCAGTTGCCTGCCACTTCAACACACCACTGTGCTCCCTGGCCAACATCTCTGTCTGAGGCTTGCTGCAATGTTCCAATGAGGCTCAGCTGGAAGAACAGCACCTCATTTTATGCTTGGGGACCCTGCATCCTTGAGGACTCAATATTAAGTTCGATAAGTTTAGAGCTTGAACATCTCCTTCTGTGTCTTTTACCCAACCCCACACCTCAGGCCTTGTCATCGCCTGCAACAAAATCAGACATTGCTGGAAAAGCTCAGCAGGTCTGACTGCATCTGTGGAGAGAAAT
>NC_063340.1:8177894-8206714 GCF_021869965.1 Rhincodon typus | reverse complement strand
CACCTTGTTATCTCAGATTCTCCAGCATCTGCAGTTCCTACTATCTCTGTCTCAGGCCTGCTGCAAAACTCCAGCAGAGCTCAGCGCAAGCTGGAAGAACAGTACCTCATTTTCCGCTTGGGAACTCTGCAGGCTTCTGGACTCCATATTGAGTTCAACAATTATAGGGCCTGGTGCATCTTCCCCCATATCCTTACCCCAAACCCCCACACACCAGGCCTTGTTATTACATGGTCTGCTATTACATTCTACCTATTGTTAACCACTAATAGCCCCCATTAGTAGGCATTCATTCTCCCAGGCTGACAGTTATCCACTCCTTTGTCTGTCCAACTGTTCTTCTCTCCCATAAAAACTGAAAGAACTGTGGAGGCTGTAAATCAGAAACAAAAACCAAGTTGCTGGAAAAACCCAGCAGGTCTGGCAGCATCTGTGAAGGAAAAAGCAGAGTTAACATTTCGGGTCCGGTGACCCTTCCTCAGAACCGGACCCGAAACGTTAACTCTGTTTTTTCCTTCACAGATGCTGCCAGACCGGCTGTGCTTTTCCAGGCTTATAGCATCCGTAGTTTCCTGGCTTATAGCATCCACAGTTCTTTTGTTTACTCTGATTTCTCTCCACAGATGCTGCCAGACCTGCTGAGCTTTTCCAGCAATTCCTGTTTCTGTTTCTGATTTGCAGCATCCGCAGTTCTTTCAGGTTTTATTTATGTAGGAACTGAATTTTCATTCCACCAGATGCCAAGGTTGAATTCGAACCTTCACCCCTTGAGCATTATCCTGGGGCTCTATTTACTCACCTTATGGCATTATCAATGTCTCCACATGAATGAACTGTGTATGAAACTCTTAGCTTCATTACTTCCTTGGCTCTGCTTATCCTGGCAAGATTAGCAAGGACCTCAGCAGATCCCAACTGATGATAATACTGGACAAGTCAGGTCCCTAAAGGAAACTTGCCTTTATGGATCATATGTTTCATTTTTGCTGTTGGTTAGCATGGTGTTTAGTCATTATTCACGTGAGGCTGCAAATGTTCTTTAACCACAGGACATAAGCCAATTACACAAAAGAAAAAATAAATACACAAAGCTTTATAATTATAGATGTAAGATCATTAGGGATGTCTTAACATAAACAGTAAAACCAAGTTACAATTTGTCCCAAAACACTGACCTTTTACAGAAATTCAATGGGGGTGGCATGGTGGCTCAGTGGTTAGCACTGCTGCCTCACAGCACCAGGGACCAGGGTTCAATTCCAGCCTTGGGCAACTGTGTGTGTGGAGTTTGCACATTCTCCTCGTGTCTGCATGGGTTTCCTCCAGGTGCTTGGGTTTCCTCCCACAGTCCAAAGATGTGCAGGTTAGGTGGATTGGCCGTGTGAGATTGCCCATAGGGATGTGTAGATTAATCCATAACCTAGATTAGGTGGGTTTTAGTGGGATGAGTCTGCGTGAGATGCTCTGAGGTTCAGTGTGGACTTGTTGGGGCAAAGGGCCTGTTTCCACACTGCAGGGATTCTATGAAAAAAATTCCAAAGAAATGTCACTCCAGTCTCAACTCTTGTCAGTGTTTATTTTACTGTCTTGTCTCATTGTTTTTCCTTGTATTATGGATATGGTTTCACAATTTCTTTCCCAATCCATTAGTACGAACCTTCAGCAATTCTGATGGCCTAAACTTTCAGTTCTGACAACTTTAGGATTTCAACCCGTACTCTCCTGGCTTGGAAGCTTCACAGACTAGAAACCTCTTCTGCTAAGTTGAGTGGTGCACTTGAACTGACTTGATTCTCACGCCAAGGGAGTCTTTTCTCCCTCCTGAATTGAACCCATGATTATTCTGAGCTGAGATCTTGAACATGCTGCGCTGAATTAAAAAAAACTAAACTAATAGCTTTCTTATTCGCTACAAGCTCAGCAATATAAACATTCCATCTATTAACTTTGCAAGGACTCTCCCAGATACTTGGCATCAGCCACATGCTTTGTTGAAATTGATGCCCATAGATTGCTGTTCCATATGTTTAAAAAAGTTCCCTTCATTGAACTGACCCATATCCATCTTCCTTTATTTTAAATCCAAATTCCAGGATATAATTTATGTACCTTTCATCACACATTCGTTTGGCAAGTGCCTGATGCAGGACTACCTAAACATAACAGCTATTATTGCTGAGGACAAACTGTTCCATCACTTGCCTATGCACTCTCACTCCATCATCCTGGCCCAACTCATTACAATCCCGTACTTTGGCCTTGGCAAAGGGCATTGATGGGTTGCACTGCCATCTGGTACTATATGTACTCAAAAATCTGTACCTTTGAACCTAAGATGGCACCGTAAGTGGCGACTTGTAAACTTTCCACTGTACTCATTTAAGTACATGAGACAATAATGCTAATTCAATTCAATTCAATATGTGACCATGTCTGGTATGGAAGAATAGGGTGTGGTTGTGACACTCTGATGGTCCAAGAGTGTGGCACGCAATGGTAGAATGGTTGTAAGTTATGCAGTTTGTAAATTGGGAGTTTTAGGGAAGAGAGGGGTGGACTAATGGTGAGCGTAAAGAAGATGTGCTATAATGAAATGTGGGGTAACGGTTGCAAGAGAATTAGAAAGAGTAGCGTTGTGAGAAACCAGGCTGAAAGCACAGGTAGTTGCAGAGAATTAAAGACTAGTATTGTCACCCTGAGTACTCTGCTGAGATCACTGAACCTTCTCTGTCATTGCAGGCATGACCTGGGCCCTAAGCATTTGGCACTTATTTGCCTTGTCACTTAGTCCCATTGGTTAATGGGGTTCATGCCTGGAATGCTTCCCGTCCCCTGAATGCAAGAGGGGAGGCACGGTGGTTAGTAATGCTGCTTCACAGCACCAGGGACCTCGGGTCTGCGTGGAATTCTCCCTGTGTCTGCGTGGGTTCCCTCCAGGCGCTCTGGTTTCCCCCCACTGTCCAAAGTGGTGCAGGTTAGGTGGATTGGCCATGCTAAATTGCCCAAGTATCCAGGGATCTATAGCCTAGGTGGATTGGCTATGGTCAGTGCTGGTTTACAGGGATGGGGCAGGTCTTGATGGGACACTCTTCGGAGGGTCAGTGCAGACTCGTCGGGCACAGTGGCCTCTATCTGCACTGCAGTGAACCTATGTTCACTTCTTCCATCCAAAGGCAGATCAGAAAAGCTTGGAGCTCAATAGGGTTTGCTTCTACAGGCAGATAGCCCCTTGCCTTCAAGAGATATTAGCTGCCTTTGGGTGCCAGATGAGATCCCGAAACCCATCCCTCTGTAAACAGTTGTGTATTGAATGGTTACAACAGGCAACGTGAATATTAACTGCTGCCCAAGAAAGAGCTAACACTTTCCAGTCTGATCAGATTTCTAGGCGTTCACCTTGCAGGATGCTATACTGCTTACAAGAAACATGGAAAGTCCGAACCAAGCCGTTGAAAATTTTCTAACACTGCAACCATTTTCTGGGAAGCTGGCACTCACCAAGTCAGCCAGTCCTCCCCACATCTGGTGGCATGGGCGAGGGTATTTGATGTGGGCGGGTATTTGATGTGGGCATCTGTGGGTATCAGGAGCTTCTCAAAGACCTCACCTGTTCAATAAGACCTCCACGCCACTGTCTGAAAGTGAGATGTTTCTTCGCCGGTGACATTGTACCTGCCTCTCTGTCAATGCAGAGTCCTCAGGCCACCGGTCAAAGGCTTACCTGCCCTTGAAGAAATGGCCAAGGCCGCCCAGCCTCTCCCATGGTGAGCTGCTTGTGAGCCGCGGTATCAACACTGGCATCGCCCGCTCTGAGGTCCAATTATTAGAATTGGTCATATATCCCACCACCTGGCATTCAGCAACCACAGTGAACATCCTGCTCATCACCTGCCCAAGAATTAGCACCATGACATTCATCACTCAGGGGTGCTTTTAGTCTCTTTTGGCCTTGCCAGCAACGTCTGGCACATGACTGGCACCAACCTGCCTTTATCTAGCACCTTTAGCAAATTAAAGTATCTCAAGGTGCTTCAAAGCAGCTTTCCTCAAACTGAACTTAACACCCAGTCACACAGGAGGTCAAAACTTTGATGAATGTGGTAGGATTTTAAAGGGGAGGGAGAGGTAGAGAGGTTTACAGTGGGAATTCCGTAGGCTAGAGCTCAGATAGCTAAAAGTACAGTCACAAACAGCAGAACAATTAATGTTAGTGAGATAACTCCATCAAGTCACCCTTTACTTACATGTGCATAGTACATGACACTGACCGAGCTAGATCAGAGCTGACTCCTAGAGTGAGGTGAACCTCTGACACTCCTGTTTATATCTGTCAGCCAGGGCTCCCTGATTGCACCAGATTAACAGCCCCCAATCAGGGAACTCACATTCTATGGGGTCCACCTGACTGACCAAGTTCCAATCACTACAGTTGGAGATGCACAAGAGACCAGAATTGGTAAACCAAGCATGGGTTCTCTAAGTTAATATCAATGATTATGTTGAACTTGGGTTGTTGAATTTTGATTTAGAGATATGTACACTTCCATAAAAAACTCACACAAACTTAATGATGATGCTACTTGCATTTGTACATGCAAACAAGAAGCGAGAGTAGCTCACCCAGCCCTTCCATCTTACTCCATCATTCAATAAAATCATGGCTGATCTGATTTTAACCTCAACACTATATCCCTGCGTATCCCTCAATAGTCTTTTATGCCCTGGGAACCTAGGGAGTTGGCTTGACCTCGTGCAATAAGGGAGATGCTGTTGTATTCTGCATTCAAATGGACAGTTTGATTGAACTGATACATCTTAAGAGTTTCTTTCTCTTGTCTGTTTTCAGGACACATATCCATCGATGGGTTTAAGAAGTACTTGAGTGGCGATGAGAATGGAGTCATTCCACCGGAGAAGTTGGATCTGAATGAAGATATGACTCAACCCTTGTCACACTATTTCATCAACTCATCACATAACACCTACCTCACAGGTAAGAAATCGACAATCCCTGAGGAGACCTCGGCTTTTCCTAACTCTGGGATGAATGGGGCATCAGAATGACCTTCAGAATCCTTGCACTCATTACTAATCCCCTACACCCACCCTTTAGCTCCTCATGAACGCACGGATCCAAGGTTATTAAGGGTTGAAAGTCCTCCAATAATTCATCATGTGGCAGTGATAGAATCCCTACAGTGTGAAAGCAGACCATTCAGCCCATGGAGTCCACACTGATCCTCTGATGAGCAATCCACCCAGACCCACACTCTTACCCTGTCCTTATATCCAAGCAGTTCTCATGGCTGACCACCTGGCCTGCACAACCCTGGACAATATGGGGCAATTTAGCTCTGCCAATCCACCTGACCTGCATGTTGGACTGTGGGAGGAAACCAGAGCACCTGGAGCAAACCCATGCAGACACGGGGAGAATGTGCAAACTCCACACAGACAGTCGCCCGAGGGTGGAATCGAACCCGGGTTCCTTGCGCTGTGAGGAACCTGTGCTAACCATTCCACCGTGTTGCCCCATCATCGGGGCAGACTATCTTGGGGGAAATCGTCAACTAAGTTGGATGAATTAAGGACACTATACTTGCCAGTATGAATTGCCCGATAGTCATGGACAGGCATCAGAAGAAACCTTTCTCCCAAACCAGGATCTTGGGAAGACGATTTATTATAGTGCTGTGACGCTGTTCACATTGTATTTGGTCCGTGGCTTGACTTTAGCATATCTTAAAGCACAAAGTTACTGAAGCACCTTCACTGGAACTACAAAGATTCTGGACACACCCTTCTCAGGCCTGGCCTTAGCCTAGCTACTGCTGAAACCATGATCCATTGATGTAGATACTTCTAAATCAGAATTTAAAAACTAAGTTTGACATTACCACTGGAGCAAATATGTACCATTGTCCTTAGCAATTAAATAATGCCACCTTGATGTTAACTCTGAAAATCCATATTCAGTTCACCATTCTGGTCTCTTGTACATCCTCAGTGTTAATTGTTTGTCAACTCTGGGCTCTATTACACCAGTACAGCCCTTGGCCATTCTCCAGCTTTAAATAACTCCCAGTAATTCCACAGAATTGGCACCTTGCCATATTGCCTGTCTTCCAATCAATTTATTTGTCATCTTGTTACAGTGTCTAATTAAATGCAAAAATCATATGTATAGATAATCACTTAGTTTTGATTTTCAGAATGATGAAATTCTAAGACAGTGATTCATGGAATAGGGGAGGAGATACTGTTGGAGAAACATTATCTGAGCAGTAATCCGAAAGCCCAGGGAATACAGGTTCAAATGCCACCATGGCATACAGTGAAATCTGCATTCAATAAAAATCTGGAATTTTATTAGAATCGACCATAATGGTGACAGTTCAACTATTGTTAATTGTTGCAAAAACCCCATCTGGTTCGCTAATTTCATTCAGGGAAGGAAATCTGCCGTCCTTACCTGATCTGGCCTGCTTGTGACTCCAGACCCATAGCAATGTGGTCGACTCCTAATCAACTTCTGGCCAATTAGGGATCAGCTTAATTAGCTAGTGACACCCACATCCCACAAACGAATAACGGAACGTCTAAAATAAAACAAAGAACTGCAGGCATTGGAGATCAGAAACAGAAACGGAAATAGCTAGAGAAATTCAGTAGATCTGGCAGCATCTGTGGAGAGAAAGCAGAGTCAGTGTTTCAAGATAATGTTTCCAGTTCTGAAGAGGGGTCTTTAGACTTGAAATCATCAACCCTGCCTTCTCTCTCCACAGATGCTGCCAGACCTGCTAAATCAGAAATCTCTAAACTTTTACTTGAAGCCAAACAATTTCCTGTACCACAGGTGATTCCCACAAAGTTCACTTCCAGTCCTGGAAATCGTTCCCAAGCAACCAGAGAGCAAATTAGTGGGATCGCTGTTAATTGCCACAATCGTCACTAAATACAACATTATCTTACTTGACATTTCAAAGCGTTAGATAATGGATTACAAACTGAGGATTTGACAGGGCTGAAGCTGGATTTGGCTTCGCTGGCCAGGGTATCTACAACTGGGAGCCATAACCTCAGGGATAAGAGGTTGGCTGTTTAGGACTGAGATGAGGAAATATTTCTTCCTTCAGTGGGCACTGAATATTTATAATTCTCCACCCTGGAAAGCTAGATGCTCAGTCACTGAGTACATTCCAGTGTGAGATGAATAAATCATTGGTTATTAAGGAAGCAAAGGAAATGTGGAAAGGTAGAAAAATGAAGTTTATATAAAAGCTCAGCCTCAGTCTTATTAAATAGAGCAAATGTGGCCAATCGTCACTGCTATTTTTTAAATGTTCCATTGCTAATGTATATTTACAGTGATTACTCATGTCCTCTGACCCCATCTCCCGTCTCAAACTATAAATCAATTTACATAGGCTTTGGGCCGAGTGCGGGAAAGTGGCTGTGGTCTAGGTAGTTATACATTTTTGATAGTACAGACGTGATGGGCTGAAGGCCCACTTCTGTTCTGCCCGATTCTGTGATTCTGCACTTCAGTGAAATCTTCATCGTATTGTGGCTGGAAGTGATACCAAATATTGCAAGCACAGTTTGTCCTCGTTTGTCACAGAAACTAACTGATCATTTCTGTCTTGTGTTCTCACAGCCGGGCAGCTTGCTGGAAACTCTTCCGTGGAGATGTACCGTCAGGTCCTACTGGCGGGGTGTCGGTGTGTGGAGCTGGACTGCTGGAAGGGCCGGTCAACAGAGGAGGAGCCGGTCATCACTCACGGATTTACCATGACAACCGAAATATGTTTCAAGGTATCAATATCCTAAGCTACACACGCTTACGAGAGCTGGTCAGAGGCTAGGAATACTGCAGGGAGTAACTCACCTCCTGACTCCCCAAAGCCTGCCCACCATCTACAAGTCACAAGTCACAAGTCAGGAGTGTGATGGATTACTCCCCACTCGCCTGGATGAGTGCAGCCCCAACAACACTCAAGAAGCTCGATACCATCCAGGACAAAGCAACCCACTTGAATAGCATCCTGTCCATAAACATTCACTTCCTCCACCACCGAAGCTCAGTAGCGGCAGTGTGTACTATCTGCAAGATGCACTGCAGAAATTCACCAAAGATCCTTAGAGAGCACCTCACAACCACTTCCATCTAAAAGGACAAGGGCAGCAGATACATGGGCACACCACCACCTTCAAGTTCCCCTCCAAGCCACTCACCATCCTGACTTGGAAATATATCGCCGTTCCTTCACTGTCATTAGGTTAAAATCCTGGAAATCTCTCCCTAAGGGCATTTTGTGTCAACCTACAGCAGGAGGACTGCAGCGGTTCGAGAAGGCAGCTTACCACCACCTTCTCAAGGGGCAGCTAGGGACGGATAATAAATATTGGCCCAGCCAGAGATGCTTACACCCCACCAGTGAATTACAAAAGGGATTTTTTCTTTAAGCGTGAACCAACACTGCTGTGTTGACTACTTCCTTGTGGTATTAAAAGTTGCTCAATTTAGCAGATCCTAATGATGTTATTGGCTGAAAGGCAACTGAAGACACGACTTGATTAATTATTAGGCTTCACGGTTGCTGTTTTGAAAGTTTTGCTCATTGAAAATCTTGATAATTTTTTGATCTCACATCAACACCATGACTTGAATACACTGCACCTGTTTCTCTTATCGCACAATCCAAATTCGACCTACAGAGTCACATCTCCAGATAAAAATATCAGTCCAAATCTTCTGAGAGCGCCCACAGTTCTACCCTGCATCGGACTCCTCACTTCTGGGGTTGGCATCAGATGGTAGAGACTTCAGCATTGTGCAGTCTATCTTAAATCCAGCAAAATCCTGTTTGTATGGGTACAATCAGGGACAGGCCAAGCTGTGCCCCCTCTTTTTTAACAGCACAACTTGCAGTATTCTAGCGGCTACGTTCAGGGGCTGTCAAACATTTAAGCAGCTTTTCCATGTGTTATTAAATGAATGTGAAGCTGGCAATATGGGGATCTGGGGGACCGGTGAAGTAAAGGGACATGTTGGTAAGGAGGGAAGGTGAGGTTAAGGGATAGAGTACCAGGGAGGCAACATAAGCTGACGAACTACTCTTGACCCCAACTCTTTCTCATCTCAGAAGTAAATGGACAGTTTAAACAACAGTTTAGTATCTTCAAAACCTCTCCACCACTTTGAGAGGCTGAAGTCTCTCTCCTGTAAGGTTCCTGAAGCTGAAGAAAGCTGGTTGTTTCCTTCCATCAGTTGTTGTGAGCTGTTGCTTTTAACCAAGAAATCGGAGGCTTTATCATTCGTGAACCTGTCGCTCTGTGCCTCCTGTGGAGAAGGCAAGCTCAGAGAACTAAAGGACTTGGGAAACAAAAGAAAGCTTTCCAATTTAATCCCAAGGACTGGCACCATTGAACTGTCTCTTAGAGCCATACAACATGGAAACAGACCCTTCGGTCCAACCAGTCCATGCCGACCATAATCCCAAACTAAACTAGTCCCACCTGCCTGCTCCTGGCCCATATCCCTCCAAACCTTTCCTATTCACATATACAAATGTCTTTTAAACATTGTAAGTTTCTTCTGTATAATTTTCTCTCCATCCTAAACACCAATTTTTTTTTTGTGTCTCTGTACGTGTGTAGGTGTGTTTTAGCACATAGGTAGAATTTTAACTACAAAATTAAGAGTAGACAGTTCATTTTTTTTAACCTTCAATTAGACTCAATCTATTTGTAATAAATAGTAATTTGTGTTAAATACAGAAACCTGGTCCTTGTTTTCTATTAACCTACGTTTATTAGGTAAATAAATTGGGAAGTTGAGTCCTTTTGTAAATTTTTGTAATAAGCCAGGGAATATTGGAACTTGATTTCTAGTGCGCTACCCTAGTGAGGTGTAACAAATGAAAACATAAAATTATGAAAATACTTAATAAGTTAGAGCAGCATCTGTGGAAAGAGAAACAGAATTAACATTTCAGCTCTGTGATCTCTCGTCGGAAATGCGAACATTTCAGGATGTAATGAACTTCTGAATGAGGGTTGAGCTGGACATACATGAAGGAAGGTCTGAGACGGGGTGGAAGACAGGAGAGATTGAGTGGCAGAAATGTTGTCTCCCAAAGACGCAAAGGGAATGGAGTTGAGGCAAGAGAAGAAACTAAACATGTGCCTAGTGCAGGCTGAATGAGAAATAAATTGAAACAAGGGAACTAAATGGGGACAGAGTTTATGGTCTGAAATTATTGAGCTCGGTGTTGATTTCAGAAGGCTGCAATGTGCCTAGGCATGAGAGTAAGGCCGAGAATTAAACTAATATGGCACTCAAAGCTTGCAAACAGACTGGGGGTGTTCTGAAAACTGTGCTTGGACTTTCCAATATAGAGAAAAGCAGATTGTGAGCAGCAAATACAGTATAATAAATTGCTCACTGCTTTGCCTGAAAGGAGTGTTTGAGGCTTTATACACTAAAGAGAAAGGAAATGAAAGGACAAGTTTTAGATCTGAGATAGCAAGAACTACAGATGCTGGAGTCAGAGATAACAAAGTGTAGAGCTGGATGAACACAGCAGGCCAGGCAGCATCAGAGGAGCAGGAAAGCTGACGTTTCGGTTCGGGACCCTCCTTCAGAAAATTCAGGTTTTAGATCTCTTGCTTTTACGTGGAAAGGAGTGGTAGGAAAGGGATGGAGTGTTGGGATTGACTGAGGACTCATCCACGGTATCACAGAGAGAACAGTCTCTTCAGAAAATGCTGCAAGGGGAGAGGAGGAGAGGACATTGAAGATGGTGCTAATGGTGGGAAACTGATCTATTGATAAGGAAGCTGACGACAGCAGAGGTGTCAAGCTGAGGACAAGGGGAACGTAGCCGCGGTTCTGGAAGGGAAGGGAAGGGAAGGATTGACGGTGACAGGGCTCTGTTAACCTTAGTGGCCAGCGGCAGGAGGAAAGAGGGGATTCCCTCGACTGAGGATTCAGAAAACAGTCTCTTGAAAATGCTGCTGTTAAAGGTTTCATCCTTTGAACAGATGCGATGGAGATGGAGGAAAAGGAGAATTGAATGGAGTCCTTACAGGCAGTCGAGTGTGAGGATGTGAAGTCAAGGGATCTGTCTGAATTGGTGGGCTTTTAAGTTATTGATAGCCTATTGCCAGAAATGGAGATAGAGATGTCAACAACAGGAAAGGAAGAGTTGGAGATGGACCATGTGAAACTTACAGAAGAGTGAAAATTGGAAGCAAAACTGTGTGTTAATTTGTTTTTCCTACTTCCTTGAATCTTTGCTGGAAGAATATTTCCCTACACATTGCTGGTGCATAGCTGAATTGAATAGGTTTGTTGTGTGCTCATTGTATTTTAGTCTGTTTCAGATTGTAGTCTGTTTCCTTTCCCCATGACTTTCAGTCAGTCTCATTCAAAGTTAGGCTCCAGACCAAAGTTTGCAGGGAATAATGGCACAGCTTTGTTCCTCGCCATTTTCAAAGCGAGGTACGTTAGTAAAGTTAGGAATTGGATTTTGGTCACCTGAACAGCTACGTTTTCATGTCAAGCAGCAACAACATTTGGAGTTGCCATGATTTGTGGAGCTTTCTTAAGATATCCATGTCACCTTGCACTGAGTTAAGGAGTTCAGGGAACGGTGGACAGCATGGGTTATTTGTATTGTGAAATTTAGATTTAGTTTCTTTTTTTCCCATTCCTTTTGCAGGAAGTAATTGAAGCTATCGCTGAGTGTGCTTTTAAGACCTCTCCTTATCCTGTGATCCTCTCATTCGAAAACCATGTTGATTCGTAAGTGTTTACAAAAGTATTCAGCGATGATGTATTGTGGCAATTATTATGCTGACACAAGGGAGAGAAGCAAAGCAAGTGATGAAAGCACAATAGGCTAACGTCGAAGGCATCATCAGACTATATGTCAAACATTCATATTTAGACGACCCCCTTCCCCCTTTATGAAAGGACAGGTGCAGCAACAAGAATGTGCTTTTATGTAGCGCCTACAATCTAGCAAACATCCCTTTCAAACCCCTTCGATATAAGTGTGCTATAGCCCACGTTTAAACAGCAGTGAGAGCAATGTTGAATGCACTTGTCACTATCAGAGGATTGTTTAAAAAGCGAACGCTGTTCATATTTTAAAATAAAAGGCTTTTCCGTGAATGTTTGACTTTATCGGGGTGGGGCAGATCAGAAACAGGCAGTTTGACTCTGTAAAGGGTAAGTACTCACTGGTGAGGAAGTTCAAGGCAGTGTAGCTTTTATAGTTAAATTTCTTACCGTGAGACCAGAGTTATACAGAGATGACGGGTCACAGTCATAGAGTCATGCAGCACAGAAACAGACCCTTCGGTTCAACTCGTCCACGCTGACCATATTCCCAAGCTAAACTAGTCCCACCTGCCTGTGTTTGGCCCATATCCCTTCAAACCTTTCCTATTCATGCGTCTATTCAAATGTCTTTTAAATGCTGCAACTGTACCTGCATCCAACGCTTCCTCTGGCAGTTCATTCCACACATGAACCACTCTCTGTGTAAAAAAGTTGCCCTTCATGTCCTTTTTAAAACTTTCTCCTCTCACCTTAAAAATATGTCTGCCAGTTTTGAACTCCCCCACCCTAGGGAGAAGCCATTCACCTTATCTATGCCCCTCATGATTTCATAAAGCTCTATAAGGTCACTCCTCAACCTCCTATGCTCCAGCTTGTAATCTGATATCAAAATGGCTTCCTCTACTTCCCTCTCAAGGCAATAGGAACCTCACTGGCTCTGTAGGAAGTAGAGATGGTATTCAGCTATTTTTAATTACTACTGGGTTTATATCTCGGAAAAAGCAGAGAGGTTCCAGGATAACTGAGGAAAGAAAACTGAACGAGGAGATCTTGCAGCAAGCACTTTGCCTCTTGTGTGCGATCGTTAGAAACCGCCAACAAGGACAGAAACTGAGTAAGGACAGGATGCTTGCTCTGTCAGGAAATTATGCACATTGCAAATACACGAGTGTTGTTTCTGACAATTTATCGTTGTGTTTCTAAAGTCCGAAACAACAGGCTAAAATGGCAGAATACTGCAGGTCGATATTTGGAGATGCTTTACTGATGGAAGACCTGGAAAAATACCCGGTGAGTGTGTGATCCCTTATCAGTAATGACCCACATTTCATAAAATCTGGAATTTTCAATGCTCTGGGTAGGCCATGGCACATTTATGTGTTTAGTTCTGGTCTCCACGCTCGAGGAAGAAAGTTGGAACTTGACAGAGCACAGGAAAATTTGCTGAAATGGGAAAAGAAAGATTTTAAGTCTACGTTTAGGATGAAGGGTTTTGAAGTTGTTTGCCTTGGAGTAAAGGAGACTGAGGGAAGGTTTGAGGTTGGTGTATGAGATTTTTGCAGATTTAGATAAGGCAGAAAATTGTACAACAAAGATTTAAGGTTTTAATGGAGTCGGGAGGGTTGGGGAAGAACACTTTTTAGATCGCAAGTGACCTTTGCAGTGACCTTCCCAATCCACCAAGTGTCAAGCCCCATTAATTGGCCAATTAACAACTGTTTAAGAGCCTCTTCACTTCAGCAGAATGTTTAACTCTGTTCCCAGCGGCTTGCCCAATCAGGAAAGCAGAACGGCCTGTCTTAGAGCTGGGTTTCTCCAATCAGGGGGTCAGAGGTTAGTCGCTGAAAGCAAACCCTTTGCATCCGACACACCCCGTTCTTGCCCATGACCACTTCCCCTGCCCCAAAGTTATTTATATCCTTGGCCTGTGTTTGCGCAATAGCTTCAGGCAGGACAGGACATCACTGTCCCAGGAAATGACACACTAAAAAGACCTCTGGATGGCCACTTAAGTGCCTGACTGATGCAAAATCTAGATGGCTTTCCCATTGGTGGTAATGGGGAAGATCATGTTAGCCACCACACTTATTTTTTAAATTGGAAAATCCTCCCATATTTTTGGTGATTTTTGATCAAGTCTGGGGAATGTTATAGACTAATTGTCTTCAAACAAGTGTAGAGCAAGATGGTGATCTGATTTTTGATTTGATTTGATTTGATTTATTGCAGTCACATGTACCTAAGTACAGTGAATAGCTTTGTTTTGCGAGCAGCACAGGCAGATCATAGCAAACAAGGACATACAGATCGTAGAGTGCTTGGACAGAGCCAGGCATACAAGTTACACTGCACAGGAGGTGCATAAAGCAAGATCAACATTATTTGAAATCCGAGAGGTCCATTCAGCAGCCTGATAATGTCAGGGAAGAAGCTGTTCTTGAACCTGTTGGTGCGTGTGTTCAAGCTTCTGTACCTTCAGCCTGATGGGAGAGGGTGAAAGAGAACATTACCAGGGTGGGAGGGGCCTTTGATGATGTTGGCTGCCTTTCCTCAGCAAAGAGAAGTGTAAATGGAGTCCATGGATGGAAGGTTGGCTTCCGTGATGGTCTGGGCTATGCACACCACTTTCTGTAGTTTCTTACGGTCCTGGTCAGAGCAGTTGCCATACCAGGCTGTTATGCACCTGGACAGTATGCTATCAATGGCGCATTTGTAGAAGTTGGTGAGGGGCCTTCAGGACATGCCAGCCTCCTGAGGAAGACAAGGCGTTGTTGTTCCTTGTTGACCATCACATCCATGTGAGAAGCCCAGGACAGGTTGTCGGTTATCGTCACTCCGAGGAACTTGACGCTCTCCACCCTCTCAACCTCTGTTCTGGTGATGTAGATGGGGGGGGCGTGTCCTCCTCCTTTCTTCCTGAAGCCAATGATCAGTTGTTTAGTTTTTTCCGAAATTGAAAGAGAGGTTGTTGTCATTGCATCACAACGTGAAGCCCTCTATCTCCTTCCTATATTCTGACTCATCGTTGTTAGACATCCGTCCTACCACGGTGGTGCCATCAACAAACTTATAGATGGCATTCATTTGGAATTTGACAACACAATCGTGGGTGTGCAGGGGGTACAGTAGGGGGCTGAGGATGCATCCTTGGGGGGCTCCAGTGTTGAGTGTTATTGTAGAGGAGGTGCAGTTACCTATCCTCACTGATTGCAGTCTGTGGATCAGAAAGCTGAGGATCCAGTTGCAGAGGGTGGAGCCGAGACCGAGCTATCTCAGTTTGAGATCAGTCTGGAGGGGATAATGGTGTTGAAGGCGGAGCTGTAGTCATAAAAGCCTGATTGGAAAATGGGGAGATATGTGCAGAAGGTCTATCAATGCTGTTCTGAATTGCAGGAGCTTGTTAAGATGGCTTATAAAAATTTAAAATGAAGAAAATCATAACGTCAGGATGAATTAAAAATTCCTGCCTATTTGTGCAAATGAAATAGGCTAACTACATCTTAAATTTATATAGAGCAACTCGAATACCATTGTTTTCGTTTAGTATGCACACCAAAAGATTTAATTCTAAATTAAATTGGTGCAGTGCATTCGCTTATTTTTAAATTTTCATCTACATCTGCAAAAGAAATCGCAAACCATGATATAGTCCTGTATTATTCTGAAAGAGCTCAAAATAAATAGAACAGGAATCAGTTGTATGTGTAAGTTGACCAGAAGGGTGACATTCGGAGCTCACTAGCGTGAGATATTGTACAAAATTGGTCTAACCAGGAACAAACATAGAGAAAGTGCTGGAGAAACTCAACAGATCTGATAGCATCTGTGGAGACAGAAACAGTGTGAATGATTTAAGTCTCATATGACTCATCTTCAGAACTGAAGTTTCTCCAGCATTCTCTGGACTTATTTCAGATTTCCAACATCTTGATGACTGATTGATTGATTTACTGTTGTCACATACACTGAGATACAGTGGAAAGTGTTGTTTTGCATGCGATACAGGCAGATCATACCATACAAAGTGCATCAGGAATAGCAGAGCAGAGTGCAGAACACGGTGGTACAGCCGCAGAGAAGGTGCAGAGAGAGAGAGAACGGTATTAACATTTGGGAATGGGTCTCAGCTGTTTCCTATCCAGGAAGCACTTCGAGCTAGATTTAAGACAAAGAGTTCTAAGCTTTGTAAGCCTGAAGTGTGATTATTTCAAATATCTGAGAACCAAAAGACATAACACAGTCACAACGTGATGCAACGCTCAACTGAATGTCACCATTTCACTTGAGAAAGTTCTCCCACCTGCTGCTTCAATGCAAATTGTTTTTACAAAATTTTCCTTTTTATCTTAGCTCGAGGCTGGAGTGCCCCTTCCAAGCCCCCACGACATGATGGGCAAAATTCTCATCAAGAACAAGAAGAAAGGACACAAACCGTCTGATGGAAGTGCCAAGAAAAAGCTCAGTGAGCAGGCGTCAAACACACACAGTGACTCCTCAAGTGTCTTCGAGCCCTCATCTCCAGGAGCAGGTACGCTGACTCTCAGCTCACAGTTTGTTGTGCCGGGTGTGTCTGCACTTCTTGATCGGGATAGGGATGTATTAGCATCAGCAGGGTTGCAAAACAAGCGTGGGTTAAGGATGTCGCTCACTCCTGCTTCGCTCAGCCACACGAATCAGGTAACCCAGTGCCACGTCGTTAGTCAAAAATTTGGAAATGGGAATCACTGCAGCAAAGGAGTGGGGAGAGATAGACTGACGGTGCTCGATAAAATATGGGATGGGCTGTTGGGAATTGACAGAAATCGGTATCCGATGCCCATTGGCAGTGACAATAGACAAAATAGCCATCCACACTAACTACAAGACAGTGTATCAACATTCCTTCTTCCCAGGGACAGCCCCACAATGGAACAAGGTACAAGGGAAGAGTCAAAACCCCATCACCTGAAATCTGCACTTTACATCAGTTCCATTTAAGAGTTTGCGTCATCAGGGCTACCATGTCAGCAGGTCATGTCTGGGTTGCCAGGATACAGGCATTAATCTGTGATGCCAACCTGACTGGAGCAGAAACTGAAACCTTACAGAAAAGGCTATTTTTTCCTTGGTGTCTGTTTCAGCTCATTCCTGCCTCAAAGTCACTTACGCGATTAATCGCTTATTTTGAGAAGGCATATTTGACTCTAGTGCTAAGTTTACCTTTCGCAAATTTAAACCAGGTCCCCTGTCAATTCCTCATGCCTCTCTTTGCCGTGAAGTGGGCAATGGGTATCTCAAAGCTGAATATCAATGTATGTTTCCATAGTTCAGTTTTACATTCTGACTGGACCTCGTGATAACCCTGTGGTTGAAGTCAACCCTGCAGCAAAATACAAATGTCGCAATGTGTTAGTGCTTTCATTGTTAATGTAGCTCGCATCAACAGACGTCTCCATGTCTGGGAGGGGAACAGATCAGGAAGGGGGCAGGAGGTCAGGATTGGTGGAAAACCAGAGATGTCTCTGGATACCTACATGTGCATATTGGACACTGGTGAAAACTATTTCATAGAAGTAGGCCTTTCAGCCCATCAAATCCACATTGACCCTCTGAAGAACATCCCACCCAGACCCACCCCATCCCTGTATGGCTAATCCACCTAACCTGCACATCTTTGGACTGTGGGAAGAAACCGGAGCACCCGGAGGAAACCCACGCAGATCCAGGGCACTCCACACAGACAGTCGCCTGAGGCTGGAATCAAACCCGGGTCCCTGGTGCTGTGAGGCAGCAGTGCTAACCACTGAGCCACCATGCTGCCCCAATTTGACTGCACTTTTTGACTATTTGGCTACTGAGATTCATTAAACTATAGTCAAGAATTTTAACATAAACTGAAGTGCACAGTAAGCCTGATTTCATGAAGAAACTTCTGCAGACTGTTTCAATTTGAGTCAGAAAAAAATATATGGTGGAAAAGTGAAATATGAATGCAAGAAAGTCTCTATATTGAAAGAGAGAAATGGACGTATTTAAAAACACTATCTTATATATTACATGAAGTAAATGGATGTAGCAAATGAAAATTTTTCTTGAGACGATGATGAAATCACAGATGGACTATGCATGCTGCTCAACTTAAGATTTGAAAGATGGTTTTGGTAATTTGATAAATCCTGTTTCTTCGGTCAGCTGTCACTCACCATCAATTAAACCAAGTCGGACGCATTGTCAGCGATGCATCAAAAACTAGCAAAATGCCAAACGTTGCACTGACACAACAACTCAGTTACACTGGTAGGCATCCAGGATATTTTTAGAGGGGCTAATGTTGTGTATCTGTTCCCTTTTGTGGATTTGCAGTTAACCTGTCCAACTTTGCAGCAAGTTGGAAAGAAAAAATGCCGACGATCACAGTAGGTCAGGCAGCATCTGTGAAGAGAAAGCAAGCTAACATTATCGAGTCTGCATGACTCTTCAACAGAAAGTTGCTTTGTTCTGATGCATTGGCCTCTTGGGGGTTTCAAGCTTTTTTTATAGCTTCTTTTTTAAAAACAAAACATGGCCTCCCCCACTGTGTTCAAATTGCCACCATTAACAGCCACTTCTATCGATGAGGCATTTTGTGATGGATGCAGCTGCTGGCAGAATAGTAAATGGAGAACGGAAGTGAACAATCCTGCATTGGAATTGGCTGGGAAATGTTAGCGATCAGGTCAATGCGTTGGATTATTAAACCTTAAGAAACTGGAGTGAGTCAGGGGTTGAATTGAATTAGCTTTATTGTCACATGTACTCACATGAGTACAGTGAAAAGTTTATAAGTTGCCGCATTGTGGTGCCATCTTAGGTACTAAGGTACCTGGATACAGATCCTTACACACAAATTATTTACGGTGTAACAATGTCACCAATACA
The DNA here is from genome assembly GCF_021869965.1 of Rhincodon typus. NCBI lineage: Eukaryota > Metazoa > Chordata > Chondrichthyes > Orectolobiformes > Rhincodontidae > Rhincodon > Rhincodon typus. The sequence goes on along the minus strand of NC_063340.1, from coordinate 8,187,966 downwards.
CACTACTATCAGAGTATCTAGGTACAATCTTTAGTTACAGAGTAGAGAAATGAAGAAGAGGTTACATTACAGCTATACACTGTATGGTCAGATAAAACAAGATGCCTAATTAAAGAGACAAACATCACAGTCTCTCTCCAAAGGCTGTCTGCGGCAGACCAGCGCAAGGGGACTTCCACACAATCTGACCACTGGCTGGCACCTCGCTGGGCTGCTGGGTCACTGGCGTCCACACTCCAGTCGCTGGCATCTCCGCTCTGGGTGCGTTTATCTCATGGTACATCCCAGTTCAACTCCCACACCAAGCGAGCCTTGTGCGATCAGAATGGTTAGCGTGACTTTCAGGTGAGGTTTTCTTGCGGAGAACACAGGTGGTTGAATCGAATCAGCTGCTACTTTCGAGGAATGAGGGGCCCAGTTGATGTTATACCTTGCGGAACTGTTATCAATATGATGCTGTGACTTCACTGCAGCAGAACGTGTTCGACAATGAGTTGGTCATGGTCGATCGCTCTGTCTCTACCCCCACACTGCGAAGACTGGAGTTTTCCACACCTGAGCTCAGGTCACTTCTGCTCTCTCCCCTTTTGGAAATCGTGTTGTGTTCTTCACGGACACAACCCTTCAGTCTACGTCGTGTAAGTGACCCAGTAACTTGCCGTACTCTTGGAGACTCATTTGTCCTTCCCACTGACCTCTTGGGGCTCAACATTTCAGGAGCAAAAGAAAGATGCAAACTCAGTGCCAGGAAACATTTAATTAGAGGCAATGGCTGAAGTTATTTTGTTACCAGGAAACCTGCTGGTGTCCAATAATGCTGTGTGTTTTTCTGACCCGTGATAATGGTTTGTTAATAAGGTACAAATCTGGATGAAATGCCTTTAACAATTCAGGGTCGTTCTTCTCAATGAAATGAACCCATTAGAGTGCATCTCTTTGCATAATGGATGGATTGGCTGTTTACAAAGTGACAATGGTTAATAATTTCTAAAACTGCCTGGAAATGAACAGATGGTGCATATTAAGAAGTGGCACTGTCACCAGCAACAACAGCAGCAGTACATTATATCATAGGAACCACTGGTTTTGAGAAACATTTTCAAAATGCCACCTAACAGGCAGTAAATAAAACCGCAGAAGATTATGCTGCAGTATTTAAACCTTCGATGCCTGTTCTGCCTCTCTGCTGTAACCAACCTAATCTCACTCTCCAATCAGCCCTCTGTCTTCCCTGTTTGAACAAGACACCATCCTGTACCTCATCTCTGATGCATGGTAAGTAGCTCCAATCAGCGCAAAGTCATTTCTCCTCCTCCCTCAGAGTTTTTGTGATCAAGTTGACTCCCAGTCATCGTCTCTACAAACTAAGGAGGACGGTCTCTCCCTGCTGAAATTGATCAAGTGCTCTCTGAGCAACCTAACCCGAATCAAACCAAAGCTGGCAGTTGCTGAGGATAAGTGCCTCACAGGATTAAATCGAATTGCTGCCACCGCAAAGGATCGATGTGGAATGCTAGTCAGCAAACAGCGAGCAGAAATCCCCCTCTTGGCAGAGGTGATCATTAAGGTGGGTTTGGAATACGTCACCTCCCCTGGGGAATGGCTGAGAGGCAAGAAGGGCCATATAAAAAGGCGCAGGGAGTGGTACGACCAATACTCACTCAACTCAATCCACATGGATAAGGAGAACCACCAATTCGACTGGGACAACACCAAAATCCTGGGACAACACCAAAATCCTGGGACAAGCTAAGCAGAGACAGGCATGGGAATTCCTAGAAGCCTGGCACTCCACAAAGAAAGCCATTAATAAACACATAGAACTCGACCCCATATACACTCTAATACGAAGGAAAACTGGAAGTGAGATAATCCAGCTCAATGGACCCCAGAGTTTAAAAACCAGGCGGGAAAACACACCGATGCTTCATCGGAAGCTGCACTGATGATGTCACCCAGCACGGTAATGAAACGTCTGCGGAACAACAAACCAGCTCGGCGAGCCAACCAACCTCAACACCCACAACCCGAGCTACAGATCTACTCCAAAACCTTAGTAGTGTCACTGTTGTCTCACTGTTGTCATCCCATCTTATCAGCGATTGACCCTCCACCTGAAGAAGAGTTGAGCCACAAAAGTGGCCTCCAGGAAGTCTTCCTGCCAATCATGGCTTGTCTACCTGACTGCTTTCAAAGTGGCTGGCATGACCCCTTTCCCTCACCAAAACCCACCTCCCATCTATCTCTCCCAATTCCACCAGGCTCTGTCTGACCAGCCCTCACAGCCCAGAGCCCCGTTTACCCTGTTGTGAGGTTGCCATCCATCCAGGTGCAGTTCCAGCCATGGCCACTGGACGCCGGTGGTGCCACAGAGCTGTTGGCTCTCTGGTTGGCCAGGCACTCCCAAGGCCAGGCGGTCGTCCAGCAGCAGTTTGCTGACCCTGGGTCCTAGAGACTGCCTCGGCAGGGTTGGCTTCCATCAACCCCGTCTTGGCAAACCCTGCTTTTGGGCCTGTTGAGATGCCCATCTCAACGTCTTGAATCAGACCTGTTACCTGAGTTAGGCCTGACTGGGGTTAAATTCCAACCTTAAAATGCGAACGGTATTGTTCTTACGGATATTTTTAAATACCCTGTTCAGAACACATACCTGGAGCAGGTGGACCCTCCTGGCTCAGACGCAGAGATACTACCACCGTGCTACAAGATCCTGAAAGAATTGAAGTCCATTGTTTTAACCACTTGACCATGACTTAAGGCTGTTTAGCTGCATTTTGAAGGCACTTTCTTTGGCCATGTGGATGGTTTAGAAGCACAGACACAACCCACTCTCCCACAACACCACTTCCTATCTTTGGTCTTACAGACTAATAATTGCAATAACCAATAGGCAATCAACATAAAATGTTTCTTCAAATAACATTTGAGGTGATGAGAATTGTAACCTTGTGGAAAAAGTCAAAGCCCATAGGAGCGCTCCAAAACATATGATGGATGAAAAATGTCTCATGGTGTATAGTTTGTTCTTCTGGTCAGTTGGATGGGCACGATGTCGAAAAAATGACTGGGATTGGAGCACAACTTTTTCACAACTAAGTCCAACATTGACAAGTCATGAATCAATAACGACAAGGTTAAGTCCAGGATCCAAACTATTCAGATATCAATGTATTGCCAGTGGATTGTCTACCTTCGGGCTGAACATAGGTGTGATAGTGCCATTGGAGTCACACAGCTCAGAAACAGACCCTTCAGTCCAACTCGTTCATACCAACCAGATATCCTAAATTAACCTAGTCCCACTTGCCAGCATTTGGCCCAAATCCCTCTAAACCCTACCTATTTACATACCCATCCAGATGCCTTTTAAATGTTGGAATTGTACCAGTCTCCACCACTTCCTCTGGCAGCTCATTCCAGACACGCAATACCCTCTGCGCGAAAAAGTTGTCCCTTTTAAATCTTTCCCCTCTCAGCTTAAACCTATGCCCTCTAGTTTTGGACTCCCCTTCCCAAATAAGGGTGCACCACCCTTGAGATATTTATGTTTTCCATATTCGACTCTGTCTTAAGTTTATTGTATTAATATCCATGGAGTGAGACTTTTTATTTATGGCTGAGAAGATTGTCTTGGTTCGAACGTAGCAGGTACCTCGATTTTACTGTTGTGTAATTTATAAGAAGCTTGCATCCCTGATCCTGGTGCCTGAATTGGCTCACACAGAGATGATAGTTTCCCTCCAGCACCTTCCCCACTCCTTTCTTCTACGTTCACTCTCTGGCCATTCTTTTGAGGCAAAGCATGCTGGTATGCTTGACCTGTTAGCCACTGTAAAATACTCTAACAATTAGGCTTCTTTTGAAACGACGCAAAGAGGAATTTCAGACAAGTAGCCCGAATATTCAAACACTGTTACCCGCAGAGTCATATTTCAAGGCTTCTGTAAATAGGAGACTATTGAACTAAAAGGATAAGTGTTTGCTTATCAAAACACATACACTGACAATCACATCATCTCAAGCAATTTTGATGCATTAGATATTTTTAACTGCACGTCATGTGATAAAGACAGGTTTGTTTTCAGGTACAGAACCTCAATATATTTCTGTTTCAGACGCTGATCAACAAGCTATGCAGTTCTTACTCTTAAAATATTTTTCAGACTTTCTGCACACACCCATTTTGCTCTCTACCGCACTTGACCCCAGCTCAATACTGATTGCAGCTCCGGATCTAGAAACTAGATACTGCAACGTTTTCAACATCAAGACATTGAGATGATTCAGGGAGTGGTGTTCCCCCAAAATTGAATCAGCAGACAACTGGTTGAAGTCCCACTGTGAACACTGTAAGTCTGGGCTGGTACTCCAAAGCAGTACTGAAGGGGTGCTGCACTGTCACAAGTGCCATTTTTTCGGATGAGTTGCTCTATCTGCCCCCTTGGGTGGAGAGAAAAGATCCCACAGGAGTATTGATAGAGGTGCAAGGCGAGTTCTTCTCAGTGTCCTGGCCAATGTCCATCTATCAATTGACATCACTGAAATAAATGGCTCATTATCTCATTGTTGACTGTGGGACTTTGCTGTGCACAAATTGGGTGCTTTCATTACAGCCATGGTTGCATTTCATTGGCTGCAAAGTGCTTTGAGATATACTCTGGTTGTGCATGTTGCTATATGAATACAAGTGTTTTGATTTGTAATCTTAAATGTTGTCTTTGAAGCCCGTGAAAGCCCCCGACAGATGTGGATTTTCTCTGGTTGGAGGATATTGAATTGGAGATGTTTGGGGCTGCAGGAATTGCAGGATTTGGAGAGCAGCAGGAAAGTAGGGCTGAGAGAAAGGTTCAGCCATGATTGTATTGAATGGTAGAACAGATTTGATGGGCTAAATAGCCTGTTCCTGCCCCAGTTCTTCTGTCCTTACGTTTCTCAAGGCCCAACAGTGAATTGACTTCAAGCGTTCCCAACCGAAGGTACTCAAACAGTTTCTCTACCATATCTGTGGGTTGGTTTGTTAAGTAGCTGGCTTGAGGTTCAGAGTGATGCCAACAACATGAGTTCAATTCCCTGAGGTAACCCAACAGGTCTCTCCTTCTTAGCCTCGCTCCATGCCTGAGGCAAGGTGACCCTCAGGTTAAAATCATCTCTGTCTCTTTTTTTATTTCAAAAATATACGTTATTCATGAATGTATACACACATTGTCACTGAAGCAACTCAGCTCTGTACAATAACGTTTGAAGAAACAAACAAACATCAGAGTTTGACTCTATCCAGCAAACAACCCCAAGGCATTTCTTACTTGTACAAGACTATTCTATTCTTGAGGCACAGGGAGGGTCTGATAACTGAACAGACCCCCATTTAACCTCAGCAGGAAGACCTGAGACGGTGGTCCTTCCCCACTGCACCTTGGCAGGAGCTGCCCCAAGCTTTAGTGGGTCCCTCAGCACGTAGTCCTGGGCCTTGGAATGTGCCAGTCTGCAAAGCTCGGTCAGGGTCAACTCCTTGTTCGGAAAGGTCAGCAAGTTTAGGGCAGGCCAAAGGGTGTCGTTCACCGAGTTGATGGTCCTTCAGGTGCAGTCGATGTTTGTCTCGGTGTGTATCCCAGGGAACAGATCGTAGAAGCACAGAGTCCTGTGTCATGGAGCTGCTCGGGACGAACCTCAACAAAAGCCACTGCATCTTTCTCCATTCCTTCAGTCATCTCTCTCTCATGAGAGAGCATCACTATGGTCCCCTGGGGCTATGGTGACTTGACCTTACATTGATACCTAAATAGTTTGGATCCTATACCTAAAGCCTGTTGTTACTAATTCATGGCACCTCGATATTGCATTTGGCTGTGACAAAAACTTGTGTCCTGTTCCCACTAGTGCCATTTTGCAGAATTCATACCCATCAAATTGACCAGTGGAACAAACTAAACATGTTAAATGTTTTTCGAACTGTCATGCTTTAAGTGATGCAAATGAGCCAGGAGTAGGTGAGAGGGATTTTATTTGCCGGCTCATGCTGTGAAGTTTAATTCCTTATTTAAGTAACCGTAGAGAGCTTTTTGTTTTAGTTAGTCTATCCTGCCATCTGGTGCTCAATACAGGATAATGCAGATAATCTTAAAACATTGAGAAGTATTCAGTAAAAGAACTGAAAGAACTGCGGATGCTGTAAATCAGGAACAAAAACAGAAGTTGCTGGAAAACCTCAGCAGGTCTGGCAGCATCTGTGAAGAAAAATCAGAGTTAACATTTCAGATCCGGTGACCCTTCCTCAAAAGGGTCCTGTTCTGAGGAAGGGTCACCAGACCCGCAACATTAACTCAGATATTTTTCTTCACAGATGCTGCCAGACCTGCTGAGCTTTTCCAGCAACTTCTGTTTTTGTTCCTGAAAGTATTCAGTTTTGTTTTGTAATTTTTTAGATCCATTCATTGGATGGGGATGTCACCAGCAAGGCCAGTATTTATTATCCATTCCTAATTCGCCCAGAGGGCAGTAAAGTGTCAATCACATCACTATGGGTCTGGAGTCACATATAGGCCAGACCAGGTAAGGATGGCAGATTTCCTACCTTAAAGAACATTAATGAACCAGAAAGGTTTTCCAACAATTGACAACGAATTCATGGTCACCATTAGACTCTTAATTCAAGATTTCAGTTGAACTCAAATTCCACAATTTGCCATGACAGGATTCAAACCCAGATACCCAAGACATTATCTGGGTTTCCTGAGTAATAGTCCAGCGACAATACCTCCCGGTATCGTTACTAAACTGAAGTATACTTCAAAGTTATTTTGCAATGTATCATAGCTCAGATTTAACATCAACTTCCCCTATCACTTTTCAGTTCCTAAAATATCAGATTCCTTACTCATTGACACAGTGAAGGTGGTGTCATGGGAATATAGTAACAGAAGAAGGTCACTAGCCTGTTTGTTATTCATTTTGATCATATCTGATCCCTATCCAAACTCTGTTTTATCCACCTTTACACCAGAACCGTTCAGGAATTCATGGAGACAATACTGATGTAACAAAAATCGAGCATGCTCCATTCAGTATCTTTCTAAACCCCAATCCATGAGGGAGAATGAGTTTCTGATTTCTAAGACCTTTTGAAGAAATGGTGAGCAATCTGGGTTTCATTTCGAGGTTTCTCCCCCTTGTCCCAGACTTAGCCACCTGAAGAAATGGCTGCTTTTTGATCTACCGTGTCAAATGTTTCCATTTACTGTTGAGCGAAGGAATAGCACAAATTCCTTAATGATTAACCCACCTCCCTAATGAAGTTGTTTTTTTCAGAAAGTGTGCATTTCAAGACTTCTTTGGGTGTCGCTGAGCCTCAATCTAGTTTCTCTTCGAGAAACTTCACCCTTTATCAGATCCATTGCGCGTGACTTCACTAACAATGATTTCTACAGATCTTGCTGACTGCTCTGGGCCCTGAGCTGTGTTATTACCTACCCATCTTACTTTAAAACTCTCCTTAAAACCTGCTTCTTTGACCCAGCTCTCAGCCACCTTTTGTGGCCAGAGATGGATAACGCTTCTGTGAGGAGCCTTAAAACATTGTTGCTGTTGTTGCTATGTTGCTGGAACTGAAATGTCAGCATATACTTAGGCCAGCAATGTAGTGAGTGTCGAACAGATCAATTTTCTGGTGAAGTCATGGTATCCCTGTAAAATCAGCTCCTGTGCTCCCCCGCGCATCTAAGTTACACAAAACCAAAATACTGCAAACACTGGGAATCTGAAATCAGTGTGGAAAGTGCTGGAGAAAATCAACAGGTCCGGCTGCATCAGTGGAGAGAGAAACTGAGTACCCCACTGACAGTGAATTCCTCCTGCACTTCACAGAAGTCCCTACAATGTGGGAGCAGGTCATTCAGCCCATCGAATCCACACCGACCCTCTGAGGAGCATCCCACCCCCTGCAAGCCTACATTTCCTATGGCTAACCCACCTTGTCTGCACACCCTTAGACACTGTGGGCAATTTAGCACGGCCACTCCACCTGACCTGCACATCTCTGGACTGTGGGAGGAAACCGGAGCACCTGAAGGACCACCCCCCCCCCCCGACACAGGGAGAATGTGCAAACTCCACACAGACAGTTGTTGGAGGGTGGAATTGAACCCAGGTCTCCCTGGTGCTGTGAGGCAGCAGTGCTAACCACTGAGCCACTGTGCTGCTCCTTCATTTTTTGTTTTATTTTTATCTATGTTGCTTAAAATGTAAGATTTCAGTGAAGTGGTCACCTGGCATCTTCCGGTGCCTTGTCATCATTCATTTTACTTTTTATGGGATATGAGCATTGCTGGCTGGACCAGTATTTATTGCCTGTCCCTAGTTGCCCTCAAGAAGGTGGGGGTGAGCCGCCTCCTTGAACCACCTGCCTAACATTTAGTCTATCCTATCATTTACTCCTGCACTAACATCACTGAAGAAAATAATGGTCTGAGCATTTACTCGTTAGTATATGTGGGACATTGCTGCAGACAAGTTGTTTATCATGCATTTTTTTTCATAACAAGTTCTATCTTATCACAGTGACTGTACTTGAAAAGTTGAGAAAGGAGTTGCAGACTGCAAATACTCCCTATCTTAAATCTCAGTTAAGCAGCTTGTGTTAAATCCAAGATGCATAATTGGACTTAGAATCATACAGTCATAAAGCACGGAATCAGACCCTTTGGTCCAACTCATCCATGCCAACCAGATGTCCTAAATTCACCCAGTCCCATTTCTTTTTCTTTATTCGTTCACAGGATGAGAGCATCACTGGTCAGGCAGCATTTATTGTCCATCTCTAATTGCCCAGAGGGCAGATAAGAGTCAACCACATTGCTGTGGGTCTGGAGTCACATGCAGGCCAGAGCAGGTATGGATGGCAGTTTCCTTCCCTGAAGGACATTAGTGAACCAGATTGGTTTTTCCCAACAAACGACAATGGATTCATGGTCATCCCTAGATCCTTCATTCCAGATATTTATTGAATTTAAATTCCACCATCTGCCATGGCACGATTCGAACCCACGTCCCCAGAATGTTGTCTGGGTGTCTGAATTAACAGTCCAGCGATAATAACACTAGGCCATTGTCTCCCCAATTTGTGAGCATTTGGCCCTCTCACTCCGTCCTGTTCATGTACCCGTCTAGGTGCCTTTTAAATGTTGTAATTGTGCCAGTCTCTACCACTTCCTCTGGCAGCTTGTTCCATACACACATCACTCTCTGCGTGAGAAAGTTGCCCCTTAGGGTCCTTTTTTAAATCTTTCCCCTCTCCTTCAACCTATACCCTCCACCCTGGGGAAAAGACCTTGGCTATTCACCCTATTCATGCCCCTCATGAATTTATAAGCCTCTAAAATAGTCGCTGCATAGCAGTTTCAATTCAATTCAACTTTTGGGACTTAATTAACCTTGACTGTTGCCCAAGAGCAGGTAAATATTCTAGACTCAGGTTAAGTAAAGTAAGCTCCTTAGGGGACAGACCATATACCCTATCTCACAGGAACAGAATTGTTTCTGAATTGCTTTTATTTAAGTCAAGTACAGCAGATGCTGCAAATGTAAAATATAAAGAAAAAGTGCTGATGGAACTCAGCAGGTCTGGCAACAGCTGTGGAAAGAGAAACAGAGTTAATGTTACGAGTCAATTATACAGAATCAGATTGGGCTCAAAACGTCAACCGTTTCTGTCTCCACAGATGCTGCCAAACCTGCTGAGCTTCTCCAGCACTTAACTGATTTTTTAATATTTCTGAACTGCTTTGATCATTGGAGAGAATCTTAACTGTGTTGGATTGGCCACAAACCAGATGCTTAATTTAGCAACAAAAAAAATGAGTTCAAACAGCACATTTTTCCTGTGCAATAAACATTTCAACAAACAGTTGAGGGAACCCTAAAAAAGGCATGTTTTAATGTACTTAAAATCAGGAAATGAATCAATAGGTGATAACAAAGTGTAGAGCTGGATGAACACAGCAGGCCAAGCAGCATGAGAGGAGCAGGAAGGCTGACGTTTCGGGCCTAGACCCTTCTTCAGAAAAGGGTCTAGGCCCGA
>NC_063340.1:8158710-8167894 GCF_021869965.1 Rhincodon typus | reverse complement strand
CTAGGCCCGAAACGTCAGCCTCTCTGCTCCTATGATGCTGCTTGGCCTGCTGTGTTCATCCAGCCCTGCATCTTGTTTACCATGAGTGTTTGTTTTATGTATTTTGTGGAACACCATTGTTCAGAAAAAGAAGGATTGTAAGAACACTCTGAAAGTAACATATCTCTGCAAGAGGTCAGAAATCTCAAAGTAAGCTTCCAATGTGATCTTGCAATAAAGCAGATGTGAGCATTGAAGGAAAATGAACTTGCACCTGTTGCATTTGCCATGTTCAAACACCATGTGTCCCTTTGCAGGATGTGGGAGTCACTGGCGCATCCAAAATTTGTTGGTCATCTCTAAGTGCCCTTGGCTTGGCTAGACCATTCCAGCGTCACAGCTGCAAACAAGAGTCAACCACAAGAGATAGAAGGAGTAGGCCATTCGGCCCCTCAAGCCTGCACTGCCATTCAATAGGATCCTGGCTGATCTGACACTCCTCACATCCACATCCCTGCCCTTTCCCCCAACTACATGGATAAAGATATCCAGTTTCCTTCCTGAAATAGCGAACCAGACGGGGCTTTCTTATGACGTTTTCATCGCCACCATCATTGAGACTCGTTTTGCATTCCAGGTTTATTAATTTAAATTCCACCAGCTACTGTGGTGAGATTTGACTATGTGTCCCCTGAACATTAGCCTGGGCTGCTGGATTATTCGTTCCACTTTGCCAGCACTTCCCCCAAAAGATCCAAATGTTGGTTGGAAAACACAGTGTGGAGCTGGAGGAACACGGAAGGCGAGGCAGCATCAGAGGAGCAGGAAAGCTGACATATTGGCTCGGGACCCATTTCTGAAGAAGGATCCCGACCCGAAACGTCAGCTTTCCTGCTCCTCTGATGCTGCCTGGCCTGCTGTGTTCCTCCAGCTCCACACTGTGTGTTATCTCTGACTCCAGCATCAGCAGTTCTTACCATCTCTGAGCCAGTACAACATGTTTGCCGACATTATTCAGTCTCTTTTTAAGGGGGGGATGTTGTAGAAACATAAAATTAAGAAGGGAATAGATAAGATAGAAGCAGGGAAGTTGTTTCCGCTGGCAGGTGAAACGAGAACTAGGGGGCATAGTCTCAAAATAAGGGGGAGCAGGTTTGGGACTGAGTTGAGGAGGAACCTCTTCACCCAAAGGGTTGTGAATCTGTTGAATTCCCTGCCCAATGAAGCAGATGAGGCTACCTCATTGACTGTTTTTAAGGCAAAGATACATTTTTGAACAGTAAAGGAACTAATGATTATTGTGAGCGGGTGGGTAAGTGGAACTGAGGCCATGAAAAGATCAGCCATGATCTTATTGAATGGCAAAGCAGGCTCGATGGGCCGGATGGCCTGCTCCTGCTCCTATTTCTTATGTTTCTTCAGCAATTGTCACATTGTTCTTTATGATCTCTCAGTCTCTCGTTAATGGCCTCGATGGATAATGTTAACGTTTGCATATCAAACAATGGTAGATAATAAAATAACCCGCTTCTGCAAGCAATCATAATCGGCTTGTTCCAAACAATTCTTTCTCTTCTTCAACATCTCCACCAATTAGATGCTCTTCCCCCAGTGCTTTCATCAATGTGCTGATTCTTCCTTGAGTACTGTTCCAAGAGGACTTGTCACTCTTCAGTACTCTCACTGAGTGGTTTTCACAATGAATGCTGCGCACGATGGCTTTTACCAACCCTGGTTTTGTCCTTCACCGTAGGTGTCCACACCTTAGCAGTTCTGGCGGGTATTACTGGACATTATTGTAGAACAGGCGCTCTGACTATCCATCCTACCCCCAGGATTGCTGAAGCCTCTGTATGGTCTGCTCGTGAGCAAGTTGCAAATCACAATGCTGTTCATCGTGTTAATTTTTGGGCGGGCACTTGACTGTATTGATTGACCATTGCTACAAGTAACATCCAAGTTAATTATTGACAAACATTTGCAGGTGATGGAGAAGCAGAAAGTGAAGAGGAAGAAGACGATGATGAAGATTCCAAGAAATCCTCAATGGATGAGGTAGGCTATGCCACTGAATTATTTATATTACTTGGGGATACCTGTACAATACCTTCTTCATGGCTAAGGTCTCCACACCACTGAAGCTCTGCTCAAAATTATGTGCTTCCCTGAGCACCCTGAGTAATGCATTTCCGTATGATGTCACATATGACATCCAGGTGCATGGTCCTGTGCATTCCCAATAAGCACGCATGTGTAGTTGCTTGTAGCTTCTGGTGTCAGCAAACACTGCCAAAGTAAATACAGCTTAGGTGCTAGATAAGTTATCAGAATTTCCTATCACGTTCAATTTGGAGATAACAAGGCGTAGAGCTGGATGAACACTGCAGGCCAGGCAGCATCAGAGGAGCAGGAAACCTGATGTTTCGGGTCTGAACCCTTATTCAGAAAATGATTATTTCTGAAGAAGGATCTAGACCCGAAACGTCAGCTTTCCTGCTCCTCTGATGCTGCCTGACCTGCTGTGTTCATCCAGCTCCACACCTTGTTATCTCAGATTCTCCAGCATCGGCAGTTCCTACTATCCCCGATGTTCAATTTGGAGTTGTGTCTAAGGTTGATGGTTCGAACAATATCCCACTGCCGGTCGCTGTTGGCCATGTTATTAAAAGCCGCAACATAGGCAAGTGCACAATGTTACCTGGTAGTTACTCGTATTAATTAGTATTATTACCAGTTTGGTTAGTGGCATTAGTCTCGAGCCATTGGCAGTGTTCCCACCTCTGAGTTCAACAGTCAAGAGATTTTACTTCATATCTGGGCTGGCACTGCACAGCATTACTGAGGAGGTACTGCACTGCCAGAAGGGTTGTTTTTCAGATGATGCAATAAACTGAACATCCACCTGACCCCTCAAGTGGCTGTTAGAAATTCACAAAAAGCTGCTCAGAGCGAATTCTCTCAATGTTCCAGCTAACATTTATCCCTGAACCAAAACTGTGCAAAAGAAAATACTTTTATCTGGTCATTTAGCTCTTACTGAGACTTTGCTGTGTGTGGAGACTTGCTACCATGTTTGTCTATGTTACAGTAGTAGCTACACTTCATTGGCTGTCAAATCTCTTGGTTGAGAATCCGTGAAATCAAGTACTTCCTCCACAGCACCCACACAAATATCCTTCACCAGCATGTCACACTTCCAATAAGTTACCATTTAATTTCATTTTCAAAATGACCATTTTGTATGGTTAACAAGAGGCTTGCATTTATAACGCGCCTCTATGTCATACCTCAAAGCATTTTACAGTCTATGACACACTTTTGAAGTGCACCCACGTAAAACAAAACCACAGCAGCCAATTTACGCACAGAAAGCTCCCACAGGCTAGCAATATGGTAGTGAATCAATTACCCAGTGATATTGGTCGAAGATAAATATTAGCGAGGACACCAGGGATAACTCCCTTGCTTTCTGAAATACTGTCGAGAGGGCAGACTACAGTTTAACATCTCCTCTGAAATAAGACACTTCTGACTGTGCAGCACTCCCTCAGTACAACACTGAAACACCAGCTTTGACCTCTGTGCGTGGGACATTGAACCCATGAAGCAATAGTTAAAACTACTCCATTTATTCCATTATGTTCAGCTTCAGAATTGGTCAGAAAAGGTGATCATTACTTATTTGCCAAAGTGCACATTCTGAAAGCTGGAAAGGTTCCTGAGACAAAAACAAATTGTTGGAGAAACTCAGCAGGTCTGGCAGCATCTGTGGAGACAAGACAGAATCACCATTGAGTTCCGGGGACCCTTCTTCTGAACTGATAGCATCTAGGAAAAAGTGGTATTGATGTTGATAACAGAGGGTGGGGGAGAAGGCTGTTGAGTGAATAAGTGGAGGCAGAGCCCAGAGAGAGAAAAAAGAAGTAGCCAGAGAAAGGGATGGTTGATAGTCAGCCAGGGAAGAGGGAAAAGCTGGATAGGTGTTACTGGGGTAATGAGTGGGTGAAAATGTGTTAACTATGCTGAAAGATAAGTACATGATCAGGAAAGGTTTGGAGGTATATGGGCCAGGAGCAGGCAGGTGGGACTTGTTTAGTTTGGGATTATGGTTGGCATGAACTGGTTGGACCGAAGGGTCTGTTTCTGCGCTGTATGACTTTATAACTTTATGTCATGACAGGGCCTGTGGTGTAGTGGTGAGTAACGGACATGGAGGAAGATGTTCAGGCCTGAAATTATTGAACTCAATATTGAGTCCAGGCACAGTGGCTCAGTGGTTAGCACTGCTGTCTCACAGTGCCAGGGACCCGGGTTCAATTCCAGCCTCGGACGACTGCCTGTGTGGAGTTTGCATGTTCTCCCCATATCTCTGCGGGTTTTCTCTGGGTGCTCTGGTTTCCTCCCATAGTCCAGAGATGTGCAAGTTAGTTGGATTGGCCATGCTAAATTGCCCAAGGATGTGCTGGCTAGGTGGATTAGTCTCGGGAAATGCAGGGTTACAGGAATAGGGTAGTGGGCAAGACTGTGTGGGATGCTGTTCAGAGGATTGGTGTGGACTTGTTGGGCCGAATGGCCTGCTTCCACACTGCAGGGATTCTATGAGTCCTGCAGATTTCAAGTCCTCAAGCAGGATTTGAGGTGTGTGAGAACACTGCTTATCAGTCCATGTAAATGTTGGAATGAATGCACTTTTAATTTCAGTTTTATGGTCTACTATTTTCTCAACAACTGTTGTCAGCAATTTTCAGTCATGTTGTATTTCTTGAAGCTAATTGTTATTCCTTTGGCGTATATTGTTAAAGGCTGCTTCAACAAAATATGTCCTAGGAAACTATGACTTTACATGACTAGATCTCTGCTGGGATATCTTCATAATTTAAAATGCATTTGAGGCAGATTTGGCATTGCATATTTACAACGCATTCAGCAAGATGTGGAAAATATATGCCAGCTCTCATTATAAATTTCAGTGCTTTTAGAGCAGAGTATAAATGAACCAGATGACAAAATAGATGTCGCCAGGATTAAAGTGAAAAGTGTTTGCTTTCTGTTGCATGAATGAACTGTATAGCATAGTTAAACCAATCACAGAAAAGCATTTGGCAGACTTTTGTACATTTTTGGCTCTGCGAGATCTCATGCAGGTGACAGATTTGGGCACAATGTGCATTGTTGTCTCCTGTAGCTGTGAACAAGCAAAGGACACCTAACCACATTTTACAAAGTCCAAATTGTTTTCAATTTTTTTTTGATGGGAATAACAACAACTTGCATTTACATTGTGACTTTAACAAGGCAAGATAGCCCAAAGACCTTTGCAGATGCAAAAACATACAGAATTCGTCACCGTGACAGAGAAGATAAGGTTCAGGGTTGAATGATTGAAGCTCCAAAAGCTTGGTCAAACGAATGGCTTTTAAATAGAGCCATAATTGAGGAAGTGAAGGTAAGGCCGGGAGGCAGTTGCAGTGTGCAGGATCTGGAGGGTTGAAGATACTGTCACCTTTTGAGCCACCAAGGGAGAGTCTTTGATCTGCCATGTCCCTCTCTTACAATGTGTTCAAAACATCTCCACTGTTCTACCCCATACTTGTATACTCTAAAGTTTCTCTCTTCTAAATCCGTTTCAGCCTTCTCTAATCTCATTCATCAGATCCAACTCCTGTTCACTTCACTTTATTCAGAGTGAGCTGCTGCTCTGTATCCCCACTTTCACCAACGTTAATGACCATTCTCTCCCATCTACAGCTGTCTCACTCTTCTTTGAATCTATTGACATTGCTCGTTTTGTCAAACCAAGCTTGTGAGTTACTGCCATTTCTAAATTTCCTTTCCTTGTCACACTTCAGCGTGTGAAGTCATGCCTGAAATAACACCACAGAGGCCAGTATCCTGTCACCAAGACCCCCTTTATTTACAGTATAGTACTTGACACTGGTCCAGCATCCTCAGAGCCAGCTTTCAGAGTGAGCAAAACCCTTGACACTCCTGTTTATGTCTGTCAGCCAGGGCTCCCTGATTGGGTCTGTTAATCTGGTCCAATCAGGGAACTCATATTCTATGAGGTCCACATGGCTGACCTCATTGCAATCACTATAATGCCATTCCCATTTTTCCTAGAACTCTGCATTTAAAACCTTCCAATCAGGTTTCCATCCCCGCTGCAGTTCCGAAACAGCTCCAACTAAAGTCACAAATGAGATCTGAGCAACATTAGGGCTGGGTCAAGCAACATCTTGACTTTAAAATGCTCATTGTTGCTTTAAAATGCTCATTGTTGCTTTCAAATCTCTCCACGGGCTTCCCCGGTAACCTTACCTCCAACAGATTTCCCAGCTTCCAGGCTGTGCTCAACGATCAGTTTGCCCTAGTTCAGTAAGCCCTCCAGATTCTGCTGTCTGTCTTTTCTACATCTTTACATTTATCATGGACAGGTAGCAGAGATACACATATGAGCACTGAACTGTGAATTAATGCAGCTCCAACACTCAAGATGCTTGGCACCATCCAGGACAAAGCAGCCCGCTTGATTGGCACCACATCCACAAGGATCCTCTCCTTCCACCACCTACGCTCAGTATTAGCAGAGTGTACCATCTACAAGATGCACTGCAGAAATTCACTAAAGATCCTCAGACAGCAAACCCACAATTACTTCCATCTAGAAAGACAAGGGCAACAAAGGAGACAGACCAGAAAGTCAGGAAGTCATGCTAAACCTTGATAATAGATTACTCCAGTCCTGATTGGATTAATGTGTCAGGTTCAGGGCACCACACTTTCAGAAGGAAGATGGGGTAAAGAGAGGGGGTGCTGCTGGAGGAGTATAATGAGAGCCAGCACTGGAAACAGTGGGCTGAATGGCTTCTCCCCTATGGCTGTATGATTCCTCAACAAAGACACAGTGAGCTAAAGTGAGATGGGGGACAGGAAAAGAAAGCTCCCATGATGACAGAGGGTGAGATAAGGAGGCTACTTGAAGCTCAGGAACTGAGAATCAGTGAAGATAAGCCGAGTGGCCTATTTCAGTGGCCATGGAAGAGAATCAGAGAGAGAGAGAGACAGAGAGACAGCAAATGAAATGCCTTGCTTGCAGTCACATAAAATTTAATCGCCAACTTTACAGCAGAAACTCAGACAAGGATGTTGCTGGGATTGAAGGGTTTGGGCAATAGGGAGACACTGAATAGGCTGGGGCTATTTTCCCTGGAATATCGGAGGCTGAGGGGTGACCTTGTAGAAGTTTATAAAATCATGAGGGGCACAAATAGGAGGAAAAGCCAATGTGTTTTTCCCAGGGTAGAGGAGTCCAAAACTAGAGGGCATAGGTTTAAGGTGTGGGGGAAAGATTTAAAAGGAACCTTAAGGGACACCTTTTTCATGCAGAGGGTGGTGCGTGTATGGAATGAGCTGCCAGAGGAAGTGGTGGAGGCTGGTACAATTACAACATTTAAAAGGCATCTGGGTGGGTATATGAATAGGAAGGGTTTAGAGGGGTATGGGCCAAATCCTGGCAAATGGGACTGGATTAATTCAGGATATCTGGTCAGCATGGATGAGTTGGACCGAAGGGTTTGTTTCCATGCTGTACATCTCTGTGACTCTCTAAATAAACAAACATTGTCCCTGAGCCAAAAGGCTGTATGTTCAAGTCTCACCACAGGGACTTGAGCGCAGAAATCCAACTTTACACTTCTGTGCTTTATTTTCGGAGGAATTGGCTTTCAAATGAGAGCAGAAATTGCAAATGAGATCAGAACTGGAGAAGGTTCACTGGACCCGAAACATTAACTCTGCTTTCTCTGCACAGATGCTGCCAGACCTGCTGAGCTTTTCCAGCAATTTCTGTTCTTGTTTCAGGTTTTCAGCATCCGCAGTTCTTTCAGTTTTTTGACTTTCAAATGAAATGTTGAACCAAGCTTCTGTCAGCTCTCTCAGACGGATGAGATGGATCCTGTGGCACTATTGCAAAGAAAGGCAGGGAAGTTGGGTCTGGCCGATATTTATCTTTCAGTCAACATCACAGAAAGCAGATTATCTGTTCGTTATCGCATTGTTATTTCTGGGAGCTTGCTGTGTGCAAATTAGCCTGTCACTTTTCCAGTATTACAATGCTTCAATTGGATGTAGAATGCTTCGGACATCCTACAGTTTTGACACCGCTATATTGAAGCAGGGATAACACGGTGTGGAGCTGGAGGAACGCAGCAGGCCAGGCAGCATGAGAAGAGCAGGAAAGCTGACCTTTCAGGTCGGGACCCTTCTTCACAACTGCATCGGCAGTTCTTACTGTCTCTGAGTGCCTCTGATGCTGCCTGGACTGCTGTGTTGCTTCAGCTCCAGAGATAGTAGGAACGGCAGATGCTGGAGGACCACAAATTTCTCCCCTCAGTGGTCGAGAACGCCCTCGAACGTGTCTCCCGCATTTCCCGCAACTCATCTCTCACACCCCCTCCCCGCAATAACAACCAAAACAGAATCCCCCTCATCCTCACGTACCACCCCACCAACCTCCGGATCCAACGCATCATCCTCCGAGACTTCCGCCATCTGCAATCCGTCCCCACCACCAAAGACATTTCTCCCTCCCCACCCTTATCTGCTTTCCGGAGGGACCACTCTCTCCAGGACTCCCTCGTCCGCTCCACACTCCCCTCCAGCTCCACCACCCCCGGCACTTTTCCCTGCAACCGCAGGAAGTGCTACACCTGCCCCTACACCTGCCCCTACACCTCCCCCCTCACCCCCATCCCAGGCCCTAAGAAGACCTTCCACATCAAACAGATGTTCACCTGCACATCTGCTCATGTGGTATACTGTATCCGCTGTTCCAGATGTGGCCTCCTCTACATCGGGGAAACTAAGCAGAGGCTTGGGGACCGCTTTGCGGAACACCTACGCTCGGTTCGCACTAAACAACTGCACGTCCCAGTCACGAACCATTTCAACTCCCCCTCCCATTCCTCAGACAACATGTCCATCCTGGGCCTCCTGCAGTGCCACAACAATGCCACCCGAAGGTTGCAGGAACAGCACCTCATATTCCGCTTGGGAACCCTGCAGCCCAATGGTATCAATGTGGACTTCACAACCTTCAAAATCTCCCCTCCCCCTACTGCATCCCAAAACCAGCCCAGCTTGTCCCCGCCTCCCTAACCTGTCCTTCCTCCCACCTATCCCCTCCTCCCATCTCAAGCCCCACCCC
>NC_063340.1:8145203-8158610 GCF_021869965.1 Rhincodon typus | reverse complement strand
TCTCAAGCCCCACCCCCATCTCCTACCTACTATCCTCATCCTGCCCCCTTGACCTGTCCATCCTCCCTGGACTGACCTATCCCCTCCCTAACTCCCCACCTACACTCACCTTTACTGGCTCCACCCCCGCCTCTTTGATCTGTCTGTCTCCTCTCCATCTATCTTCTCCTTTATCCATCTTGTATCTGCCTCCCCCTCTCTCCCTATTTATTTCAGAACCCCCTTCCCCTCCCCCATTTCTGAAGAAGGGTCTAGGCCCAAAACGTCAGCTTTCCTGATTCTCTGATGCTGCTTGGCCTGCTGTGTTCATCCAGCTCTACACCTTCTCATCTTCCTTCAGCTCCACACTGTTTTATCTCAGACGCCAGCGTCAGCAGTTCTTACTATCTCTATGCTGAAGCAGGTCTTTCTTTAACACGTTTTCACCATTTGTATGGACATGCTTTAAGGCTAAAAGCTCACCTATTGTGTTCACTTGCTGGACCGACCTTACAAAGCTCGAAACACAGTATCAACAGCATGTTTAAAACAAGTTTTGTTGGCCTGTACTTACAGGGGACCGCTGGATGTGAAGCGAATGCCACAGAGGAAATGTCCAACCTGGTTACCTACATACAGCCGGTGAAGTTTGAGTCCTTTGAGGTGGCTAAGAGTGAGTGACTTTTTATCCAGCAAGTTACATATTGCAGAGTATCCCGAACTGTCTCCATTGTCTTGAGGCCACTGAGTTCCATGTTGTCATGCAGTTGAAATTAATCCAATTAAAGAATTGAGGAGACACTTCTTTACCCAGAGAATTGTCAGAATGTTCAATGCACTATCACAAGGAACACCCTTGTTTGTGAAACCAAGGCCTTTCCCTTTCCCTTTTGTTGTAATCTCCTCCAGGCCCTTCAACGATATCCACTCTCCTCTTTGATAGGAGATGCTTCCAGGCAGCATCAGGAGATCTTTGTTATTCCAGTCAAGAAACTAACCAGAAACAGACCAACGATTTTGTCGTTGGAAGTGTACAATGGCTCAGTATACTGCCTCTAAAAACAGCCTTTATGTAGGAATATCCAACAATCCTATCTTTTCACTTTATTTGTGGATTATGAGAACTGAAAAATGGACATTTGGACATTACTGGATTGCGAAGGATTAATTGTGTGACTGCCTGGAACCAGAAAGTCAGAAGATTAAAGGAAATTTTAGGCTATTTAAAGTTTATAGTCGGGCTATGTGAATATAGAATGCCTTCAGTCTAGCATTGTTTTATCATTGGGCTGCATCATCAGAGTGAGTGGCTATTTTTACTTGCCATTGGCCCATAACTAATTTTGAGAAGTTGACCGGTGTTAATCCATGGTGAGAGGACATTTGGATTGCCAACTGTGTCCTTATGGAGAAGCATGTTGTTGACCAGTTTATTAATGGGTTTATGCCGTGAGATGTATTCTGCAGAAGGGGCATCTCACTTTAGTTTTGGTAAGGGACATATGTATATGTAATATGCAGTTACCCTTTGATTTGACTGTTCTTTGTAAATAAGCACAATCCTCAAAGAGTCGACATGATAATATGATTCCAAAGTTTACAATCACATAGCCCGACTATAAACAGTACCCATTATATTGACTATCCCTTGTGTGTGAGTTAGCTTTTAATCATTTCTTTCTCTATCTCTACTGAACCAGGAACACATGGGCCAAATATGCTAAGCCTTTGAGTCTCACTAGCTTCAGGGTGAAGATTAACCACGGATAATTGGAGTCTGTGTAATGTCAGACCTAAGAGTACTGGTATGAGACAATGAGCCACAGTTTCCAAGGATAGAGTTATCCTTTATTGGGAATTAGATAGGATTGCCACACTTTTCTGACTTTAGAGCATGTGATTCATGAGGCAAATAAAGGGTTTTACATTCTCAGGCTCGGCTGACTTCTTAACGCTGTAGATAAAATTGCCTTCTCCTACAGTCACACACCAGCAATATTAGTAACTCACAGTAGAAAGAGGATTGAGGTTTGTTACCGTTCACACTGAGCCACCTTTTGGGAATTATCAGAGTAATAACGACATTTTGGTTTTGTTTGAGATTTTTGAGCATAACTGCACAGAGGTTATGTTACTGAGCTAGCAATCCTAGACCAATACTGCACAGGCTTGAGACACACAGGAATTCAATCAATTTCTCATGAAAAGCTTGCCTCATAGAGGGGATTGTATAACCAGCAGATTGACATTAAAAACCCAACTGCTGATGCTCTTCAAGGAAGGAAATCTGCAGTCACAAATCATACAATACACACAGAGTGGAAGCAGGCCATTCAGCCCATACTGACCCTCTGAAGAACAAACCCCCATCCCCACTCTATCCATAACCTAACCAGCCTGCACATCCCTGGACACTACGGGGCAATTTCGCAAGGCCAATCCACCTAGCCTGCACATCTTTGGACTGCGGGAGGAAACTGGAGCACCCGGAGGAAACCCACACAGACGTGGGGAGAATGTGCAAACTCCACACAGACAGTCACCTGAAGCTGGAATCGAACCAGGGTCCCTGGCACTGTGAGGCACCAGTGCTAACCACTGAGCCACCGTGCACCTATTCTGACCCCATGTTTGTGACTGCAGACCCCATAGCAGTGACTGACCTTTGACTGCCCCCTGAAGTGCCCAAGCAAGACGTTCAGTTGTGTTCATGAAGGTAGCTCATCTTCTCACAAGTAATTAAAGATGGGAAATGGTGGTGGCCTTGCCTTCCTGTGAAAGAGTTCATCATAAAAAGATTCTCAATTCCTAATCCGCATATGGCCCAAGTTGAAATTCAGGTTATCTCAATGTTGGTGCATGGGCAGGCAATCAGAGAGAGGCAACTGTAGAAGGTTTCTCTGAATTCCTTGAGAAACTGCTTATTCAGATTTATTAGTAAGCAAAATTGCTCTGTTCCTGGATTAGTAATCTTAATGCCTGGACTCATCATCCAGGTGTGAGTTCATGACTTCTCAGATACTGAGGCAGTCCAAGTCCAAACGCAGCAAGACCTGGTCAATATCCAGATTTAAGTTGAAAAGTGCCAAGCAATGAGCATCTCCAACACGACAGAATCTAACCATTGCCCCTTGACATTTAATGGCATTGCCATCACCAAACCCTCCATAATCAACATCCTGGGAGTTACCATTGACCAGAAACTGAACTGGACTAGCCATATAAACGCTGCAGCTGCAAGAACAGATCAGAAGCGAGGAATCCTGTGGTGGGTAACCCACTTCCTAATGCCCCAAAATCTGTCCACCATCGACAAGGCACAAGTCAGGATCTTGACATTTGCCTGGGTGGGTGCAGCTCCAACAACACTCAAGAAGCTGAAGGAGGTTAAAGCTGGGCACTTGGAAGCACACAAGGGAATTGGGAAGGATCAGCGTATTTTGTGAAAAAGAAACGTTTAACCAATTTGTTGGAATTCTTTGAATATTTGCGGATAAAGGGAAGCCCTAGTGAAGTACGCAACTTGGATTTGAGAAGGTTCCACATAAAAGCTTATTGCACAAAGCAGGAGGTCATGGTGTGAAGGCTAGCAGACTAGCTTGGACAGAAGATTTGCTGACTGGGAAAATCACAGTAATGGCACTTGTGCAGATTGTGGCAGGGTGGGCGGGGGTGTTAACTCAGGGATCCGTGCTGGAGCCTTGACATTTTGCAGTTTATAACAATGACATAGATGAGGGGAGTGAAGATGTGGTGACTAAATTTGCAGATGGCACATGAATAGGTATGTTGTGACGATGACATTATAAGGATGAAGATTGGTTTAGTTAGAGCCAAAGCAGACTTTTTGCACCCCACAATAATAAAAGACACTAAAGTCTTGTTGAAATACTCATGGGGTAATTATTGATGGAACACATCAAAGTATTTTTTATTCTTACATTTTTGTGACATTTACATTTGTTACCAGGGTGGCACACCTGACGTATGAAGAAAGATTGGATCGAGTGGGCTTGTACTCACTGGAATTTAGAAGAATGAGGGGGGAGTTTCATCGAAACATATAAAGCCCTGATGGGAGTGGACAGGCTAGATGCTGGAAGAATGTTCCTGATGTTGGGGAAGTCCAGAACTGAGGGGTCACAGTCTAAGAATAAGGGGTAAACCATTCAAGACTGAGATGGGGAAGAATTTCTTTACTCAGAGTTGTGAGCTTGTGGAATTCTGTACTGCAGGAAACTAAAGGGATCAATGGGTTTGGGGTAATCGAAACGGAGCTGGACGTGGCCCTTGTGGCTAAAGGGATAAAGGGGTATGGGGAGAAAGTGGGAGTGGGATACTGAAATTGCATGATCAGCCATGATCATATTGAATGGTAGTGCAGGCTTGAAAGGGTCGAAAGGCCTACTGCACCTATTTTCTATGTTTCCCATTGATTTAGAAATTAATACAAGTGGGTTTTTTTTCCTTAATCTATTACTCTGCTAACTCTTGGTCACATAATAAAATTGTTGGCAGCATTTCCCTTCCCTCTCACAAAAGGTTTTATTGGTGTCACGTCAACAGGGTTCCTCACTGCCAGCTCAGGAAAGGACCGTGGGCAGGATAACATGCCTTGGGTTTCAAGGCCGCGAAATGTTCTTGTGTGTTTCAGTTCCCCCCCAACTCAGCACCCACCCCAGTTTACAAGACGATCTTGCATTCCTCCATTTGATTCGATCTTACTCCAGAGCATAAAGCTTCCCTGCGCCAAGAACAATAAAAATCAGGCTTGAATTATCTCAGTGTCTGTGCCAGCCAGCTTTCTTAAAGCCAAAACACTAACCACCTGTGATAGATGGAAGTGGGGTGAATTATCGGATATTTCTGCTTTTCGCTTGTAGAGAACAACAAGAGTTTCGAGATGTCGTCCTTTGTGGAGACCAAGGCTCTGGAGCAGCTGACTAAATCTCCTGTTGAGTTTGTGGAGTATCCTTTCAGCACATACTGACTGTACCTTTCCCACCATTTGTTCCAAGTAATTCGGTGCCATTTTATTTCATAGAGAGAGGTTTGCCAGAGCCTCAGGAGGCACCGTGTGACATTTTGACTCAAACAAGATGGTAAACCATTTAAAACAAAAAGATTAATGACAATATTTTAAAAAAACCCCACATGTTATGAATTGAATAGATTCTTGTTTGTTTCAAGTCTTTTTGTTAGGATTTCTTTCTCTTGCTTTACCTTTAGAATTGACTATTTCAGAGGGTTGAGTCTTCATTATTGCTGTGACTCTGGAATCATTTAGGTCAGACCAGGTAAGGATGGCAGATTTCCTTCCCAAAAAAAATATTGGTGAATGAGATGTTTTTCTTTTCCAAACCAGGGTCACCCTGACTGAGACTAGCTTTAAGCTCCAGACTTTTCATTAACCAAATTCAGATTCCACCCGTGCGGTGCTGGGACATCATGCCTGGCCTGTGCAAGATTGACCTAGTGATGCTACCACTGGTAGCACCATCACCCCACTCCAGGCTCTGACACACTAAAATCAAAACTGTGACTCCTACACAGTACTGAGGGAGTGCTGCACTGTCGGACGTGTAGCCTTTCAGAGAGACTTTAAACTAAGGCCTGCTCTGCACTCTCAACTGAGCATAAAAGACTCCCCTATTTCGATGAAGAGCAGGGGATTGGCTAATGTCTATCACCCAATCAACATCACAAGAACTAGATTATCCTGTCATTGTTATTTGCTGTTTGTGTGCAAATTGTCTACTGCTTACACCTCAAAAAGTACTTTATCAACTGTAAGGAGGACCAGTGGTTGAGACAGACTCTATATAAGTGTAAGTTTTTCCTTTTAATCATGAGTTGGGGAATGAAGGGTATTTCAATTGATAATACACGGTTTCTCGTTTGAATGACATCTTCACACTCTGTATCTGGGTGTTGCTACTGCAATTCAGTACCCATACTTTGTTTACTTTGAGCAAGGAAGAAAATGTTTTTGCGGATAAAATCCCAGAGCTGTTCATTCAGACCATCACCACTCAGTGGCGCTGTCCCTTAAGAAATGCAAGCAATGGACAAGAAGCAAGACTGATACGAATAATTTTTTTTGTCGCTTAACTGTTGAAAAGTAACCTAAATCGGAACGCATCTTCCTGCACAACTTGAAATGCTGATCAGTTTGTAAATTACATCTGGCAACTCCCGTTTTAACTTCTGGAAATTAATTCTGGCCTGCGCACTTGTAGGAGCATAGTTTATAGGCCCACCTTGATTGTTAGATACTTCGCTTTCACCGAAATCAAAGATAACAGTTAATTTAAGGAGAAAGTGTTGGAAATATTCAGCAGGGCAGATGACTACCCCCTGTTGGAAGATAGAAACAAAAGTTAACATTTCAGAGGAGCATAAATATTATCACCCAGAAGGTGGTGGGACTCTAGAACTTACTGCCTGTAAGGGTGGTAAAAGTAGAAACCCTCATCATATTTAAGAAATATTTAGACGAGAAGTTGCGATGCCAAGTGCTGGAAAATCAGACTAGAATAGTTAGGTACTTAGAGGTGTACAGCACGGAAACAGACCCTTCGGCCCAACTCGTCCATGCCAACCAGATATCCTAAATTAATCTAGTCCCATTTGCCAGCATTTGGCCCATTCCCTCTAAACTCTTCCTATTCAAATACCCATCCAGATGCCTTTTAAATGTTATAATTGTACCAGCCTCCACCGCCTCCTCTGGCAGCTCATTCCATACACACACCACCCTCTGTGTGAAAACATTGTCCCTTAGGTCCATTTTAAATCTTTCCCCTCTCCCCTTAAATCTATGCCCTCTGGTTTTGGACTACCCTACTGTGGAGAAAAGACCTTGTCTATTCACTCTATCCATGTCCCTCGTGATTTTATAAATCTCTATAAGGTCACCCCTCAGTCTCCAACACCCCAGTGAAAATAGCCCCAGCCTATTCAGTTTCTCCCTTTTGTTCAAACCCTCCAACCTCAGCAATATCCTTGTAAATCTTTTCTGAGCCCTTTCAAGTTTGACAACATCTTTCCTAAAGCAGGGAGGCTAGAACTCCACACAACACTCCAAAAATGGCCTAACTAATGTCCTGTACCACCACAACATGACCTCCCAACTCCTATACTCAATGCATTGACCAATAAAAGCAAGCGTACCAAATGCCTTCTTCACTACCCTGTCTACTTGTGACTTCACCTTGTTTTTGACTGGGACAGACCCCAAGGGCCTTTTCCTGTGCTGCAGACATCTCTGACTCCATAACTAGGTTTGAAGTTTTTTTGAGTTGTTTACAGAAGCCAAGTTGCTCCTATTATTAAGTTGAAGCAATCTTCAGAGCTGGGCAACACTGAGAGGGAAATTCATTTCAAAAGGAAGAGCAGATATTTATCGTGCATTCATAAGATGTTGGAGCAGGTACATCTGGGATATGAGCTGATGAATTTGTTGTCTCAGCTTGAGCAGACTGCTGTTGAGGCTTCCAGGTTATCCTTCTGCAACCAGAGGTCATCGTCAACAGGCATAGACTTCCGAGTGCTCTGTACCGTGTACTCTTTAGAGGATTTGATTTGATTTACTGTCGTCGTGCGTACCTAAGTACAGTGAAAATTTTTGTTTTGCAAGCAGTATGAGCAGATCATAGCAATCAAGGACATACATATCGTGGGGTGCTTAGACAGAGCGAGGGAATACAGGGTTATGGCTGCACAGAAGGTGCACAAAGCAAGATCAATATTAGAGTTAGAGAGGTCCATTCAAAAGCTTAAAAACAGCAGGGAAGAAGCTGTACTTGAACCTTTTGGTGCGTGTGCTCGAGCCTCTATATCTTCTGCCTGACGGATGAGGTTGGAAGAGAGCATCACCGGGATGGGAGGGGTCTTTGATGTTGGCAGCCTTTCTGTGACAATGAGAAGTGTAAGTGGAATCCATGGATGGGAGGTTGGCTTCCGTGATGGTCTGAGCTGTGCACACAACTCTGTCTAGTTTCTTACAGTCCTGGTCAGATCAGTTGCCATACCAGGCCATGATGCACCCGGACAGTATGCTTTCAATGGTGCATCTGTAAAAGTTGGTGAGGGTCCTAATGGATGTGCTGAATTTCCTTAGTCTCCTGAGGAAGAAGAGGCGTTGTTGTTCCTTCTTGACTACTGAAGGCTGAAGTTGTCATTGATTAAACTCTCCCATTGTAAAACAAAACCAGAGAAGCCAGAAGTGCTGGAGAAATTCAGCGGCATCTGTGGACGGAGAAACAGAGCACCCGGAGGAAACCCATGCAGACGCACTGAGAAAGCGCAAACTCCACGCAAGCAGTTTGAAATCGAACAGCACCAGTGCTAATCACTGAGACACCATACTGCATTATACTGGATCAACCGTCCATCATCTTGCCAACCGAACCCAACTGCAATTGAGCAAAGAGGTTTTTTTTTGCTTTAACACTTCTGCGAGAGGGAGAGAAAGTCCAATGTTAGCCATCTCTCTTGTAATTGTGGCACCCAGTTAATTCACTGATGATGCGATGGAGGATGACCCACTTTGACAAGGATCATATTTTCAGGTTAGCCATCTTGCTTGGCCGGGCAGCATTCCTACTGCGCCCCATACCAGCCTTGGCATCTCAGCAGTTTTTCTCCCAATGCCAGCAGCAGTGCCAATCAGTTGTTAATGAGTATGATTGTCCTCCTAAGAAATTCCATGTTATTGGTAATGGGTTCTGTGGATCCTTGTGTGGCTAATGAGCCTGATCCTAGTGCCATATCCTCCACCACACATTTGGCACATGTTCCCGGGAAGTCCAGGTAAATGCGTTATTCCGATGTCTCTTAACAGGGAAATGCTGTTGCACATCAGCTGTCATTGGTATCACGTGAATACTTCCCCCCCCGGGATCGTTGTTAAGGGCTTATTTTGGACTGCAGTTTCCTCTCGTCTGACCTTACTGTCATGGGTGACCCTGCCAGGAGTTGGGAACTCATGATAGCATCGCTCTCGGGATCAACAGAACACTCGACTCTCTGCATGGCAGCAAGGTGGTAATCCATGGAATGAGTCGTCTTCTAGATTATGTGCAAAGTCCAAGATCCACTCTTTGTGGAACAGTACAGCATTGGAGAACTTGGTGTTAGAGTCTTATAAGTTGCCCGACAAGGGAGTTTAACGCTGTTTTGAAACATTGGCCTTGAAAGGAGTGCAGCTGGGATTTGCCAGAATGCTCTTTTTAAATTAATTTGTACCCATGCTTTATGGATTTAAATGACCCAGGAGGAGAGGTGATGGCCTAATGCTATTATCGCTAGACTATTAATCGAGTGACTCAGGGAATATTCTAGGGACCCTGCTTCAATGCCATGGAATTTGAATCCAATAAAAATCTGGACTTAAGAGTCTAATGATGACCATGAATCAATTGTTGTAAAAACCCATCTGGTTCACTAATGCCCTTTAGGGAAGGAAACTGCCATCCTTACCTGGTCTGGCCTACATGTGACTCCAGACCCACAGCAATGTGGTTGACCCTTAACTGTCTTCTGGGCAATTAGGGATGGGCAATAAATTTCTCACCAGTGACACCTGCATCCTATGAACGAATGTTGACGAAATACTCCCGGAGTGTTTTTTGTCAGCAAAATATTCCTTTTGTCCTAGGATCGTCAGAGGGGAAAGCCACGCTTCCGAACAATACTCCATTCAATTGGTAGCCAGTGATAGCCTGAGTGATGTGCAGAGAATGCCTACTTTTTCTTAATTCACTCACAGGACATGCGCATAATTTATTCCCAAACCCTAACTGACCTTGAGAAAGGGTTGGTGAGTGGCCTTCGTGAACTGCTTCAGTCCATGTGTCTTTAAGGACTCCCACAGTGCTGCTGGGGAGAGAAATTCCCAGATTTTGACCCCGTGGCACTAAAGGAATGACAATACATTTCCAAGTCAGGACGGTGAGTGGCTTGGAGGTGAATTTGCAGATCATTGTGTTCCCATGTTTACGTGGCATAAAGGAGTGACTGCTCATACTACACAGAACATAGAACAGTACAGGCCCTTCGGCCCACGATGTTGTGCCGACCTATTATCCTACTAAGATCAAACTACCCTGCGTACCCTACATTATACTATTATCCAGGTCTGGGCTGGTATTTCTGGGAATGTAAAAGGCTGGGGAGGGGGCTGATTTGATTGAAGATTGATAAGATTTTGAAAGGAATTTATCAATATAAAGAGAAAAAAAGACATTTGCCACTGTCAAGAAATCTAGGATAAAGATACGTAAGAGACATAACTTCAATGTCAAAGCTAGGCTATTTAAGAGAAAAGACAAAAATACCTCTTCTTGCAAAGATCCGTAGAATTATGGAACTCTCTCCCACAAGAAGCTGTGGTTGCTAGCTCACTTGGCCATAGAGTCACACAGCATGGAAACAGACCCTTTGGTCCAACCAGTCCATGCCAACCATAAACCCAAACTAAACCAGTCCCACCTGCCTGTGTTTGCCCCTACCCCTCCAAACACTTAATAAAGTTAAGTCTGGAGTTGCTTGATGGATATTTTTTCCTCAATAACAGTATGAAAGGAAATCACTTCAAGGCAGATTAAGGTAGAGATTAGCCTTGTTATTGTTTGAATAGTAGTTCAGACCTGAAGGGCTGAATGATCTTTGCCTGTCTTTCTGCTCCTACTCGATGGAAGCCCACCAGTTCTCCTGTTGGTTATTTCACGGTCATTTCATTGGTTTTAATGTCCGCGCTTCCATTTGGAACAAGGCCTTCATTTTCCCTGCAGCCTTCCTTAGCAAACACTCTCCAGGTACAACAAGAGGCAGCTGAGCCGCATTTATCCAAAGGGAACACGAGTGGATTCCTCAAACTACATGCCTCAGGTATTTTGGAATGCCGGATGTCACCTGGTAGCTCTGAACTTCCAGACGTTGGGTGAGTATCACAAACATCTACCGCTTTTTTTTAAAGAAGGGTTGACAGGGTGGATGCTGAGTGGATAATCTCTTTGGTTGGAAAGCCAGGAACTCAGGATCATAACCTCAGAATAAGAGACCAGCCACTTTGAACGGCCACTACAGGCTGGCTCAGAGGAAAAGCTGCCCGCTCCTCCTGTTCACCGTCAACGCATCTGAATAATTTCCAGGCCGAGAACCAAAATGCTAGGGCACATTATGAATTCGGCCTCCCCAGCGGCCAGAACGTGATCCCAGAGCTCCTGGTCCAGAGGTATGGACCCTACCAAGTGCACCACATTCATCTCACTAAGGTTTCAGAAAAGAAAATGATAGGGCAGCACATTTCCACTCCTGATTGCAGCTGAACGTACGATGCACCTACACGAGTGAGATAAACGTTGCCTGATGACGTGCAAATCTGAACCTGACAGGTGCAAGATTGTTGCCAGTGTTAGATACCACACCATTCCTTTAGCACCTTTGTGTTCAGTGGTAGTGTCCCTACCTCCGAGCCAGGAGGCCTGTCTTCAAGTCTGGCCTGATCCAGAGTGTGCCATAACATCTCTGACATGCTGAGTAAAAAATATTTACCACCTGGTTCCTTCAAGGACCTTGTGCTGCTGTGGTAGTGTCCTTATTTCTGGGCCAGGAGCCTCAGGTTCAGGTCGGCGTCATGGTGGCTCAGTGGTTAGCACTTCTGCGTCACAGCGCCAGGGACCTGGGTTTGATTCCATCCTCGGGTGGCTGTCTGTGTGGAGTTTGCACATTCTCCCCGTTTCTTTGTGGGTTTCTTCCGGGTGCTCCAGTTTCCTCCCACAGTCCAAAGATGCGCAGGCTAGGTGGATTGGCCATGCTAAATTGTCCACAGTATCCCGGGATGTGGAGGTTGGGTGGGCTAACGTGTTAATGTGGGATTATGGCGATAAGGGGGGCTGTTCTTCGCAGGGTCAATGCAGACTTGATGGGCTGGATGGCTTCTACCTGCACAGTAGGGATTCTATGATTCCTCTATGATTCTATGTCCTACCTGCTCCGAAGATATCATACTCAAACGGGTTAATGAGGAAACCACCTGGTTCCTGCACATTGCATGAGCTCCCTCATGAACCGTGGAGAGACTGGAAATATCAGAGAACGTGAAACAGTTTTCAGCCCTCACTAACTTTTCTTTGTCATGATAAAATGTGAACAGATCCCCCAACTCGCCCTTGTTTATAGTGAGCATCCTGGGGTTGAATTTGGCTTGCACAAACCTGATACGCTGTTAAATCATGAATGTGTTGAGAAATAAAAGTCCTTTTTCTGTTGAACAATGTACACAGATCTGGCTATGCAACTGAACATGGGGATGTTTGAACACAATGGGAAAAGTGGCTTCCGCCTGAAACCAGAGTTCATGAGACGGACAGACAAGCACTTTGACCCCTTCACTGAGACCACTGTGGATGGGATTGTGGCCAACACCCTGTCAGTAAAGGTACGAAACATTCATTTCGATGGTGATTATTAAAGGAGCTTATCGCACTGCAGGATGCCATGCTCTTTCATCAAATCGAAGTGTGGGGGATAAAATGCTCCGATACTGTAGCAGGCCATTTGGCCCAATGAGCCTGTGCTGGCTCTCTGCAAGGCCAAGTTGGCTCATTCCGTTCCCCTGCTCTTTCTCCACGACCCAATTTTCTCCTTCCTTTCGGTCCCTTTTGGAAGACACAGTTACATCTGCCTCCACCGTCCTTTCAAGCCGTGTATTCACAAACAATTTTCCATCAGGCTATCTTTGGTTCTTCTACAAATCACCTTGCCTCACTTCCCTCTGGATCTTGACCCTTCGTCGGGCCATGAGAAATAGGAGCAGGAGAAGACTCCACAGGTCTGTAGGACCATGGGCTGAACTAATTGAGGTCCTAACTCCACTATCTTCCCTCTCCCTGTGAACCTTGACTCCAATGCTGTCTAACTCGGCTGGGAATATATTCAATGACCCAGCCTTCAATGCTGACTGTGGAAGAGAATTCCAAAAGGGTACAATCCACTGGGAGAGGAGGTGTTTACTCCTCTGTCTCCTCTTTACTCCTTGGTTCTAGATTCTTCTCAGCACTTGCCCTGTCCAGTCCCCCTCAGAGAGTATAATACATCACCTCTTCTTCTGCTAAACTCCAATGGGATAGATCAAAGCTGCTCAACTTTTCCTCATTAGACAACCCTTTCATCCCAAGAATTAGTCAAATGAACCTTCTCTGAAATGTATCTGTTTTCAGGAGATCTTTCCTTAAGAAAGGAGACCAAAAGCTATACACGCTACAGTTCTGACAATGGCATCATTTTCTTTGGATTCACTCTCTCCAGACCTGTATCGATCTTAAACACCGCGATCAAGTCTCCTCTCAATCTTCTCTTTGCCAATGGGAACAGCCTGGGTTGTGTGAGTGTGTATACGTGTGTGTGTGTGTGTGTGTCTGT
>NC_063340.1:8107899-8144803 GCF_021869965.1 Rhincodon typus | reverse complement strand
TGTGTGTATGCGCGTATGTGTGTGTGTGTGTGTTGGGGGGGTGTGTGTGTGTGTATGTGTATGTGTGTGACTTCAACCCCAGAGGCAAGGCAGAAAGAAACAGGCCTGATATTTATATGTGAAAGTGTGGTTGCTGTTTGTGGTTTTGAAGGGGTAACAACTCTTGAGATGTTTCTGCCTGTAACTTTCTTATCCATTGAGCTAGAATTACACATCCCCACCCATGGTCAGGCAGGTTCATAAAATCCAGCAGGTGACCTTTCTACCACCTTTCTATTTGGCACCAAACTGTAGAACATTTTACAAAGGTAGTGGAGGCACCAGTCAACGGCCCATCCTGGGGACCGTTGAAACCTTAAGAGGCTGGCTTTTGGTCACAGAAGTGTTTTATCGCTTTTGTTTTACCCACAGCAAGGGGCAGGGCCCATCTTACAAGAAAATCAGCAACTTTAGCTACAAGGGCTAATATTAGCTAAGGCAAAGGAACCCCCTTTGTGAGTCCCCTATGCCCATCAAAGACACAGCCTCCACCAAGATTGTGCACTCACCTTTTGTCCTCCTCACTGGATTCTCAAACCTGGCACACATCACCTTTAAAGACTCTGTGTGCTGTGTGTATACAGTGTTGCGACTCCGCCTGACAGTTTGTCTGCTGTGGGTCCTTGAGCTACACACACAGAAATCAGTTGTAATATCTGCTCCATTACTTATCATGTGTGTAACTGTTTTAAATAAACCAACCCATGAGGTTAATCACTTCCTGATAGGTGATCGACCATTAGTCCATAGCCCACCCCGCTCAAATTGATGTCTGGCTCCAGCAGTGATCTGCTCTAGGGGTGGCCCATAGTCCTGGCAGTGATCGCTGCTCCCGCATGATTCTATCAGGATATTGAATTGCTGGACATTCAACTGTTCGCAGATCTCAGGGACGGGGTGGGGGGGGGCCCTGCTTCAGATGTCTAGAACTCTGGCCTCCCGCCTATAGACACCTACCTGACCATTAACTGACCTACCATTCCTACCGAGGGTGGGCTCCTCATGACTTTTCTAGCCAGGTAAGAACAGGGACTGCAGCATTTCCTGCCATATTCCACATGGGATGTTGCACGTAGATAAGTTTTATATCTCCGAAGGTGAGATGTATGAGAGATGATGCATTTGCAAAGCCCAGCATGGTAGGTATTTGTCCTGGCCCAAGGCACATCAGATTCAAGAGTTTAATGCAACTTGATTACCTAGTAAAATTAAGTTTATATCATTCCCAGAAAGGACTGTCCCAGTTAAGTGATAAAATTGTTTCCTTCTTTATCTGAAGTTAATGTACCCGTTGTTGTGGCTCAGTGGTAGCACTTGCACCTCAGAGTGAGAATGTAATCATTCTTCAGATGTTTAGGGCCTCAATCCAGGCTAACACGACAAGTGCAGTATTGACTGAGTGCTGCAAGGTCAGAAGAGCAACCTTTGGGTAAGATGTTAAATGGAGGTCCCATCTTGACATAAAACGTCCCATGATGCCATTCAAAAAAAAGGAGTAAGTATGTTCATGTCGGTGATGTATTCAGAATTAATCCCTGAAACAACATTAAAATAGGCCATCACTGAAAAGGGAGGCACGTTGCCGAAGCTCTCAGAGTGGAGCAGAACCCCTGACTCTCCTGTTATATCTGTCAGCCGGGGCTCCCTGACTGGACCAGGTTAACACGCCCCAATCAGGGAACCCATCTTCTTTGAGATCCACCTGGCTGACCCCGTTGCAATCAGTACAAGTTCATTTATCATGTTGTCATTCATGCTGCACACCCTGATTGACTGCTCCTTTTCCCTCATTATGGCATTGATAACAAAAGTACTTCACTGACCACAAGGTGTTTTGGGATGTCCCACAACAGGCGCTAAATGAATGCAAGTCTTTTTTGTTCATGTTGATTAATATTTTGATAAGTTTCTGAATGTTTGAGGCAAACGAGGGCTGGACACCGTATTAGTGCAAACTGACATAAGTAAGTATTTATATGAGATGCAGAGATGTGGTAGAGCAAGAATTCACTAGAAACTTCTTCCCTCAGAATCGAAGATGGTGCAGTCTAGTTATTTGAGTAAGGTATTAACCCATCATGCTACAAATTTCATTCTGGTAGACAAAATGGGCTCATTTTCAATGATCATTCAATATTTCTTTCTTTGCCTTGTGCTATCGAACATCAGATCATTATTAAGATGCAGATTTTGTGCTTCCTTTCAGGTGCTCTCGGGTCAATTTCTATCCGACAAGAAAGTTGGGACTTACGTGGAGATAGACATGTTTGGTCTTCCAGTGGATACTAGACGAAAGGCTTTCAAAACAAAAACGTCACAAAACAACGCGGTAAATCCAATCTGGGAAGATGACGCAATTGTGTTTAAAAAGGTTTGTCCTTTCTCTTCCAAGACTTTGCAGCGTCACAATATTTCATATGAGACCAATTAAGTCACTAATTTTCTTCTTTGTAATCTTGACACAAGAGGCAGGGTGAGTCATGGAGTCATACAAGATGGAATAAGACCATTCGGTCCAACTCGTCCATGCCGACCAAGTTTCCCAAAACTAAACTAATCCCACTTGCCTGTGAGATAGTAGGAACTGCCGATGCTGGAGTCTGAGATAACAGGGTGTGGAGCTGGATGAACACAGCAGGTCAAGCAGCATCAGAGGAGCAGGAAAGCTAACGTTTCAGGTCTGAAGAATGGTCCTGACCTGAAACATCAGCTTTCCTGCTCCTCTGATGCTGCCTGGCCTGCTGCGTCCCACTTGCCTGCGTTTGGGCCAAATCCCTCCAAACCTTTCGTATTCACCTACCTGTCCATATATCTCTTAAATGTTGTAACTGTACCTGCATGCACCACTTCCTCTAGCAGTTCATTCCACATACGAACCACCCTTTGTGGAAAAATCGCCACTCAGGTCCCTTTTTAAATATTTCCCCTCTTATCTATGCCCCATATGATTTTATAAACCTCTATAACGACATGCCTCAACCTCCTATGCTCCAGTGAAAAAGTCCCAGCTTATCCAGCCTCTCCTTATAACTCAAACGCCAAGAGGAAGACAGACTGCAGGTTTCGTGTTGATGATTTCTGTTCGGAGCTCTCATTGCAGATGCTGTCTGATCTGCTGACTTAATGTAGTCTGCCCTTTGATCTCACTTTTCACCCTTCCCAGACTCGACGGCGCTGAGCACTTCTGAAATTAGCTCTGTGGTCTTAGCTTCATTTGATTCATAATTCATTCGTGCAGGAGGTGTGCAAGCATTTATTTCAGACTGATGAAAAGGGTTCTGCACCCATTCTGCTGACTCAACCTCTATAAATTCCTGCGCAATGGTCAGCAACTCTTTCAAAGTCACTGCTGATTGGCTTCTCAGCTTCCACCTTCCATAAGCTTGATCACATCCAAAACTCTGTTGTCCGCACCTGAACTTGCATCAGTATCCTTTCGCCTACCGCCCTGTGCTCATTGATCTATAGGTCCTCCATCTATCAAAGTCTCGACTTTAAAATTTCACCTTTGATTTTGAATCTTTCCACTTCCTTCCCTCCTCCTGATCTCTATAACTTTCTGCAGCCCTTCAAGCCTGTGAGATATTTGTGTTTATTTAGTTCAGCCCTTTCTTAGGGGGAAGGTGGAACCTGGTAATGTCACTGGACTAGAAATCGAGAAGCTCAGGGTTAGTGCCTTGCAAGACAGGAGTTCAAATCTCACCACAGCGAGGACGAGTGGTGGTGTTTGCTACACTTCTGAGCCAATTAGCAGTAAATACAAGGGAGAATCCACCTTGTGGATTGGATCAATGGCACCAGTTAGTAAGAGCAGGGGATGCAGGCACAAAGCCAAGGAGTGAGGCTGAGGACAGGGATGATGCAAGACCATAAAGTACAGCAGGATGGAGAAAAGAGCTGCAAAGGAGGCAGAGGTGCTGAAAAAGCAGGAAGAAATCATTTTAAACTTTTTATTAAAGGAATACTTACGTACCTGGGAACTGCGGTAATAAATTCCTTGCAAATGAATGTGGAACCTCTAGCTTAAGACTGCAGTTGTTCGGGTACTTTGATATGGGGGCATGGTGTACTGGATGTTACTGTCATAAACATTATGTCAACAGGATAATTTAATACTGAATAATTTTATTTCTTAAAGATTTATGATTTCATATCTCAGAGCATCTCACATACCACAAATAATTGAAGTTCAATGGCTGTGTTAGAAACAAACACCTAAAAATTGAGCTGCAATGTCACCAGACAGCAGAAAGCATATTTATGGTGAAGGCTCTTAGTGTATCATTTATTTGTTAAATAAAAAAGCACTCGTTGCTTACTTTTGCCTATTATCTCGTGCTAATTTGTTTACAGTGATTGGTAGGAAATTAATGCTTTTCTTGTGTGATGTGGCTTTAAGTTAAATGGAGCAGTGATTATTGGGGATATTGATGAACTCTTATAATTCTACTTCTGTATGAATTCAAATCCTAGATGTGTCAAGGCAAATGTAGAAGGTATTATTGCAAAGTGACTGCATCACCTGATGGAGGACTTGATAAGAATGAAATAAGGGGTTCAGGGGTGACTAATAGAGGTCGATAAAATCATGAGGAGTAGATAATGTGAATGACCGGTATCTTTTCCCTAAGATTGAAGATTTCAAGACTGGGGCTTATTTTTAAGGTGGGAGGAGAAATATTTTAAAAAAACATGAGGGGCAACTTTTTTACACAAAGAGTGGTTCGTGTGTGGAATGAACTTCTACAGGAAGTGCTGGATGCAGGTACAGTTACAACGTTTGAAAGATATTGGGATAGGTTTATGAATAAGAAAGGTTTGGAGGGATATGGGCCAAATGCTGGCAGGTTGGACTCGTTTAGTTTCATATTATGGACTGGTTGGGTAAGGACCTGTTTCCGTGCTGTATAACTCTATGACTTTATGACCCTATCAAAGAGGAGATCCTGAAACCCAAAAAGGAGCCACTGAAAGTCATAAAGTAACCCTTGTGAAATCCAAGGAGGAACCTTGGGAAAACGAAAAATGCTTTGAGACCGAGTACAAAAATTCATTGATCATGTTGCCTCTACAATATTTCAGTTATCTTTCTGACTGATGGGTTATTTCCCATCAGGAGAGAAGTGGGTATAAGCAGCAAGGACTGGCTTTTATTCTGATTGGCACGATTTGCCATCAATTGTTTAAAGATGAGGCAGCTTTTGCTGACACCCAGACATGTGCATAGTAGCAGTGACATTTCTGAACTGAATAGGAATGAACAATGATAAAAACCTAGCAAAATCCTTTAAAAAATGAAAAGAATTTAGAATCGTGTAGGTGGAGAATTTAAAGACATGGAGTCATAGAGTCACAGAGATGTACAGCATGGAAACAGACCCTTCGGTCCAACTCGTCCATGCCAACCAGATATCCTAAATTAATCTAGTCCCATTTGCCAGCATTTGGCCCATATCCCTCTCAACCCTTCCTATTCATGCATCCATCCAGATGCCTTTTAAATGTTGTAATTGTACCAGCCTCCACCACTTCCTCTGGCAGCTCATACCATATACGCACCACCGTCTGTGTGAAAAAGTTGGTCAGTAGTTGCCTTTTAAATCTCTCGCCTTTCACCTTAAACCTGTGTCCTTTAGTTTTCAGCTCCCCTACCCTGGGAAAAAGACCTATCCGTGCCCCTCGTGATTTTATAAACTTCTATAAAATCAATCCTCAGCTTTATAAGCCCCAGGGAAAATACACCCAGCCTATGCAGCCTTCCCCCGAGCTCAAACCCTCCAACCCTGACAGCTTCCTTGTAAATCTTTCCTGAACCCTTTCAAGTTTCACAACATAAAGTGATTTTTTGAAACAGTTTAAAGACTGGCTTTATATTTCACATACATATTTGCACGTGTCCTTTTTAAAAATCAGAGGTGATTACGCACAGTCACAATTTATAACCAAATCATGAATATCAGCTATCATTCCTTAAAAATAAAGCTACCGTAAGCCATAATATGCACACACCCCACTTTCCACATGGAGTGATCTCCAAAAACAGGGAAAGGTTAGGCCCTTGGATCCTGCGCTCTGGGATCCATAATAAAGAGGAATTAATGAGAATGACAATTGGGAAGAAGTGAGGTATTGGCTTCAAGAAGAATTAGCAATGCCTAACAACAGTAATTCAATCTCCAGCCAAGAGCTCCAAACTGAGCAGGATAGTGCTGAGAATTCTTCAGCAAAGTATTCTCCAGAGTTCTTGTCTTGACTCTACAAAAGAAAAAGTCATGGCCCTTTGTTTGTATGTTCCCCCACTTAGACAGGGAACCCCCAGCGTCACCCTCAAGCCCATGTGCCAACAGGCTTGATCCTCATGTAAAGCTTGATTGTTTGTGAAGTCAGGAAGCCAGAGGAGTGGACAATATGATCAAATATGAGATATGTTTTGTTAAGTGACAATCATCCTTTAATGGTCGGTTTTGGGGATGTTTTGGTGCAGTGGATAATGTTCCTACCTCTGAGCTAGGAGACCCAGGTTCAAGTCCAACTGTAGTGATTGGAATGAGGTCAACCAGGTGGACCTCATAGAATATGAGTTCCCTGATTGGGGCTGTTAATCTGGTCCCATCAGAGTGCCCTGGCTGACAGATAGATACATATAAACAGGAGTGACAGAGGTTCTGTTCAATCTTGAGAGCTGGCTCTGACGGAGCTGGATCAGAGTCAAGGTCTCTCCATGTTTAAGTAAAAGGGTGACTTGGTGATGGGATACTGGCCTCTCTGAAGTTATTTAACGCATGTGCTCCAGAGGCATGTAATAGCATCAATGGATTGCAAAATGTATAAAGATCTGTTTTGTCAGTAATTTTAAATAAGTTGGGAAATCAGGGGATGTGGGCATTGCTGGCGAGGCCAGCCCATCCCTGATTGCCTCGAGGTCATTTACGAGTCAACCACATTGTTGCAGAGATAATAGGATTCAAACCCATGTCCTCCAAACATGAGCCTGGAGTTCTATATGACCAGTCCAGTGACATTACCAGTACGCAACCAGCTCTGCATATTACTGATAGAGAGAGAAAAGCAGATATTTTGGAATTTTTAAAATTATTTGCCCTAATCTTTTGAATTTTTTTTAAACAATTGAATTCTTCCAAATTATTTGAAATGTGTCTTTTTTTTTAATTGAAACCTGTCTAATTTTCAGGTTGTGCTACCATCTCTGTCATCATTACGGATATCTGTCTATGAGGAAGGAGGGAAATTTATAGGCCATCGTATACTGCCTGTACAAGCTGTTCGACCAGGTGAGCACAGCTTTGTTGCGTATACGAGTCGCAAATTTGTCTGCGGTTTCATTTTATTCCCGTTTGCTATCTTTTGTCTGTAACGTCGCCGAAAAGACAAAAATAAAACATGTTGGTAGAGATTTTCATTGTGCCCCCATCTGGACACATGCAAGAATGCCAAATCTCGAACGATCACAACCATTTGTACTGTAGTAGAAAAAGTCCAAAAGACCATAAGAAATAGGAACAAGAGTAGGCCCTCAAGCCTGCTCCACCGTTCAATAGGACCACGGCTGATTTGATATTCCTCACATTCACTTTCCTGCCCTTTATTCCCCGAGTTTTTTTTTCTTCTCATTTCTGGGATGTGGGTGTTGCTGGCTGGGCCAATGTTTCTTGCCCATCTCTAGTTGCCCCTTGAGAAGGTGGTGGTGAGCTGCCTTCTTGAACCGCTGCAGTCCTCCTGCTGTGGGTTGACCCACAATGCCATTAAGGAGCGAATTCCAGGATTTTGACCCATCGACAGTGAAGGAATGGCGATACATTTCCAAGTCAGGATGGTGAGTGGCTTGGAGGAGAGCTTGGAGGTGGTGGTTTCCCATATGTCTGATGCCCTTGTCCTTCTAGATGGAAGTGGTTTTGGGTTTGGAAGGTGCTGTCTGAGGATCTTTGGTGAATTTCTGCAGCGCATCTTGTAGATAGTACACACT
This sequence comes from Rhincodon typus, assembly GCF_021869965.1. Classification (NCBI taxonomy): domain Eukaryota; kingdom Metazoa; phylum Chordata; class Chondrichthyes; order Orectolobiformes; family Rhincodontidae; genus Rhincodon; species Rhincodon typus. The sequence goes on along the minus strand of NC_063340.1, from coordinate 8,136,780 downwards.
GCTGCTACTGAGCGTCGGTGGTGGAGGGAGTGGATGCTTGTGGATGTGATGCCAATCAAGGGGGCTGCTTTGTCCTGGATGGTGTCAAGCTTCTTAAGTGTTGTTGGAGCTGCACTCATCCAGGCAAGTGGGGGGGTATTCCATCACACTCCTGAATTGTGCCTTGTAGATGGTGGACAGGCTTTGGGGAGTCAGGAGTGATCAAGAATCTATCTATCTCAGACTTAAATATACACAAGGACTCTGCTCCCATGGCTTGCAAGGGCGAGGAGTTCCAAAGACTCAACCCCCTGAGAGAAGAAGTTCCTGCACGTCTCAATCTTCAATAGGTGCCCCTTTATTCTGAGACTATTCCCTCTGGCCCTGGACTCTCGCAGAAGGGGAATCATCCTCTCAGCATTTACCCTGTCAAACCCCTTAAGGATCCTGTATATTTCAATGAGACCACCTCTCATCCTTCTGAACTCCAGTGAGTAGAGTCCCAACCTGTTTAGCCTTTACTCTTAAGACAATTCCTCCCATACCAGGTTCATCTAGTGAACCTTCTCTGAACTGCATCCAATGAAACACTATCTTTCCTGTAAACACCGATTGATTGGCACCGTGGCTCAGTGGTTAGCACTGCTCCCTCAGACCGTCAGGGACACGGGTTCAATTCCACACTCGGGTGATTGTCTGTGTGGAGTTTACACATTCTCCCCATGTTTGCGTGGGTTTCCTCCAAGTGCTCTGGTTTCCTGCCACAGTCCAAAGATGTGCAGGTTAGGCAGATTAGCCAGGCTAAATTGTCCTGTAGTATCCAGAAATGTGCAAGCTAAGTGGATTAGCCATGGGAAATGTGGGGTTACAGAGATAGGGTGGGGTTGGATCTGGATGGGATGCTCTTCGGAGGGTCAGTTTGGACTCAAAGGGCCGAACGGCCTGCCTCCACACCGGATTCTATGATTGAGACATTGCCATGGAGAAACCAGTGGGGAACTGCAGCCTTCCCAAGATCCCAGCTAATTAATACAAAAAAAGCACAAGGCTTGAGCATAATGGTTTCGTTTGCAGAGATAGGTTCTGTGATATGAATATATTTCGCGTCTAGCAAGTGTTCATGAACCTCACCGCTGATTCAACTGAATATCTTAACTGGACTGTTACAGTAACTGGAAACACGCTGAAGATTGTCTCTGTAATTTTTGTTGTCCGTTGTATTTTAGGTTATCACTATATCTGTCTAAGGAATGAACGGAACCAGCCATTGATGCTACCAACCCTCTTTGTATACATAGAAGTTAAAGACTATGTCCCTGATACATTTGCAGGTAAAACAAAAATGTGCTGCTTCATACTGTTTGGTTTCAGGTCGCGAGCAAAACTGAGATGGTGGTAAACAACAGATTGCTGGCTGATCTGATCACATCTCTTTATTGATTACAATCAATATACAAATATTTAATGGATATATTGTAGCCTGATTTAGAAAGTCTTTGTTCACTGCATTGTTTAATTGAAACTTGCATGTCACCCCCACTGAAAATTTGATCTGTAGATTAATGTGATTCTTGCAAATTTTCATCAGACCTTATTTCTTTTGTCCTTGCAGATGTGATTGAAGCATTGTCTAATCCTATTAAATATGTGAATCTGATGGAGCAAAGAGCTCAACAGCTGGCAGCACTAACTCTGGAAGATGAGGAAGAAGAAAAGAAAGATGTAAGAAGAGTTTCCAGCTTGCCTTTTAATGCACAACAGTCCATTCTCTTTAAAACCCATATAACTGGTGGTAATTCCCAGCTGGGGAAGCACACAGGTAGAGTACAGATTTCACACCCACCAAGATTAATCGTTGACGTCAATGGAGAGTCAAGTCGGTGGGTGCAATCAATTTTATACTGAATTGCGTCAATTCCCCAGTGCCAAGTTAAGTTAAAACTGTTGCCAGTGTATCGGAGGAGATATTACACACAGCACTCAGTGTTCCTCTTTTTCTATAATCTTTGTTACTTGCTGAAAGATCCTGTTGCTCAAGGTTGTCTGTAAGTTATGAATTCAGCTTTATTCATTTAGCGTTCTGTGCTGTCTCACAGCTGGAATGGCAGTATACTTTTAAGAGGCACGCTCATTGACACCATCACCATAATAATAAAAATCGAAGGAACTGCGGATGCTGTAAATCAAAAACAAAGATTATTGGAGAAGCTCAGCAGGTCTGGCAGCATCTGTGAAGAGAAATCAGAGTCCACTGTCCCTTCCTCATGATATTATCACCATAATAATGCCTGTAAATTGACGATATGAAGTTTAGCCAAAGTGTCTGTGTCTGTATTTTATGTATATAATGGGAGCAGTAAAAAACATCCAGTGAGTCTTTCAGTAGTACCTTGCCCATCTAGTTTTCATGTTAAGGGAGCAAACGTAAGTTTTTTTTTCCAAAAAACAGAAATTGCAGGTCTGGCAGCATCTACAGAGAGAAAAAAGACTTAGCACTTCAAGTCCAGTGAGCCTTCTTCAGAATTGAAACTAGCTAGATAAAAGCGGTATATATGCTCAAGACAGGGAAGTTGGGAGTTGAGGGGTGCTGTGATTGTAACAAGGTTACCCAAGTGGACCTCATAGATTATGAGTTCCCTGATTGGGGCTGTTAATCTGGTCCATTCAGGGAGCCCTGGCTGACAGATATAAACAGGATTGCCAGGGTTTCTGTTCACTCTGAGAGCTGGCTCTGAGGAAGTCGGACCAGTGTCAAGGATCTTCCACATGAAATAAAGGGTGACTTAATGACGGGATACCAGCTTCTGCAGAGTTGTATCAGTGGTGATGAGAGTAAAGCACATTTCTGAAGAAACCCGCTCGCAACCGTCATCTTTGACTTGGGGTAAGCATTTCTGGCATCATGCCTTTATTTGGGAAGCTTGACTTGTTTGACTCTGCCATCGAAGACTGGGTCCACTATGTGGAAGGAATGTGTTGCTTTTCCATGCAAATGACATTGAGGCAGATTGAAAGCAATGAGTAAATCTCCTGACAGCTCGTGGACCCACAGCTTTTTTCGTTATTAGGAGCCTTACTTTCCTTAAGGCACCAAATTCAAAAACTTTTCAAGAGTTGATGGATTTAATTAAAGAATATTACAACCCCAAGCCTCCTGTACTTCTGAGATGCTATTGTTTTAACTCGGCAATTTGAGAACCAGGGGAATCTGTATCAGGTTTTTTGACTAGGTTAAATCGACGGGCAGAGGCATGTGACTTGAGTTTAACCCTAAGTTAGATGCCAAGAGACCAGTTGCTATGTTGGATTAATGATGTACCCATGCAAAAGCACCTACTAGCTGACGTCCAACTGGATTTCAGACAGGCATTGCAAATGGCTTCATCATTGGAAAATACGGCAAGTGGAGCATATGAGTTGCAGGGTATTCCAATGGAAATGGTCACCCTCGCCAGGCCGACTGAGCTTGAGGAACACCACTTGGGTGAAGACAACTGCACAGCCTCACTCAGGACATATTCTGAACAGAGGGGCTCTAGGTCAGCCCAAAACAAAGCCAAGCCTCTGCCAAACGGTTAAAGTTTTCCTCAAGATCCGGGCTGGCAAGCCATTGTAGTTGCCGCATGGTATCAAGGCAGCAAGAGAGTTCCACGAGGCCTGAATTGAGTAAGAAAATTCACAGGCTGTTATCCAGGAGAGTGTACTCCCTAGAAAGTCCACCTACATCTGGCTTGGAACAGTAAAATTGCTCAGCAACATCCAAATCAGAACCAATCAAAATAACCCCCGGTTCAACGCTCACCCGGTTCTAATGGAGGTCGATACCAGCACGGCCATTTCAGTGATCAAAGGACCAGCCCTTAACAATATTTGCTGTGGACTCCAACCCTTATGTTTGCCAAGGCCTTGCCTGCACTGAGATCCTACACCAGGGAGCCTTTACAGATTATGGGTACAACTTCATTTCTGGTCTCATATGAGAAGCTGTTGGTAGAGTTGCCACTGATGTTTGTAAAAGGCTCGGGCCCAAGCTTGATAGAGCAAAATTGGTTGAGAAAGATTCACTTTTTGATGAGAAAATGGCTGCCTGGTGGTTTTTTCAGGAATGTCTAGGGACTATCAAAGTAGACTTGGTCATCTTGCATGGTGACCGGGAAGCAATTCCACGATTCTGCAAGGTCCACCCAGTGCCATTTGCATTACAGGCAAAAGTAGAGGCAGAAATCAGAAAGCTGGAGGACTCAAAAGTGAAGGAATCATGGAAGGAAGCACCGGTCATACCACTTTTGAAGCCCAAAAGGTCGGTTCGCCTTTTTAAACAAACAGTAAACCACTTTCTATGGTTGGATAAATACCTAATCCCCCACATAGAGGATTTATACACAAACCTGCAGCGGGGGCTGTTCTTCACGAAGCTGGACATGAGCCATGCGTACTTGCAATTATGGTTAAATGAAGATTCCCAGAAGTATGCTCCAATTTGTACACATAAAAGTTTGTACCAGTATAAAGATTGCCACTTGGGAGTATTGTCAGCTTGTGCAATTTTTCAGCAAACGATAAAGAACATTTTACATGGTCTACCCAGGTCGCCATTTATCTAGAAGGTGTGCTTATAACAGGGAAGACCAATAAGGGGTACTGAGGGAACTTGGACATAGTCCTTAGATCTTTCTGCCAGGTGGGCGTATGCCTTAGAAGGAAAAAAATGTGTGTTCCTGGCACCTCAAGTGAGCTACTTGAACTACAGAATCAACAAGACTGGGTTACACCTGCTGGAAGATAAAGTGGGGGCGATCAAAGGTGCCCTGGCTCCCACCACTGTACTGCAGCTTAAGTCTTTCCTTGGGCTGGTGAATTATTCCAGAAAGTTCTTCATAGCCTGGCCTCCAGCCTGACACCTTTGCATCAAGGGTCAGCCCTGGAAATGGTCGTGTAGCCAAGCCAAAGTTTTCAGGGAAGTGAAGAAACAACTATCACCCTCCATAGTATTGGCACACAATGATCCCAGGCGAGATCTGGTATTGACACGTGATACCTCCTCAAATGGCATCAGTGTAGTATTAACTCATAGGTGGCCCAAAGGAGAGGAACACCCAACTGTGTATGCATTCAGGACGTTGCCTCATGCAGAGCATAAAATATGCCCAGACACAGAAAGAAAGTTTGATGGTCATATTTGGAGTCAGGAAGTTCCACCAATACCTTTATGGATGTAGATTTGTAATAATAATGGGCCACAAAGCTCTATTTGGTCTCTTTAAAGAGGAAAAGGCAGTGCCGCCCATAGCTTCAGGCCAAATTCAGCAGTGGGCTCTAAAGTACATTTAATTACAAGTCGGAACATGGTCCGGAAGGCCAAAGTAGTGGATGCCACCTCCCGCTGGCAAATACACCACCTGTGGGATCACCACTGGGAGAATCGTAATGGTTTTAAGTTTCCTAGACACGCTTCCAGTCACAGCTGACAATATCGGACTTTGGACGCAGAAAGATCTGGTCCTGGTAAAACTGATAGAGCTGGTGGTGACGATAGAAACCAAAGGGGCATCACAACCAGAATTTGAAACCTTTTTGGACCCGGGGAGACCAGATCACAGTAGAGAATGGCATATCACGATGGGGAGCAAGAGGGTTGTCCCGAGCTAAGGTCGCCACCAGATACTGGCTGAACTCCACCAGGGTCATCCAGGGGTTTCCAATATGAAGATGTTGGCAAGGAGTTATATCTGGTGGCCAGGATTGGACGCAGGCAAAGCCACATTGGTGGGGTAGTGCCCAGAGTACCAACAAAGACAAAAATTGCTGCTGGCAGCTCCCCCACATTATTGGGAATGGCCAGGCAAAACCTGGACTCAGTTACGCATCGACTATGCAAGTCCTTCCATGGGATCACTGTTCTTAGTCATTGTGGACATCCATTCAAAGCAGCTGGACATGCATAGAGTTCATTCGTCAAACGCAGGGACGACAATAGGAAAGCTGCACACATCTTTTGTAATACATGGACTCCCCGATGTGTTGGTCACAGACAACGGGCCATTGTTTACCAGCAGGGAATTTGAGAATTTCCTAAAGTCACTTGGGATTCAACATATAAGGAGAGCTCCATACCATTCATCATCCAGTGGCCTGGCAGAAAGAGCATCCAAACCTTGAAAGCAGTCTTAAAGAAACAGCCTATAGCTTCACTAGATACCAAACTGTCCCTGTTCCTAGTTGATTGTAGGACCGTCCCTCATGTAACTACAGGGATAGCTCCATCAAAGTTGCTAATGGGGAGAACATTCTGCAACAGGTTAAATCTGATCTTCCCACTCCTAGGGGGAAGGATAAAATGGCATCAGGAATGCCAATGCCAGACACAAGACTCCGCTAAGTGAGAGAGATAATTTACTTAAGGGGGCCAAGTTTGGTGTAGGAACCATGGGAATGGCCCTGCGTGGGTAAGAGAAATGGTCGACACAAGGTCAGGATCAGTGACATATAAAGTTCAGATAGGAGCAACGGTCCTGAACAAACACATGGACCATAGGAACACGCAAACAGTTCGGAAGCAAAATGTACCCAGCTCCTCAGAACAGTTGGGATGGCTATGGGTTCTCCATCTCCATCAACCATTGCAGGGACCTCTGAATCTGAAATGGACATGGCAGATCTCACCGTGTCACCTTTGCCACCAGAAGAAAGGACTGAATTTCTCCTAGGTGCTCTGTGCACAAAAGGTGAGCTCCTGTGCGTTACATGCACCCATATCCACCGCAGAGTCAGAGGAACCTGACCCTGTGCTAAAACACCCCAGGAGGCGTTACAAGAGAGGGGACCAGCCTGTGTCCTTGGACTCAAAGGGAGAGGGGTATACTGATTGTAACAAGGTCAGCCAGGGGGACCTCATAGAATATGAGTTCCCTGATTGGGGGCTGTTAACCTGGTCCAATCAGGGAGCCCTGGCTGACAGATAAAGAGAGAAGTGTCAGAGGTTCTGTTCACTCTGAGAGCTGGATCTGCCAAAGCTGGATCAGTGTCAAGAACTTTCCACGTGTAAATAAAGGGTGACTTGGTGACAGGATACTGGTCTCTGTGGAATTATTTCAAAGGGAGGAATGAGCCAATGTGGTAGATATGAAGCTCATAGAGAGATAATGACAGTTAGACAGACAAAGGCATGGATGACGGCATGCCAGGGAGAAAGAACGTTTTCTAAGGTTTTTAAAAATGTCTTCCCCCACCCCACCCCCGGCTTTCTACTTTTTATTGTCTTTTTTTCCCTTTGTCTTGTTTTGCTAAATCCCTGTGTGTTTATTGACTGACCTGGTATCTGTAACGAACAGACTTGCAGTCATTGTGAGCAGATCAGGGCACCACATCTTAGTAAGGAATCATACGGCTGGAAGGAAGCACAGATTTACCAAAATGATACCTGGATACCAAGCGTTAAGCTAAGACAATAAATTAAACAAATTAGGGTTGTGTCCTCTGGAATGTATAAAAGTAAGGGGAATTTATTTAAAGTTTTCAAGATATTAAGATCACGTGGAATTTATAGTGGGAATTGTAATGGGAGTTAACTGTGATTTTATACAATGAGGTTACAACAGGAGTCACTGAAGGATGGTTCTGAGGAAGAGTCACTCGACCCAAAATGTTGACTCTGATTTCTCTCCACTGATGAGCTTTTCCAGCAATTTCTGTTTTGGTTAGAACAGGAGTCAGAAGGCACCTTTCAAGCTAACACTGTAAGGCACATTTTAGCAGTCATGAACTTTGAAGAGGCTAAGGTTCCACGCCAGCAGAAATAAGTGGAGAGATACCTTGTACACTCTCAGGCCTGTATCAGCCTTGAGAGCAGACGAGAGAGTATGGAAAGGTTCTTGTCGATAGGATAAGATAAACACATGGATTGGAAGATTCCTGTTTATTGTGCAAAAATGCAATGTAAACGATGCATGCATCTGTGTTTGCCAGGGGGGAAAGGTGGCTAGTTTTTTGTATGCATTGGACAGACTATCTAAGTATACTATTGGATAGAGTATCTAAGGCAGACTCTGTCTATCCCTCTGAGGTTGAAAGACAATGAGGTTAACCTGTCTACCTAAATCCTTTTCTGGTGCACATAAGGAAAGAACTGCAACAAACTGAGAGAAACCATTTCCCCTAAATGGGGAGCTCTTGGACAAGGGGTCATGGCCAACGAAATAAGAACTAGACATGACAGGCGTGAAATTAAGACACAAATCTCCAAGGAAAAGATGTTAGAGTTTGACTGTTCTCCTTTGCAAAACCTTCTTGCGGTGTAGTGTGCTACCAGACACTCGGATACAGCCCCACCATCACTGGCCACCTCTGTAAGGGATCATATTTCTGTCTGGCACCTGTCATTTGTTACATTGTACTGGACAAGCTGCTTCAATTACTTGTCTCTTTTGAAGTTGATTTTTCCTTTAATTTTATTGGTGGAGCGGGGGGACTGTAAATTGAATCAATCGTTTGCTGGCAAGCTTGCAGGAGAGCTGAGGTGACAAATCATTTTCATGGGCCTGTTGGCAGTCACAGAGTCGATTTGAAAGCTCTATTCATCATTCACAAATAGTTTAATTCTCCATGCAGAACTTAAGCGCTGCTGTATAAATCAGGACTTTTGTACTGCAAGGTGACATGCAACTTTGGCCAACTAGCTTGATGATATAGCTAGGGCCGTTCTGTACTCAAGTGAAATTAGTACTGTTCTCTTTCAAACTGTTCCTGTTTCTTCATTTGTGATAATCTCAATTATCATCCGCCCAGTGGAGTTTTGAAGCATACCTTGAAATATGCTTTGCGCTGGTAATTTGGCAGCAAACGTGTTTCATGGGTTTGTTTTCCAAAAGAATGCGGTTGAAACGCAGCGAGAATATTTGCTCTCTTGGATTACTGTGCCCGGTTCTAATCTCAATGTGACATAAAGCTGCACTGGAGAAGGTGCCAAAGGAAAATGACTTTTGTTTTATTCAGTCATGGGGTGTGGGAGTCACTGCCTGGGCCAGCAGTTACCAGCATAACAGCAAAACTGAGAGGTTAAAGCTATCGAGGGAGGCTGAACTGATCCTCACTGTTCTCTCCAGAAAGGAAAAAGCTGAGAGTGACTTAATGGGTTCTATAACATTACAAAGAGATTGTTTCTATGTCTGCTCTATTTTTCAACTTGTGGAATGGTCCAAAACTAGGCGTCATAAACAGAAGATAGTCAATATTAAATCAGACAAGGGATTCCGGAGGGATTTGTTACTGAAAGCCATGCTAAGAATATAAAACTCACTAGCACATGGATTGGGTAGAGATGAATTTAAAGGAAACTGAAAGGAGAAGGAATTGAAGGAAATGCTGATATCTCCCCTGCAAAAGAGATTCGTGTGTCTGTGTGTGTGTGTGCGTGCGTATGTGTGCGTGTGTGTGTCTGTGTGCATGCGTGTCTGTGTGTGTGTGCGCGTGTGTGTCTGTGTGTGCGCAATTGTGTGTGTGTATGTATGTATGCATATGTGTGTGTGTGCACGCGCACACACTGTTCCACCAGAATGGGTTTCCTGGGTAATGGGCAAACCAAGGCAGTGGGGACAGGAGGTTGGCTCATAGCAATTCCCCCTCGCTCTATGTCCATCCCCCGAATGTACACCCATTCATTCTCTATCTGGTGAACCAGGCAGATCGGCTCTCTCTTTGTCATCCAACCTGGAGCTGGGGTAATTGTGGCTCAGGCTGCATGGGACCCTTAAGCAGTTATTAATGGACCATTTAAGGGCCTGAATTGTTCTTGTCCACCCCTTAAGTACACTCCCTTTCCTCCTGGAAGGTTCTGCTATCTATCTCTGTTGATTTATTTCCAACAACGCCCTCTTGATTGATGTTAAACCTGCCGTTCTCTTAATACCTGGTTCATCTGTCCTTCTCTCAAACAGCAGAAAGATATTTGCAATTTTACAAGCCACAGGCACAATGGCGAATTCTACAAGGCTCTGCAAAACTATGGTGAATGCATCTGCAATTTTCCTGCTTTATTTATCGTTTTCTGGGGTGAAAAGCCATCAGGTGCCAAAGATTTATCAATCATCAGCTTCATTATTTTCTCTACTTTTGTTTTAACTTCTATTCCATCCACCAAGTTTCTTCCATATTTTTGTTTTCAGATTTCCTTGCACCAAAGGTAATCTGTCCCTAGTTTCCCCAGTGAAAGTGAAGACAAAGTGTTTATTTAATGATTACTTGACTGTCCATTGTAGACTCGCCTTCATTTCTTTTCACAGGCCCTGAGTCCACTTTACCCCTCTTGGCTCCTGGGTTTATGGTCCTGAGTGGCTACATTTAGCGAAAAGGGTTTCTACTATCTGGATTCTAGAAGAATGAGGGTTGATCCCATTGAAGCTGATCCCAGCTGTCTTGATCAGGTGGATTCTGAGAGGTCGAAGAGTCTGAAATCAGGGGTCATAGTATCAGAATCAGCCATTTTGGACAGACAAGAGATTTCCTTCAGTTAGAGAGCTGTGAACCTTTGAAATTTTCTACTCTGAAAGCTGTGGATATTCAGACGATGACCAGGTTCTTGTACACTGGGGTAAATAAAGGATCTGGAAATTGACCTGAACATGGATTTGAAGTTGGATAAGCCCCAATCTTCTGGGAAATGACACAGCAGGCTGGCGGGGCAGAATGGCCTTCTTTTGCTCCTAAGTCTTGAGACCACCTGTTGCTAGCTTTGATATTCCTTGGAAGATAATTTCAATAATCCTTCTCGCACCTCCTTGGATGGCCCTCATTCCTTCTTAGAGTTTTTCCAGTCTGTTGAATTTCTCTTTCTCCTTGCATTTCTTCCAGTCTTTTCAATGAGTTCAATATTGCCCCTTTAACTCTTCCTCCACCTCTGTCACTGGCATAAAAATCCTAATTTTCCAGCTCCTGTCAGTTCTGAAGACGAGCCATACTGGACTTGAAATGTTGACTCGATTTCGGTCTCCACTGATGCTGCCAAATCTGCTGACATTATCCAACACTTTCTGTTCCTGTCACCTGAACCTCCAATTGTTGACAACAATATTTAGGACATATTTCAAGGTTCTGAGGAAAGATAAAGTCACCCCAGTCTTGCCAGGCAATAGGGTTGCTCTCTCATTAGAGAGAAAGAGACAACTAGTAAAACAAACAAGGGCAGGACTTATACAATTAAAAGTAGGGCCTTGGGTAATATAGTAGAACAGAGACACTTGGGGGTTTGGGTACATAATTCTTGGAAGTTTGCATCACATGTCGACAGAAAGCATTTAGCACGCTTGCTTTCATTGCTCAGTCGTTTTAAGTATCAGAGATGGAACATTATGTTGAGGCTGTACAGGATATTAGTGAGACCTCTTCTGGAATACTGTGTCCAGTTCTGGTCTACCTGTTATAGGAAAGATGGTGTCAAGCTGGAGAGGTTCAGAGGAGATTTACCAGGATGTCACCAGGAATGGAGGGTTTGAGTTATAAGGAGAGTTTGGGACTTTTTCACTGGAGTGTAAGAGATTGAGGGGTGGCCTTATAGAGGTTTATAAAATCATGAGGGGTATAGATAAGGTGAATGGCAGGTGTGTTTTCCCTCGAGTGAGAGATTTCAATACTCGGGGGCATATTTTTAAGGTGAGAGGAGAAAGGTTTAAAAAAAGACACGAGGGGCAACTTATTTACACAGAGAGTGGTTCAAGTGTGGAATGATCTGCCAGAGAAAGTGGTGGATGCCGGTATAGTTACAACATTTAAAAGATATTTGGGTAAGTACATAAATAAGGAAGGTTTGGAGGGATATGGGCCAAGCACAGGCAGGTGGGACTGGTTTAGTTTGGAATTATGGTAGGCATGCACTGAAGGGTCTGTTTCCTTGCTGTATGACGGCAAGAGGTTGAGAAGGAAAGCCCTTTACAGTTATCTCAGCTGGTGTGGGAATTGAACCCATGAATGATGGTGTCACTCTGCATTACCAGTGAGCCGGTCAGCCAAGTGAGCTGGCCAGCCTCACCACGTGAACTGTGCCTTTTCTTTCCCCAGGAGCCGATAGATCTCCTGCCCTTGCTGTTTACTGTTTCGTACCTGGGCACTCACTTGTCAGGAATGGTAGCCAAGTGGTGGTTATATCACCAGACTAATAGGCCTGTCACCTCAACAAATGACCCAGATACTTGGGGGTTGACATTCAGTTTAATTCAGCAAATGTGGAATAAAAAGTTTCTAAAGGCTCACTCTGTAGTGACTGGATTGTTGTAAAAACCTGTCTGGTTCATTACTGTCCTTTCAGGGAGGGAAAACTGCCACCCTCAAACTGTAAGAGTATAAATCATAGGAGCAGAAGTAGGCCATTCAGCCCATCCATTTTTCAATGAGATCAAGGCTGATCTGATAATTCTCAACTCCACTCTCCTGTCTTTTCCCCATAACCCTTTAATTCCCTTACCGATTAAAAATCTATTTTAGTCTTCAATATACTTAACAACACAACCTCGACAGCCTTTTGCGATTAAGAATTGCACAGATCTTTACCCAGTCTGGCCAATAGATGGTTCCAGATGCGCTGCAGTGTGGTTGACTCTTAAATGTCCTCAAAATGGCCAAGCAAAACCTTTAACCCCACCCCCAACAAACTGCCAGGATGTTAGAAAGGCAGCTCACCACCAGCTTCTCAATGGCAATTAGGTATTAGCGACAGCCCCATTCCACACATAAAACTGTTAGAGCAACGTTGAACATGGAATCCCTGCAGTGTAGAAGCAAGCCCATTGAATCCACAGCAACCCTCCAAAGAGCATCCCACCCCTATAACCCTGTGTTTCCATGGCTCACCCACCTCTCCAGCACATCCTTGCACACTATGAGCAATTTAGCATGGCCAATCCACTCCAACCAGCCGAGTCTTTGGACTGTGGGAGGAATCCAGAGCACCCAGAGGAAACCCACACAGACATGGGGAGAACGTGCCTGAAGGTGGGATTGAACCTGGGTCCCTAGTGCTGTGAGGCAGCAGTGCTAACCACTGAGCCACCATGCCGCCCAAGAGTTCCCTATTGCAAAGCAGTCACCAGGCCCACTCCACTTCAGATTCCCAAGTAGAGGGCATCTCACTTTTTCCAAACAAAAAAAAAGAGACTATTCCTGTGGAACTTGTGAGCACTGCTTTGTGAAGTGCTGTCGCATTGTTTGGTTAAGTCGTTAAATCACTAAACCATTGCACCTTTGGGTTAATATTAATCAGATATTGTAGCATTTCTTTGGAATTTCCAAGGACAATTTGTACTGTACTAAGAATGATAATTTTTGATACGAATGTTGCAAGGGAGCTGGAGTAGGAGGTGGTCTCTGTGCATGACCAAGATGTGCCTATATTAACTGCTTAGTTTCACTTCTGTGTCCATTCACATGCAAATTTTGACTTGCTGTCAATCCATCCAGTTCCATACATCCTGTTCCCTCTGAGGCCCTATTTATCCAGCCTCTCACTTTGTTCCTGCACCCCCCCCCCCCCCCCCCCCCCCCCCCCTTCCAGTCATTCGGATAGACTGCAATTTGTTTCCCCATCTACAGAACCTTGCCTTACTCCACTTCAAGCTACAGGCTCTCAATACGCATAGAATCATAGAATCCCTACAGTGTGGAAGCAGGCCATTCAGCCCATAAAGTCCACATCGACTTTCCAGAGAGCATCCCACCCAGACCCTATATCTATTACTCTGCCTTTCCCATGGCTAATCCACCAAGCTGCACATCCCTGGACACTATGGGTAATTTAGCATGGCCAATCCCCCTAACCTGCACACCTTTGGACTCCTCAGCCTTCTACTCTCCAGCTGCCCTTTTTAGGTTTGAAGTATTCTTCGATAGCCTCTGGTGTGTTATGGCACAGATTCCGGAACATTCAGGAAGCATTCCTTTGAAACAGCTGCATGACATTCCTATAAAAGTACCCACTTCACCTTCAGGTATTCCCTCTGTGTAATGAAGTCAATGTACTGTGTTCAGTCAGTCAGTATTGTGAACTATGGACAGTGGAACCAGAACTCAAGACATTGTATATATTTTATATCAAATCATTAGTGTTATCCTTAAGCGTAAAGACATCTGTCGCAGTAAGAACCCAATCTCTGCGAAATATGTTACATGGGCGGCACGGTGGCTCGTAGTGCCAGGGGCCCTGGTTCGATTCCAGCCTCGGGCGATTGTCTGTGTGGAGTTTGCACATTCTCCCCGTGTCTATGCAGGTTTCCTCCGGGTGCTCCGGTTTCCTCCCACAGTCCAAAGATGTGTGCAGGCTAGGTGGATTGGCCATGCTAAATTGCCCACATTGTTCAGGGATGTGTAGATTAGGTGGGTTTTAGAGGTCGTGGTGGGATGCTCTGAGGGGCAGTGTGGATTTGTTGGGCTGAAGGGCCTTTTTGCACACTGTAGCGATTCTATGGGGCTACCATGTGGGGCAGCAGCAGGTAGACCATATCGTACTGGCAGTGGTATTTGATCCAATTAATCACGTAGATGCATTGACAGACATCAACTAGGCCTGCGCCACACTGATTTTGCTACCTAAAGTGCCATCCGCGTCTAACAGTCATTGATAGTCATAGAATCCCTACAGTGTGTAAGTAGGCCATTTGGCCCATTGAGTCCACACTGACCCTCTGAAGAGCATACCACCCAGATCCACCCCCTTACCCTACCCATTTCCTACCCTAGACACTACGGGCAATTTAGTATGGCCAATCTCCCCTAGCCTGCACATCTTCGGGCTGCGGGAGGAAACTGGAGCACCTGGAGGAAACCCACGCGGACAGAGGGAAAATGTGCAAACTCCGCACAGTCGCTCGAGGGTGGAATCTTGCCAACCATGTCCTTGTTCTTCTTGCTCCATCCAGGATAGTGCCCGTTGTTCCAACAGTTATTTCGTAGATGGCACACACAGCTGCCACTGTTTATCAGGGAATGAATGTTGAAGGTGGTGAAGGGGGTGCCAATCAAGCAGGCTTCAATAGAAAAACTGAAAGAACTGCAGATGCTGTAAATTGGAAACAAAAATCCCAGCAATTTCTGCTTTTGAAGCGGGCGTCTTTATCCTGCAATGGTCCTCGAATGTTATCGGAGCTGCACTCATCTAACCAAATGGACAGTATTTCATTACATTCCTGACTGGTCCCTTATAGGTCGCAGACAGGTATCTTGTGGTGGTGGGGTGGGTGGGGTGCGGGTGGGTTCAGGAAAGACCTACCTGATAATTATAAGGCCTGTAGATTTGACAGGGACCTTTCACAGTGGCAATGGATTCTGGGTATGCCTTCCTTCCATCCAGTTTCTTGACTTCCTCATTTGCCAAACCTTGGCACTCGGAGACAGGTGAGGGGAAATGCGAGAAAAGAAAAGAGAGAAAGCAATGGGGGTGGAAGGCGAGAACAACAAGAAACGGAGAGGAAGAGATGATGGGAGAAAGAAAGGGATAGAGAAAGACGAACTGGAACAGAAATGATGAAGGAGGTCAGGAGGAAAAGGATAAAGCACAAGTATTGCCATCACCCTTGAACAGTTTTGTTAGTGCCATGTTGGCTAAAAATAAATATTACTCACTCTGTTGACGTTAAAACTGAGAAAGGTTGTCTTCCAGGCGTGTGTTTGCACCTTAAGCTTGAACTACATCTTTTTGGCTGGTTTTGATAGTGCCAGTTTTCAGAGCCCGTTCCCAATGACCAGTGGAAACCTCTTCAGGCTGACTTGCAGCAAGTGATTGGCTGGGAGCTCTAATTCTTCTGGTTGCCAGGAGACATGACTCAGTGGCTCTCCTGATAACCGGAGAGTTTTGGTGACTCAGAGCTTTTGAAAAGAGACTGCAGAAACACTCCAAAATTTCCCCGTTTTGATCAGGGGCGTAGAGGCAATGCCATTCGGCGTTAAGTCAAGTCGAAGGATGCCCACTGTTAAGCTCAATGGAGACCTGGGTGACAGCGGGCAGTCAGCGAGCTGCTCAGTGGTTGGCATAGCAAGGCTCAACCAAGAGTTAGTGAGTATCCCCAGCTCTGGGGTTTGCGACTGTTGTGTTTGTTTCTGTGAATTATTGGCCGTGTGTGTGTGAGAAAGAAAGCACACTCACCTTTGAGTAGGAAAGTTATGGGTTCAAGGCTGATTCCAGGACTTGAATCATGGAAGCCAAGGCTGATGCTGCAGGGGGCAACTGGACAGTTTGAAATGTGGTCTGTCTGCGGAAGGACTAATCTGAAACCCTGTCTGCTCTTTCAGGTAGATATAAGGGAACTCTCAGCTTACCCAAAATGAAAATCAATGGCCCAGAAAGAAACCAGCTCCCCACCCCACAGCCATGATGTTCTGCAAGGAGGCTGCGCGGGTGAATGGCTGACCCATGTTCAATTGGAAAAGGAACAATTTTTGTTCAAAAAAAAAATGCACATGACAAGTGGCCAAGTCAAATTAAGGACACAGCTGACATTGCAACTACCAACTCCAGACTATTACCCAGTGTGTTGACCAAGCTCCAAACTGATCCACGGGTCTCCGGGAAACCAAGCATAATCTCCAGGACTCTCCTGGGAGAAAGATCATAGAGGCAGTGTGAAGTCGTAGAATGACGTCAGCACAGAAGGAGATCATTTGACCCTTAGTGCCACTGATGGCTCCCTGCGCGAGCAAATCGGTCTCCACACACCACTATTCCTTGCTGCACTATCCCCATACCCTGGCAATGTTCCTTCTCTCGCTTACTCCAGGGCCCTTAACCATTTCGCTTTGGAAAGCCGTGATCACGTCCACCTCTACCACACTCTCAGGCAGTGCCATCTTAAGCACTCGCAGCGTGACAAAATTCTTCCTCGTGCCACCATGGCTTCTTTGGCCAATCACCAGAAGTTGGTGTCCTGGAGTTTTTGAGCTTTCCGCCAAGGGGAGTGAATTTCTCTGTCTCGATCCGTCACGATTTTGAAAGCCTCTATCACTGGTCTCCTCTCATCTTTCACTAACCATAATGCCTCAGAAAAGCAGCACTTTCTCCAGGGTAACCAGCCTAGCCAGTGAGGCCCAAGTCCCATGAATGAATAAACAAGGAGAACAACCCTAGCCTCTTCAGGCTACCCATCGAAGACTCACATCCCTTTTACATATTAAACAATTCTTTCGACAACTTTGCTCGTTAGTTATAAACATGTTGGGGATGGGAAGGAAAGGGCTGTTTGGCTGACAGCGGAAAGTTGTCCAATCAGGTTACAAGGAGTGTAAAGGCAGGAGATTGAGAAGATGGGCACAGTGGGTGACCAAAGAGAAAAGTGCGGGCCGTGGGCAGTTTTCAGGAGGAGGGCCTGTCACAAGATCTCACAAGTGTTTCTGGACAGAGTTGGCAACTTTCGTAATGACAAATGTGCGATGAGCAACTTTTATTTCTAAATCTAAATCAAAGAAAGATCAGGTCACAGAAAATAGGAGTAGGCCATTCGGCCCTTCGAGCCTGCTCCACCATTCAATATGATCATGGCTGATCATCAAACTCAGTCCCCTGTTCCTGCTTTCTCCCCCATACCCTTTGAGCCCTTTAGCCATGAGAATTATATCTAAATCTTTCTTGAAAACAATCAATGTTTTGACCTCGACTGCTTTCTGGTAGCCGAGAATGCCACAGACTCCCCACTCTCTCCTGTTGAAGAAATTTCTCCTCACCTCAGTCCTAAATGGCCTACCCTGTATCCATAGGCTGTGACTTGAGGTTTTGGATTCCCCAGTCATTGGGAACATCCTTCCTGCATTTACCCTGTCTTGTCTAAATAGAAGTTTATGGGTTTCTGTGAGATCTCCCACGACCCCTGTCATCTTTCTAAACTCCTGTCCTAACTGGAATAGTCTCTCCCCGTATGTCTGTCCTGCCATCCTTTGCATGAGTCAAAGACAGGGAGTTTAAACTCATGCCTGTACAGAGTTTTGTCTCCTTAACCATGGGCATTTATTTCAGTGAATGTTTGTGAAAACTGGGCTGGGAAAAGACTGGACTTATGACACCATGTGGTGTTTGTATGAAGTAATGTGAGACTGACTCTTTCAGGGTATCTCAGGTCACAAGATAAAATCATAAAGTGCACAAAGAGGCCATTCAGCCCATCATGCTTTTAACAGCTATCTGATTCATCTCTTGCTTGAACTCCATAACACCTGAAACCTTCTCTTTTCAAATATTTATCCAATTGTCTTTACTTCTGTTGAACTTACTGCTACCCTCCTGTTAGACAATGCATTCCAGATCATTACAACATGTTACATCTTTTTAACATAAATTACTTCAAAAGTCTAAAACTTTTCTGCTTGATCTGATCCAGGAAAGCTCTCAACCACAGGGATCCACGAGCATAGCCTTTGTTCTGTATTTTTGCTCAGACTCAATGGTTTCTCTCTCCACCCACAAATCCTAAAGTCCACCTGCGGAGGTAGGTTAGGACCTGCCTCCAGAGTTAAACCCCTGTTCTAACTTGTGCCAGAGAGGAAACTGCCTCACAGCAGTGGCAGAACATTGTACCCCAAAAGAAATGAGGCTTATGATATTTTTTGTACATACTTTAGAGACAAAAACATTGGCAACCCGACACCCACTAAGAGACAGTGAGCTCACAGAAGAACACTGGGCAGAGACAAGGGTACAACGTTGTAGCACTGACTCTGCAACCCATTTCTTGGTGGAGAAACAGGGTCAGTGAATTTGCCCTCATGTTTTTAAGCACAATTTCTCCTTAGGCAGTCCTCCAGGATCGAGAATGAGTTGCTTCTGTTCAATTCAATGGGCCCTGTGTGGCTCAAAACCTGCTTTGTGAGCTGCCACATGTAGGAGGTGGAATGGTGCTTGAAGGATTGAGCTAACGTGGTATTTGGCGGTTCCCATGCCTCAACTTTGCCACTGCATGTTGCTTACAAAGTCTGCAACATGCTCAGTTGGTGCCTTCCTGAATGAACCTTCGCTACTTCAGCATGCCACGTGCTAGGAACCCCCATGTTGGTGGTGTCTCATTCTTTCAGCAATGCTTTGCGAACATCCCAAAAGCATTTCCGTTGTCCCGCTGGGGCTCCTTAGCCACAACCGAGTCCCGAGTAGAGTGGTTGGCACCTGAATGACATGCCCTGTCTAGCAGAGCTGGTTTTGAGTTACGTCAACCTCGCTGCTGGGTGTATTTGCTTGGGAAAGGATGCTGGCTCTTAGGCCCACATTGCTGCCACTGGATTTGGAAGATGTTGTGGGTGGTATCACTGGTGATACCCTCAATGCTGTGAGGTGACTGCTGTAGGTTGCCCAAGTCTCCACTGAGTGAAGGTGCTTGGGGATCTCTGCTGCCCAGTTAGACATGACATCAACCTCAGCTTTGGGATCCTGATTATCAAATACTCAGTCAGCAGCAGGATGGTCTTGCACAATAGAAGTGATGGTGAATTTCCCCATCTCTGTGTTTCTTCGTTGAAAGAGGCCTCCCACAACGTGGAAAACGTTTCATATTTTCTAGGGTCACATGGTCGACCTTAATGGATGGGTGCGGGCATAGGGGGAGGGCAGAGGAAGGTAATGTGGTACGGCAGCTGGTTAAAGCGATCCTGAGTTTTCTATGTGTTCAGGGAAAGCTCCAGTTTCTCATCGGCTTTGAGAAGCGATTGACAGAGACTCGGCTTGGAGTGAAGGTGGTAAAGGTCAAACAGTTTTCAGTCTGTTCTATAGATGGTCTCAGTGTCAAAATGCAGTTTGTTGATGCACTGGCAACATCCTTGTAAATCTTTTCTGCACCCTTTCAAGCTTAACAACATCTCCTACAGCAGGGTGACCAAAATTGCACACAGCATTCCAAAAGTGTACAGCCACAACATGACCTCCCAATTCCTATTGCAGCAAAGAAGATAAATAAGGTTATGACACAGTCTTGCTCAATTCTCATCTTCATTGAGATCCCCAATCAGAGAGATTCTGACCATGGCCCCTTGACATTCAATGGGGTTACCATCGCTGAATCCCTCAGTATCAATTCCCTTGGAGTTGTCGCTAACCAGAAAATGAAATAGACCAGGTAGAAAAATATAGTGTTTACAAGAGCAAGAAAAGTTGGGAATGTTGCAGCGAGTAACTCACCTCCTGACTCCCCAAAGCCTGCCTACAAGGCACAAGTCAGGAGTGTGATGGAATACTCCCCACTTGCCTGGATGGGTGCAGCTCCAAGAAGTTTGACACCATCCAGGACAAATCAGCCTGCTTGATTGGCACCACATCCACAAACATTCACTCCCTCCACCACCGACGCTCAGTTGTGTACCATCTACAAGATGCACTGCTGAAGTTCACCAAGGCCCCTTAGACAGCACCTCCCAAACACACCACCACACAAGGGCAAGGTCAGCAGATACATGGGAACACTATCATCTGCAGGTTCCCCTCCAAGCTACTCACCATACAGACTTGGGAATATAATTTGGGCGGCACGGTGGCACAGTGGTTAGCACTGCTGCCTCACAGCACCAGGGACCCGGGTTCAATTCCCACCTCGGGCGACTATCTGTGTGGAGTTTGCACATTCTCCCCGTGTCTGCGTGGGTTTCCTCTGGGTGCTCCGGTTTCCTTCCACAGTCCAAAGATGTGCAGGTTAGGGTGGATTGGCCATGCTAAATTGCCTGTAGTGTTCAGGGAGGTGTAGATGAGGTGGGTTATAGGGGGATGTGTCTGGGAGGGATGCTCTGAGTTTCGGTGTGGACTTGTTGGGCTGAAGGGCCTGTTTCCACACTGTAGGGATTCTATGATCTATGATCATCATTCCTTTGGTGTCACTGGGTCAAAATCCTGGAATGCCCTCCATGAGGGCATTGTGGGTTGACCAATTAGCACATGGACTACAGAAGTTCAAGAAGGCAGCTCACCACCACTTTCTTGAGGGCAGGATGGGCAATAAATGCTGACCCAGCCATGTCTCACAAGTGAACAAATGTTCGCGTTGGTGCTTACTGCATTGATGAGATGATTGTCTGTGAGTGGCTGAAGGATGGTGACAAAATGAGGAAGATACTTCCTAAAGCCTTTGCGGGGCTCACAGTCCCATATATACACTTTGGCTTTCCACACAAGGCTGATAAATTAGTATTTGTAAGAGATGTCTCCTGAAGGGTTATGAGGGAAGAGGCAATAAATGCTGGCCTCGCACACCCACACCATCTGTTTGAATAACAAACAAAAAGAAGTTGCCTCTCAGCTCTTAATTTATAAATGTAACTCATATCACCGCTTCAACAGTGACTTCCAAACAATAAAGAAGTAAGTCACAGGTAGGCGGGATAGTGAAGAAGGTATTTGGTACACCTGCCTTTATTCATCAGTGCATTGAGAATAGGAATTGGGTGGTGATGTTGTGACTGTACAGGATGTTGATTAGGTCACTTTTGGAGTGTTGTGTTCAGTTCTGGTCTCCCTGCTGTAGGAGATGTTGTTAAACGTGAAAGGATGCAGAAAAGATTTACAAGGACATTGCCAGGATTGGAGGGTTTGAGCTAAAGGGAGAGACTGAACAGGTGGCGGCTGTTTTTCCTGGTATGGCGGAGACTGAGGGGTGACCTTACAGAAGTTTATAAAATCATGAGGGGCATGGAGAGGGTGAATAGCAAAGTTCTTTTCCCCAGGGTAGGGGAGTCCAGAACTCGAGGGCATAGGTTTTAAGTGAGAGGGGAAAGATTTAAAAGGGACCTAAGGGGCAACTTTTTCATACAGAGGGTGGCACGTGTATGGAATGAGCTGCCAGAGGAAGTGGTGGAGGCTGGTACAATGACAATATTTAAAAGGCATCTGGATGAGTACATAAATAGAAAGGATTTGGAGGGATATGGGCCAAATGCTGGCAAGTGGGACTCGACTAATTTAGGATATCTGGTTGGTATCGAAGAGTTGGACTGAAGGGTCTGTTTCCTTGCTGTATATCTCTACGAGTCTATTTCACATAAGACTTTTGAACAGCTGAGAGAGGAAAGAGTGACGCAATTTTTAACAAAAAACAATGTTTAAACGGTTGTACATTCCTGGGAAAGACAAGCTTTTAAAACATAACAGTCATTAAATTACGTTCTTGTTCTCAGCTGATATTTCTTTGTCCTTGGTACCGCTGAATTTATATATAAAAGAAAGATAGACCTCACAGAAAAAAAAAGGGTCTGGAAAATAAAAGTCTCTCACTGCCCTATTCTCTTTTCAAACCACATAAAAATGGCATTGCCGCTAATCGCTGGTAAATATATAATTAATCATTCAGTCATGAATCATAAAATGACAAATTTCCCTCAACCGTTCCCGTCCATATAATTTCAGCGCAAGTCCTCACGCTAGTGGGACTGAGTAATGCTATGAAAGAGCTTTATTTCCCTTCTGATTGGCTATAATTACCACCGAGGAGTGAAAGGAAAACTACCTGGAGAACAAAATCCAACCAGAAGCACAGAGGACCACTCAATCTGGCGCCATGGCAACTGGTCATCAGAGTTTGGCCATCACAGAGTCTGAGTTGCCTGCAGAGAGTGTAGGAGTTTAAATTAAAGTGAGTGTGTGTGTGTGCGTGAGAGAGAGAGAGAGAGAGAATAAAGAGAGCGACTGCAGATTCACAGCAATAATCAGATGTCGACTGCATCAAACCACAATCAGAGCCAGTGAAGGAGAGGACTGGACTAGAATGTTGAAAATATGTATCGAAAAATTGGACATCATACTCTTGTTTACTCAATTTGTGGAACTAAGGTACTGGTTTCCTTAGAATGTTTTTGGCAGTAATGACTGCTTCGTTTGAGGGGCTTTTAAAAAAAAACTTGTTCCAACTTCATGCATATATATCTGGATATTGTCTCACATCGGTGTTGTGCAGCAACAATCATAGGAATCTTGTTTTTGAATTTGGGTCAGTAAACCGGGCCATTGATCTGCAACTCGGAGGGGCTTTTGTTCAAAGCAAGCAATGTTGATGTACAGCAGTCGTTGTATTCATTGGAGCTGATGGATCTCTTAATTCCTAAGAGTGAATCAGTAAGCTGTTCTTGTCCATCCCTCAGGTGGAACCCGGTGACATTCCCACAGAGCCTAACAATGATCCCAAGACAGCTCCAGCAGAGAATGGTGTCAGTCACACATCCAGTCAAACATCCAAACCCTCAACACAAGTCACCCATGTTCAGCCTGCACCAGGTAAGTGAGTTTCTCCTTCTGACAGAATTTTCATTAAAAATTAGATGTGAGGACATAAGCCTTTCTATTAATTGACATTTTTCTTTGTATGTTGTGCATTAGCTGCAGTCAAAACAGCTGGTAAGGCAGAAGATCTCATTCACAGTATACTGTCAGGTAAGATGTTAAAAAATTCTGCATGACACACGGGCCTCAAATCACCCTCACGCCAGATGTTAAAATGTAGGAAAATATGGAAATGAATTCAGAATGAAATATATTCACAGTATCTTGGTTAGAGGGACTATTTGGTTTAAAAATTAAGCTTATGTATATCCAAGTTTACACAGAAGCAGACAGGACAGCGTAGATGCACTGAAAAAATTCAGACCTTGCTATTTACAAATATATGGTTGTTACATGAATTATTAGTCACTTGACAATTGTGTATGATAAAATTGCTATGATTTTAATAATCTGTGCCGGAGAAACCACTATTTGGAATAGTTGCTGAAAAATGATGTAGAAAATATATTTTGTTTCAAAGGAGGAAAAGACACATTATGTCTAATATTTTTATTCCAGTGAACGTGCACACATGAGGAATGTTAATGACATCTATACAATTTACATCACATCGTTTGCTTATAAATGAATGAGAAAAGTTTTATCAAATACTTCTTCATCTCAGTTTCTGCAGAACGAACAAAGTAAATAAAAACCGAAAGAACAAAATAAACGCTTCCTTTCTTAGTGGTCATACAACAGTCTTCATTTAACTCGTAAACTGAATCATGGTGTGCCTTTATCATTCAAATACATTTGTGCATCATTTGTTGTTTCAACTGTGTATGTATTCCCTTGGTTTGTATCTCTGTTAAACGAGCAGGCAAAGGAATCTGAAAAACACACTTATTTGTCGCTCAGTGTCATTTCAAAGCTCCCGACTCTTGTTTAAAGTCATTAGGATACAGTGAGACGGGGGAGAACAGTTTTCTGCCTGTTGGAATCTCACAGTTGAACTTTAGTTTTGTAAAACTGAAATATTACGCTGAGCGGAGTTTCAAAGAGCTGATTCAGATTGCAATAAAATTGCCAGGCTTCCAAAATACCTAAAGGCTGCTCAGATGTATACATCAGACTTAGGAGCAGAATGCAAAATGCCTAAAACCAAAATTAGTTCATGGTGTGCTAACTTCATGCCAAGTGCACAGTCCGTTTTTAACGTGAGTGCGTGAGAACCAGGAACAGGGGTAGGCCATTCAGCCCCTCAAACTTGCTCTGCCATTTGATATGATCATGATTGATCTCATCTTGGCTTCAGCTCCACTTTCCTGACCACTCCCCATAACCCTTCAACCCCTCACGAATTAAAAATTTGCCTGTCCCTCCCTAAGTTTACTCGATGTATCAGCATCTACCACACTCTGGGGGAGTGAATTCCACAGATTCACAACCTTTTGGGCAAAGTCATTTCTCCTCATCTCTTTTGTGTCCTTTTAAATCTGCTACCTCTTATCCTAGAACTACAACTTTTTGTTCTGGATTGCCCTACATGAGGAACCACCATCGACTTTGTCAGACCCCTTTAGGTCTTAACCCTTTAGCCCTTTCATCACCATCTTTTGTAGAGCCAGCACTGTTCCAATGGACTGAATGATTTCTTTCTGTTCTGGAAAATCCGATGACTTCTCTTAAAGGCAGATTCTAATCTTGATCTTTCCAAATTTAACTGTGTTAGTCATTTTTAAGGACGAGTCAAATTAATCTAAGAGATTCGTGGAAAGAATGGAGTTATGCCATTCAGCCCATCATGTCTGTGTTGACCATTCGGAAGAGCCTTCAATTAATTCTGTCCTCTTCCCTCACAGCCCTGCAACAAAATTCCCACTCAAATGTTCATGTCCACCTGTTAGTTCTTATCATTGTAGCCAATCCATTGAGGATGCGTCATGATGTTGTGTGGCGCTCTGAGCTAATACCCTAGGCGTTTACTAATATCAGGAGGGAGAAAGCAAAGCCGTTTAATGTGATCAATTGGTTTCTGTAAACTGCTGCAGAGGTGGAAGCCCAGACCGTGGAAGAGCTAAGGCAGCAAAAAGCATTTGTGAAACTTCAGAAGAAGCACTACAAAGAAATGAAGGAACTGGTGAAGAAACACCACAAGAAAACCACTGACTTGATCAAAGAACACACGGCGAAATCCAGTGAGTTTCAGAGCGATTATTTAAGGCGCAGGGTACTTTTGGAAAAATCAGCAAAGAGAGATAGTAAGAAGAGGTAGGTGAACCATTCTCAAATACTTTTAACAATGGGACAGTGTGTGCTTTCTGATTTCTTGCTAAACTATTTCCCCCAAAATAAATTAAACCTTTGTTAGCCTATGTTTAAATAATTTTGAGGGGTGTGGGTTTAGAAATGCCCTTGTCGTAGTTCACTTTCACAGTAATGGAAAGCAATAATGCCTTTTTATTTTAAATTCCTGGTCGATCCAGTGAATCATTTTTTTCCACTGTTAAAACTGACTGCTCTCACCTTCCCTCACATAAGAAAGCCGGTGTGCATTGAAGTAATTTATGTTACAAGCTGCTGGAAAATAAGGTGAAGTCTTTTGTGGGAATAAACCACATTTCAGACTGAACTCACAACCGGCCTACCCGAAAACCCTTTTCTCAGACATTTGTTTCAAATCCATCTCGCGGCCAACTTGGGATATTGGAATATTGAGGGATAATATATCAGACACATTAATCACTGATATTGCCAGTTCACAGTACAAGATGAATCTTGTGAGTCTACACAGGATAATAAAAGTTTCCAGTATGAAATGAAGGGTAGAAAATCACCATATGGAAAAGTAGTACAATCTCTAAGTAATTGCTTTGCTAAGCTGCTACCTCAGTTACCATCACACATTTATTCACAGCACAGGTTCTGTCTTAAAATCCATCCCATAATTATGAATAACGGCAGCATTCCTTTAGAGAAAGGGATACTGCCAAAAGGGAGAGTGATTAACACGAATGTGCTGATTTAGATAAAGTATTGTTGGGTGAGCTGGTTTGGATCTTGCTGTGTAAGGGAACTGCAACACCATTCACAGGTAGGTCACTCTCTATTGTGCCTCTAATGACATGGACACCACACCCTCTCATCATCAGTGAATCTTCTCAAAGAGCCCTTGTTTGGTAACATCACCACAGATATTTAAGCAAATGTTTCTTTGTGGGTGCTGGATATAAAAGCAAAATGTGAGAGGCTGTGAGGTGACGAGGTCACTTGGGTTTATAATCCAGAGGCCACTCCGCTGCTTCTGTGGATGTGGGTTCAAATCCCACCACTGCAGTTGGTGGAATTTAAATTTAGTGAATCATTCAGGAATATAAGCTTCCAGTGACGGTGGCCGTGAGAACCAATTGTTATATATTTCCAAGGCGAGTGGCTCAGAGGGGAACCTGCAGCTGGCGGTGTTCCCAGTATGTTCTGTCCTTGTCCTTCGAGGTGCAGAATGGGACTGGTTAGCCTTGAAAATGGGAAACTCTGAGAATTGCAAGTGCAGATACAGGTGGTGATTCCTTTCAGCTAACACAAGGGGAACACCTCAACTACAAGCCCAGCATCTGATAGATGCCAAGGCCCCAGTTGAACAGTGTTCAAAAAGCACAATTGAAAACTTCATCACCGTTCTAATATCATCAAAGTTGTATTTTTAAGTGTTTTTCAACAACTTTTATTTTGAGAGTCAACAGTGTGTGGTGGCAGGGGACAAGGGGGGAATAATTGCTGACGGGAAAAAGATTGCAGAGTAGAATTTTAGTTAGTTTGCCCTTTTTCTTCATTTAATTGAAGCTGATTGAGAATGATCTCTTGCCTGATTTTTAATTTGATTTGATTTGTTATTGTCACACGAACAGAAGTACAGCGAAAAGTATTGTTTTGTGTGTTATCCAGACAAATCATACCTTACATAAGGGCATCAGGGTAATAGAACAGAATGCAAAAGATAGTGTTACAGCTACAGAGAAGGTGCAGACAAAGATCAACTCTAATATATGAGAGGTCTGTTCATAAGTCTGATGACAGTGGGGAAGAAGGTGTTCTTGAATCTGAGCTTGTTATTTCTATGCTGGCACGTGATTGAATGATTGATGCAGTGGCATTTGTTTTATTAGGGAAAATAATATTTGAGTTTATTAGATGGAGCTGTAAGACAGAAATTCACACATAATCATCGCAGTACGTTATACAGGGGAAAGGAAGTGAGATATTACAATGTGACACATAAACCTTTGTGTAAATGAGTGGCCACAATCTCTAGTTAGTGTATTAACAGCACTCCCATGTCTTTGCTCAAGGATTACCCAATTATACGCTGCTTTACTAGGATGGAGATCAATGGTCTGATATTGTATTGCTCGTTTGAAGTGCTTTCAAATTGCTATCACGTCAGTCCTGGATAAGTTCATTCAATCAGCATTCTTCACACCAGACATCTTGTTTTGGTCATCATTTTTTAAAATATAATTAGTGAAGTTAATTGGTAGATGTGCCTACGTTAGTGTTTCCTCTTCCTGGCCCAGTATCTCTGTACATTCCAAACGACTGCGTTTGTTTCTTCAAAATCTTCCCATCGTGTGACAGAAACATTCTACATTTCTCATTCGAGAATCACATCGCACCACAGTTTCAGAATAAGGTGACTCTTGTTTGAGCCAGAGATAAGGAGGAGGTTCTTTTCTTTTTAATCTACTCACAGGACGTGGGCATCACTGCCTGGGCCAGCATTTATTGCCCATCCCTGCTTGCCTTTGAGAAGGTGGTGGTGAGCTACCTTCTTGAACCGCTGCAGCTGTTTGGGTGCAGATAGTCACACAATGCCTTTAGTTGGGGGCTGCAGAGTTGGGGGGGATGGGTAAGTTCCAGGATTTTGATCCAAGAAGGAATGGCTATATATTTCCAAGTCAGGATGGTGAGTGGCTTGGAGGAGAATTTGCAGGTGGTGGTGTCCTCATGTATCTGCTGCCCTTATCCTTCTAGATGGAAGTGGTTGTGGGTCTGGAAGGTGCTGCCGAAGGAGCCTTGGTAAATTTTTGCAGTGCATCTTGTAGAGGATGAGTAGTACTGAGCATCAGTGTTGGAGGGAGTGAATGTTTATTTATTGACAAGGATGTTGAGGGTTACAAGAGGCAGTGGAAAGGAAAAGTGGAGTTAAGGCTACCTCAAAACAGCCATGATCTTGCAGGGCTTGACAGGGAAGATGCAGGAACAATGACTTATCCTGGCTGTACAATTGTTCTCAAATCAGGTGACACAATCTCAGAATAAGAAGTGGGCCACTGAGGACTGAGATTAGGAGGCATTTCTTAACCCAGGGTGGTCATTTTTGGAATTCTCTCATGCAGAATGCTGTGCAGGCTCAATCATGTTAAAGATATTGATAGATTTCTGTCCATGAAAGGCATCAAAGGGTAATGTGGGAAATGGCAATGAGCTCAATGATAGACCATGATCTAACTGAAGGGAGGAGCAGGCTTGATAGACCAAATGGCCTTCTCCTGTTCCTCTTTTTTTTAGGGGCGGCACGGTGGCTCAGTGATTAGAGAGATAGTAGGAACTGCAGATGCTGGAGAATCTGAGATAACAAGGTGTAGAGCTGGATGAACACAGCAGGCCAAGCAGCATCAGAGGAGCAGGAAGGCTGACGTTTCGGCCCTAGACCCTTC
>NC_063340.1:8077779-8097899 GCF_021869965.1 Rhincodon typus | reverse complement strand
CTTTCCTGCTCCTCTGATGCTGCCTGGCCTGCTGCGTTCCTCCAGCTCCACGCTGTGTTACCTCTGTATAATTAACAGCAAGTGTCGCCAGCTTTACCATTATTCGGACAGCAGATTCTAGCCCAATCGCTGTATAGTTGGGGTGAAAAATTACCACGGATATGCAGGAACGTAGAATTGAGGTTAAAATCAGATCAAACAAGATCCTGTTTGAATAGATGAGCAGGCTCAATGGACCAAGTGGCCTAATCTTGTTCCTTGTTCACATAATCACTTAGAAATGAAGGTATCAAGTCTTACACAGGAATGTATATAGAAAGTGCAAAATTATGCATTCTCTCTTGATCTCAGGAAAGTAGGATCTCAGTGATTCTGCTGCAAGGTTGACCTGTTGTTAACAGTGCTTTTTTAATTTTCACAGCTCGTGCAAAAGCTGACAGAAGTAGCTGAGGAATGCCAAGCCAACCAGTTGAAGAAACTGAAGGAGCTCTGTGAAAAGTAAGCCCCTGACGTACAACGTTCATGACTTTTCAGTTGGCAAATCTCCAGCTGAGATTTTGCGAAGGCGAGTCAATTTTTCTTCTGCCATTCTTTCCAGGGAGAAGAAGGAACTGAAGAAGAAAATGGACAAAAAGCGTCAGGAGAAGATCACTGAGGCGAAGTCGAAAGACAAGAATCAGATGGAAGAGTGAGTCTTCTTCAGTCTGTGCGCAAGACACGTTGTTTTATTATTCAGTGCAGCTTAGTTGCTGAACGCTGGCAAATTCTCTGTGTTTTTGTTTTGAAACGTAAATGATGCTTTAAAGACATGAAGCCAGCGAGAGCAGAGAGTCACTTTCGAGTCCCCATTCACCCCCACCCCTCCTCTCCCTACCCTGGAGTTGGCTTTCAACGTGGCAAGCAATGCAGTCTTCTGTTCTTCAAATGGGAGAACAGCCCATGGGAATCAACAGATTAAGTTGTCACCACCCCCATTCAGAAACCATCTACTGCTATTTTCAAACGAGTTAGCCCCACCCAATCTAATTTATTCAGACAGCCTGGCTGAAGATTTCTGAATGTTCTCCATTATCCACCACTGAAGTATTGATGAGGGGCAGCATTCCACAAATTGGCTCGAATACATCCAGCTCCTGGTAAATCCTAGATGATTAAATTGAACGTAAAAGCGACCTCTTCTTTAAAAGAAATTATTAGCCACACCAAGGTCCTTCTGTGGCAAAGGGAGTCAGAAATCCCAAGACACGATAAGAAGGAGTCTTTTCAATGAAATGTTTCATCAAGAAGGAATTTTTAAGTTCATATTTGATCTTCCTCAAAGCATACGATAAGATAGAAATTACTTCCCTATTTGGCAGTGGACAAAGACTTGGCTTTTAACACGAGAGTTAAACTACTCCTTTTGAAAAATTCAGTCACATTTACATGCCCATGAATCACAATACACTATAGAGGACGTTGCTTCACTCTAATTGTCCTCAGCAGCAAGTGACTCCTACACTTCGATTAAGATCCCCAGTCAGTGACCTTGGCATTTAAGAGAGACATGAACAGTTTTATCTCTTTATTCACGACAGACAAATGGAGTGTATTTTCCAAAGCGTAGGCAATAGCAATAGATCCTCAATTGCTGGTTGTCAGCTCAGAGGGTTATCTCATTTTGTAGCAGTGTCCATCAAAAGAGCTGGAAGGCTGACTGTGAACTTTTTGAAAATTGTTTCTGATCATTTGTCGGCCTGTTATTCCAAATGATAGTGTTTGATGGAGCACGATTTCAGAAAAAGCAGTGGCACTCCAGAGGCTCTCTCTATTGTTCCTTTTAAAAGGGACCTGCACGAGTGGCTCAAGGGGAAAAATACGGCGAGGCAGTTGGGAAAGGGTCAGGGCAATGGGACTGTCTTCATAGTGTCATGGTTATTGTCATTTAAGTAGGCCATTCAGCCCTTCAGGCCTTTTTCCACCATTCATTGAAATCATGGCTGATCTCTGACCTAATTCACATACCTGCCATATCTGAGATATGTGGAGTCCACACAACCATTGTATGATCAAGTCTTCAATCACTGTTAACAACTGTCTTCCCATTGACGAGATACCACAGTCATTTGATCTTGAAAGTACACAGGAAGCCATCCAGCCCTCTTCTCATGTGCCAGCTCTTTGAAAGAACTATAGCGTACTTTGTCTTTAACAGACTTCACCTTTAAGGACTCCATATGCTGATTATATACAATGTTGTGACTCTGCCTGACAATCTCTGCTATGGGTCTGCAAGCTGCACTCACAGAAATCAGTTGGTTTTTTTTAATATCTGATTAATAACTTTTAAAGTGTTTCACTGTTTTAAATAAACTAACCCATGGAATTAATTAATCCCTGACAATCGAGTGATTGTTAGACCATGATCACTGAAATGACAGTATCTGAATAGTGTCACTTCCTTGTCCTTTTCCAACAGCACCTGCATTTTTTTTTCACTTTAGCAACTCATCCAGTTCCCTTTTAAATTATATCTTGAGCCTGTTCCCCCTTTTTTCAAGCATCACATTCCAAAGTTGCAATTTTCTGCAAATTGCTCAAGGTATTGTATATATATGGGGCTAATTCGGTCAGCTATGACCTCACTTGGAAAAATGCTACAAGAACCATTTCTGTTGGTGTCCCAGAGCTCTGTGACTCTGAGGTCACAATAGATAAATTCAAAAATCTGACCTTGCCGAAACTGAATCTGAAAGGAACCTCTTCAGAATAAAAAATATATACACATATAATGGTGGTGCGGCTTCCAACAGAACTCCATCATTGCAAGTGTGATAATAGACCGAGGTTCCACATTCATAGACACAGCAGGATGAGAGTGATAGAAGCAGTTTGTTTAGCTCTTTCTTTCTGACGGAGATTATGGAGTCTCTAAACAGCTCACTGCGAACTCTGAGTGTATGTCTCGATACTTAAACTATTGGCAAATAACAACTGCCCGAATCTGCTGTTGATTTCCTGGGATCCAACTGTGCCAGGTGTGAATGTGAAGGTTTTATTTACTGCAAATGCTGCATTCTATTGTCCAAGGATTTAGTTCCAATCGTTATTCGAGCTGAACACAAGAAGCTGTGCTGCTTTGAATGTGAACATCTGATGCACTTTGTGACATTTGTTTCTATATTTTGGGGTGGGGTAATATCAGTGCCTGCCCCACACCCACACCTCTTTCATTCTTTCTGTCTCTGTAATAACGTGGATGTAAAATTGGTTGTTTTATCTCTGAAGTATATTCGCTGCTCCCTAATCCTGCACAGCAGTTAGCAATGTTGGCACAAACACATGGGATGTGGATGAGCTGTCTTAATGTATTAAAAACCGAAAGAACTGCGGATGCTGGAAATCAGGAACAAAAACAGAAGCTGCTGGAAAAGCTCAGCAGATCTGGCAGCACCTGTGGAGAGAAATCAGAGTTAACGTTTCGGTTTCAGTGACCCTTCCTCAGAACTGTCTTAATGTATTATTAGTTGACTTGTAAAGCTGTTGCCGACCACGATTTGGAATGTTACGTAGGCTTCGTTCATTTACCTTGGGTGTCACAGCTACAGATGTTGGTCTGGATTTTCCTATCAGGGTAGTGGTGAACATTAGGTGCCTGAACCAGGACTGCAACATGGTACCTTTTCCATGCTTAGGGACTGGATCCCTCAGGCACCACAGAGAATTGACATTGTCCCCAAAGTTTCATGCTTGATGCCTTGATCATGCCCAGAGATTTACTTCCTTGGAACAGCGTAGCAAGATTAGGTCCTTTGACCCTTCAAGTCTGCTTCCTCATTCAACATGATCATAGCTCAATGAACATAGAATCGTATCATAGAAGCCCTACAGTGTGGAAACAGCCATTCAGCCCATTGAGTTCACACCGACCCTCCGAAGAGCATCCCACCCAGACCCATCCCCCTTCCCTTGTAACCCTGCATTTCCCATGGCTAACCCACCTAGCCTGCACATCCCTGGACACTATAGGGCAATTTAGCATGGCCAATCCACCTGAACCTGCACATCCTTTGGATGGTGGGAGGAAATTAGAAGAAATCCACACAGACACAGGAAGAATGTGCAAATTCCACCCAGACAGTCACCCGAGCCTGGAACCGAACCCGGGTCTGTGGACCTGGGAGGCAGCAGTGCTAACCACTGAGTCAGCATGCCGCCATATCCTTGCTTTCTTTACATGTCCCTTGATGCTGTTAAAATCTGAAAAAAAAATTTCTTTCTTGAAAACACTCAGTAATTTGGCCTCCATAGCCTTCTCTGGTAGAGAATTCCACAGGTTCTCAATCCTTTGAGTGAAAAAATATTTCCTCATTTCAGTCCTAAATGTACCCTTAGACTCCCCAACCAGGGAAAACATCCGACATGCATCCAGTCTTTACAGCCCTGTTAGAATTTTATGAATTTCAATCAGATCCCCTCTCATCCTTCTCATCTCTAGTAAATACAGACCCAGTTATAGAATCGTAGAGTTGTACAGCACGGAAACAGACCCTTTGGTCCAACTTGTCCATGCTGACCAGATATCCTAGATAAATCTAATCCCATTTGCCAGCACTTGACCGATATCCCTCTAAACCCTTCCTATTCATGTACCCATCCAGATGTCTTTAACATATTGTAACTGTACCAGCCTCCACCACTTCCTCTGGCAGTTCATTCCATACACACACCATCCTCTGTGTGAAAGGTTGCCCCTTAGGCCCCTTTTAAATCTTTCCCCTCTCACCTTACACCTATGCCCTCTAGTTTTGGACTCCCCTACCCTGGGGAAAAGACCTTGGCTATTCATCCTATCCATGCCCCTCATGATTTTATAAACCTCTATAAGGTCACCCCTTAGCCTCCAACACTCCAGGGAAAATAGCCCCAGCCTATTCACCCTCTCCCTATAGCTCAAACCCTCCAATCCAAGCAACCTCCTTGTAAATAGTTTCTGCGACAATTCAAGATCTTTTCTACAGCAGGGAGATCAATCCGTCTTCATAGGACAGTCCTCCCATTCCTGGTGTCATCCTAGTGAACATCTACTTCAGTCTCCCTTTGGAAAGTCTATCTCTTCCTAGGTAGGGAGACCATAACTCCCTGTAGTACTCCAGATGTGGTCTCACCAAGAACCCATATAACTGCAGTAAGACATCCCTACTTCCGAACTCTTGCAGTGAAGGCCAAAACACCATAAAGAAAGTTTACTTTCCTGACCTTTTGTGCACAGGAAGTTAGATCTACGATAGTGGAGGACACATAAGCTTTAGACTGATTGAACAATATAGTCATAGTTGTGAATTGTATCTTGAGCATGGCTAAGCTAACAGAGACATTCTTTGTCGCCTGGTGTTCAATCCACATGACTGATTCAGAACATTAAGGATTATTCTTTTCAAAGAAGTGTCACTTGAATTTCTACTGACACTGTTATGCTGGAGATTAATAGGATCAGACCAAAAAAAAGAGTAGTGCATTAAATTCAACACCTGAACACATTTACTATCTGATTGCAGGGAGAAGACTGAAATCATCCGAACTTACATTCACGAAGTCGTGCAGTCAATTAAAAGGGTAAGTAGCAAATATTTCTAATCTACTTTCCTCAAGCTGAGGCTTTGTAAGTGCTTTATCTTTTCTGATGCCCTTTTGAAGGTGAGAGAACCTGATGAAGAGAATGTTTTTCTAATTTTGGCTCAACACTATCAGGGCTCCCACATTGAGGTTTAAGGTAAATCTGTCCGTATATAACGTCAACAAAACCTCCTCATCCCAATACTGAAAGAACACCTTATTTATGTTTTATATCCATTGCCCATTACACACATGTTTGGTGTCTGTGCAGTTGGCAACAGTGAGTCATAGAAAATTGTGTCCAGCCATAGGATAGGTTCTTGTCTGAATTTAGACCTGTGGGGAAGCATCATACCACCCATGAGTAACATCAAGAGCTTTCACTTTCCCCTCCCCTGGCTGACCATCCATAATAAGGCCAGAATTGTTGTCAGTCAGATCAACTATTCCCAAGGATGAAAGGTTATGAGGAATATGCAGAAATATAGAGCTGACATTAAAATCTAATCAGCAACGATCCTATTCAATGGCGGCACAGGCTTGAAGAGCAGATGGAACTATTGCTATGTTCATAATACCCATGCCATTACAGATTGCTCACATTGGCTTCACCCAGTGAGCAGCCTTTCCTGTGTTCTCAAGCCGTGGTTGAATGTGACAGTCTGAATGTCCAGCCTTGGCCCTCCATGTAGCACTTACACACCACAAGGTGTGATGCAGTTCCATATTGAAGGACAAACTCACTCTGTTTCCCTGCGCCTCTGATTCTCTCCCACGACCCTCTTTGTATATTCAAGCTTCAGCATGAGTTTACACGTTTTCTGATCAACCTGTTCGGAGATTTATGACACACCTGTAGAACCCAGATCTCCTGGCCCAGAGATAGGGTCACTACCACTGTGCCACATTCATCATCCACCTCGTGGTGATTAGTTTATACCGTGTCAATTTGAAAGGTTATTTAGAGGTAAGGCCTTACCAACCTGTTCTGTTTGTTTTTGTTGCGATGGTGCCACACATTTATCTGAATGGACTACACCTTGAGAGCTCTCCTGATTTTTTAAAAATTCATTCATGGGATGAGGGCATCGCTGGCCAGGCAGCATTTATTGCCCGTCCCTAATTACCCAGAGGGCAATTAAGAGTCAACCACATTGCTGTGAGTCTGGAGCCACAAGTAGGCCAGACCATCTTAGGATGGCACATTTCCTCCCACCGAGGGCATTAGTGACCCAGATGGGTTTTTACAACAATCGACAATTGTTGCTAGACTTTTTATTCCAGATTTCTTTCTTTATTCATTCACGGGATGAGGGCGTCACTGGCTCGGCAGCATTCATTGCCCATCCCTAATTGCCCGGGGGTGGTTATGAGTCAACCACATCACTGTGGGTCTAGAGCCACATATAGGCCGGACCATGGTGGGATTCGAACCCATGCCACCATTCAGCCTGGGGTTCTGGATTATTAGTGCACTGACATTACCAATACACCACCACCCAATTAAAAGGCATTTTCAAATGCATGGAGTCTTAAGCAGCATTAGGAATTTAGAATGTTAGGGACGGGCAATAAATGCTGGTCCAGCCAGCAATGCCCTCATCCCATGAATGAATTTTTAAAAAATGATCAGGACAGCACTGGAACAGGCCCTTCAGCCCAGGATGTCTGTGCTGACCATGCTGCCATTCTAAACTAATCCCACCTGCCTGCACATGGTCTGTATCTGTCTATTCCCTGCCTGTCCCTCCATCTGGCTAAGTGCCAGTTAAATGTTTCTATCTTATCTGCTTCCGTCACCTCCCCTGGCGCCACGTTCCAGGCGCCTACCACCCTCTGTGTAAAGAAAACTTGCCTCGCACATCTCCTTTAAACTTTCCCCCTCTCAGCTTAAACCTATGCCCCCTATTTCCACCCCGTGAAAAAGACTCCATCCAAGCCTCTCGTAATTTTATCTCCTTCTGCCAGGTTGACCCTCAGCCTCTGAAGCTCTAGCGAAAACAATCCAAGTTTGTCCAACCTCTCCTTGTCGCTGAGACACTCCAATCCAGGCAACAAAGCCTCTTTTCCGTCCTCCCCAAAGCCTCCACAAGCCTCCTATAGGAAGGGAGAAGAATATCAGTTGCTCTTTCCTGTTTCGATTTAGGGAGATTTGGGGAGTAAGCTTTAAGCCTTAATGTACAAATTATATAAACTGATGATATGATGTGTTTGCGAACAACTGTTGTGTACTACTCACTAATCCTGCAGTGACTATGCCACAGTTGCTGATTACGTGGATAATTTCATCACGAATTGCAATTATACAGCACTCTGACTGCCAAAGGGAGAATCAAACAGACAAAAACATGGAGTGAAACTGTGTGTAATAAACAGGATATATACATATGTATAAAATACGGAAATTTGCCTGATAAATTTCAGTCAAGAAAGCAATTGTCCAACTAATCTCAGGGTTCCTGCTTTGCTCTCATTCTCTTTGCTGTCATCAAGGCTGTCTCCAGCAGAGGGAACCAGGTCCACAAGGTAACGGTGTTCATTTGACTGGGTCCTGACTGATAACGTGGATGATCATTGGGGAATGAAGCTAAAACTGAATAGAAAGCTGAACACGTGGATCTTCCGAAGGGTCTGGTTTCTCTGGTAAATTAATCAAATCCACTCCCCAGCAAGATTATCAATCCTGGGAAATTTTGCTGGATCTTATCAAAGAGAGCTAGGTCTGAGCTGAGCTCAGACACTCCATCTCTGCCAGTTCCTGCTCTCTTGGGAAATGTTTGGCCCCCTTTAGTTGTCATTCCCACAAAAGGTGCTTTCCACTAACTGGTGTGCGGGCATCCCATTTTAGGGTTTGGAATAATTCAGCTATTCTGGCCGCTTGGCATTTTGCTTCAATGACATCAACGGCAAATCGATTCTACAGTATGATTTGATCTGTGTCTTTGCTAACCTCTACCATAGAATTATAGAGTCCCTGCAGTGCAGAAAGAGACCAGTCGGCCTATCGAGTCTGTACTGACCCTCCGAAGAGCATCCCACCCAGACCCTAACCCAACCCTGTAACCCTCCATTTCCCATGGCTAACCCACCTAGCCTGCACATTCCCAGACTCTCCGGACACTTTAGCATGGCCAATCCACCCAACCTGCACATCTTTGGACTGTGGGAGGAAACCGGAGCACCCGGAGGAAACCCACGCAGACCACAGGAAGAATGTGCAAACAGACAGTTGCCCAAGGCTGGAATCGAACTGGCGTTGTGAGGCAACAGTGCTAACCACTGAGCCTCTGTGCCACCCATTGCTGTTTATTCAAAAGGTTTGGCATGCACGTTCGTGTGAGTGATAATGCAGGCATTTTTGCTGGCATGGGATTGTGGGCCAAATGGCCTGTTTCTCTGCGCCTGTGTAAGTTTGAATGCGAACTGTTTTGTGTAGTCCCAGGAGAAACGTAGTGCCTTTGCCCCTATTATTGAATTTCCAGTTTAAATATATCAAGCTTAATATCTGGACCAGACAGGTTGGCTCTGATTTGCCAAGGCATTACCCTGAGAAATAAGCCAGAGTGTAACTGTCACATGTTTTACTGAGGTCAGAAATCACACCACGCCAGGTGTCATGTGATTTCTGACCTTGTCCACCCCAGTCCAACACCGGCACCTCCACATCTTGTTTTATTGAGTTGAAACATTCGTAATGCATGCGCATTTTTCTTTGGTTTGCTCCTCGTATATTGATATATGAAACTTCCAGTACAGCCAAGTTCACCACACAGTAAACGCAACTGACAATGCTGATTCAGTTGTCAGTGTAACTCTTCACACACTGGACTATTTAGCAAATTCTATCCAATCACAGAATCTAATACCGGACACTTTGTTTGGAGTTTTGCAACTCCCTCCCTAATAATATTGTGAGTGGCCCTGCACTCCAAGTGTTCAAGAAGGCAGCTTATCTCCACCTCCTCCGGGGAAATTAGGGACAAACTATAAACGCTGGCCTCACCAGTGATGCCCACAACACATGGACAAGTAACAAAATTAGGGTGGAGCAGTGGCTCAGTGGTTAGCACTATAGCCTCACAGCATCAGGGACCTGGGTTCAATTCCAGCCTCATGCAACTGTCTGTGTGGAGTTTGCACATTCTCCCCGTGTCTGCGTGGGTCTCCTCCGGGCGCTCCGGTTTCCTCCCACAGTCCAAAGATGTGCAGGATTTGGTGGATTGGCCATGCTAAATTGCCGCATAGTGTCCAGGGATGCGCAGGTTGGGTGGGTTAGCCATGGCAAATGCAGGGTAAGTGGGTAGGATACTCTTCAGAGGGTCGGTATGGACTCAATGGGCCAAATGACCAGTTTTCATACTACAGGGATTCTATGATCTTTGAAAACGTTCTGTATGGCCAAGCAATGTTCACCTGACTGGTGTTCCATGCAGCGCCTCTTGACTACTAGACTAATGGCCTCACCATCTGTCCTCTTCAGTTTGACTACTTGCAGAGTGGAGTATTAGCCAAGCCAAACCTGCACAAATGGAGTTGGAGCATCTTGGTATTGGCGCGGTAGCTGGTTTGGTTAAGCTTTGCTAGCAATCCTTCACAGCTTAATTTCGACACACGCAAGGGATTATGATCAGGGTACCGTACCTCTAATGGAAGCAGTGGTAATATCGCCAGATTATTAATCCAGAAGCCCAGGCTAAAGTTCTGGGAGCATGTGTTCCAATCCCACTGTGGCAGAGGGTGGTAATTTTCAGTGAAAAGAAAACTGTGGAATGAAATAACAACTATGTAACTGATTGTATAAAAACAGATCTAGTTCATTTTTTTCTGGGAAGGAAATCTGGTCTAGCTTACGTGTGACTGCAGACTCTCAGCAAGGTAGTTTAACTGTTAAATCCCATTTGGGCATTAGGAATGGGCAATGAATGCTGCTCCAGCCAACGACACCCACACCTCATAAAAAAGGTCAAAGGGCATGCTCTGCTGGTTGCACCAATGTAACATGCTGCGTGTCAGTGACACCTCCTCCAGGGTTGCTATAGAGAGGAGTTTCACACCCAAAGGGCCCAATAGAAACACTATCCTAAGCCAAGATGTAGAAATGATATGGCATTAACCTCTGCGGATGTGAACGTCTTGCAAATTGTATCTGCATCAGTTCACAGGGTCTTCCATTCCCAACGTTTAAATCGGAACCATCTGTTTCAGCCTGAGAAAGCAAAATGAGGAATGTGGACTGTTTAGTTTGGGAGAATGCGCATCATTCTGATGTTGCTTCCTTACGAGACATTTCGTTATGCAGACAGAACAGGGGAATCATTTCTCAACCTTAACCATGTACGTTTTGAGAGAGTGAAATTCAGATAAACAATTTTTAATATTAAGGTATTTTCGCAGTGAGTTTAAAAGTTACTGTGAAGGTACCTCCTTCTGAACCTCTCCCCTCGCCTGAGGCATGGTAACCGCAACCCCCCCAGGTTAAACTAACCACCAGTCATCTCTCTCTCTCTCTCTCTCTAATGAGAGAGCAGCCCTGCGGTCTGATAGGGCTACTACAAGTTTACCAAGAGCAATGGCAGATATTTTAACATGTGGCAGACATAATGGACACAGCTTACACACGAGTTTTAAATGGGAAATGCAAAACATGCAAAGTATGAGAACATTTTTTTTCCAGGTAAGTTTACTTGTCTCAGGAATCATCACCAGCTTAGAAGCATGTTAACCGTATTATATGGGATGTAATATCTAATTGTGGCTTTAATGCACTGTCCACTTAGGTCAGATACCACTGAGACTTTTATTTGGTCACTTATTGGATGTGGGTGTCACCGGCTGGGCCAGCATTTCTTGCCCATCCCTAGTTGCCCTTGAGAAGGTGGTGGTGAGCTGCCTTCTGGAACTGCTGCAGTCCTCCTACTGTGGGTTGACCCATAAAACCATTAGGGAGGGAATTCCAGGATTTTGACCCAGCGACAGTGAAGGAAAGGCGATATATTTCCAAGTCAGGATGGTGAGTGGCTTGGAGGGGAACATGCAGGTGGAGGTGTTCCCACATATCTGCTGCCCTTGTCACTCTGGAAGTAGGTTTGGAAGGTGCTGTCTAAGGAGCCTTGGGAAGTTACTGCAGTGCATCTTGTAGATGGTACACACTGCTGCAATTGAGCGTCGGTGGATACTTGTGGTTGTGAGTTGGAGAGTAACCTCGATTGGTATCGGTATTTTTCAATCTGGGCTTTAACATCTGTTGGAGGGATTTTGTTTTTTCCATTTCCAATGTTTAAACCAGGTCCATCAATTTCAAAGCTGATAACAAAACGACTGGAGTCACTCCGACACTTCACAAGTGCAGCCTCGGAGTAGGGTAGGGACAGCATTGCCAATGGCTGTGAGGGTGACAATGGCAATGAATTTTTACCTGTGCTTGGTGGTTTTGCTGGGAATGCAGGTCTCCTCATGGTGCAGGGACCCAGTGATTGTGGACCCACCTCAGTCTGCCTCGTATCAGAATCAAAAGAGATTCCACTTCCTCCGTAAGCTGGTACGGACAATGCATTATGAATGTTAAAGCCATCAGCCAAGGATGGTTCACTCAATTGATTCCAGTATTGAAAGGTTTGTTTTATCAGGAGAGGTTGAGCAGGTCAGGCCTATACTCCCTGGAGTTTAGAAGGATGAGTCAAGATCTAATTGAGGTACATAAGCTGCTCCAAATCCAGTAGACGATGACAAGCTGATTCCTCTTGTGGGATAATCCAGAACAAGAGAGGTCATGGTTTCAGGATGAGGGGTAGCAGATTTAAGACAGAGATGA
The DNA here is from genome assembly GCF_021869965.1 of Rhincodon typus. NCBI lineage: Eukaryota > Metazoa > Chordata > Chondrichthyes > Orectolobiformes > Rhincodontidae > Rhincodon > Rhincodon typus. The sequence goes on along the minus strand of NC_063340.1, from coordinate 8,085,493 downwards.
GGAGGAATTCTCTCACAGGTTTGTGAATCTGTGGAATTCATTTCCCTAGAGTGCGGTGGACACTGAATAAATTTAAAGAGGGTTTTTAATTGGTAATGGATTGAAGGGTTGCGGGGAGCAGGCAGAAAATCGGAGTTGAGACTGAGATGAGATCGGCCATGATCGTATTAAATGGTGGAACAGACCCGAGGGGCTGAATGGCCTGCTCCTGCTCCTAGTTCTTTTGTTTTCTCGGTGACTTCCTTGGCAAGTGGCAGTCATACAAACAGCCAGCTGTATTCACACTGCCTTGCAAAGCCAAAGGATGGTAATTAAGGGATCAAGTGTTATCCCCCGACTATATGACTGATGACTTTGGCCCACAAGCCCTACATGTGGATGTACACCAACAGTGCAATGGAGATTTTGGTGCCACAGGAAATGTGATGATGCAGACCACTAGCATGCCGAAGCAATGCTTCTGCCACATGGCAGAGATGTCATGACTCAGGGTGGTCTGCCACCTTTCATTCATCCCGTCCATCACAAAAGGTTAGCCCTTGCCACCGCTTATCTGATGAGCAATCGAGGAGCAGGAAGAGGGGGAGGACAAAATCTCAACAGTCTCTTTCTGCCCATCTTACCATGAAGAAAGCATCAGGTGCAGTTCTGGTCAATCTCCCCATCCACCAACACTCCCATTCTTTGTCTTCTCTACATCACTTGGTCATGATGCAAAATAAAATCCACCATGGAATAAACACCCTGAACCACATTTATAAATGAAATGAGATGTGTTGTGCATAGAGACCTTGCACATTCCAGTCTTATGTGTGCTGTTCTGGTGCCCCTATGCAATGCCACATCAGTGACTACAGCATCACTGGTGGAAGGCTGATGGTTCTCAAATGCCCCTAAAAAAGCTCTCGGTTTCGAAAGCTTGGCATCGCTTGCCATTTCAAAACAAGCAGCAAGCCATCTAGGCCTGTTGAGAATAGCAAGGGTACTGGGACAGGGTCAAGGGTTAGGAGGGCGAATGGGGACTGCCTGAGAAAGGCCGGGAGCCTCAAACTCCATACAGCCACTAAGGTGGCACCTCAGAAACCAGAGTGACCATTTGGAGGACAGATTGCTGGACTGCCGGGCACACTCGGCCAACCACTTTGCACACTGTGCCACCTCAGCCTTGGTGGTTGTGCTGGGTGGCACGATGGCTCAGTAGTTAGCACTGTTGCCTCACAGCGCCAGGGACACGGGTTCAATCCCACCCTCAGGCGACTGTCTGTGTGGAGTTTGCTCATTCTCCCTGTATCTGCGTGGGTTTCCTCCTGGTGCTCCGGTTTCATTCCACAGTTAGAAGATGTGCAGGTTAGTGTGGATTGGCCATGCTAAATTGCCCCATAGTGTCCGGGGATGTGCGGTCTGGGTGAGTTAGCTGTACGAAATACAGGGTTACGTGGATAGGGTAAAGGGTGGGCCTGGGTGGGATGCTCTTCCGAGGGTCAGTGTGGACTTGATGGGCCGAATGGCCTGTTTCCACACTGTAAGGATTCTATGATTCTACTCTGAGCTTCCACGTTGAGTGGCTGTTGTTGGTTCATACCACCATGGCAAATGTAACAAGACGGTGAATGGGTTGGCCATCACTTCTGTGTTGGAAAACATAGTCTCCCAGCTGTACATCAAGTTTTGTATTATGACATAAATTCCACATCAGACTGGCCTGTCCTTTTAAGATAGCTGCATGGCATTACTGCATGTCACAGTCCAATATTCCACCTGCACATCAGTCACCCTCATCTGTAACACAGTTAGTACAATAACATCAATAAGTACAGAACTCAGACTTTATGTAAGTTTGTGATATGGCAGCCTAGCAAATAAACTTCAAGATATCTGTCTCACAAGAACCCTCCTCTGCAGTAAAGTTACATGGGCTAACGCACAGAAAACCTCAAACCACATCACTAAGCCCTGTGCCAAGTTTGCGCTGGACTCCTCGCTGACAGTATCCGCAGGCTTTCCAAATGCAAGAGAAAGTGTAGTGCATCGATCTGTTTGGTTGATGTGTTGAAGAGCTAGCAGTGTACGAGCCTTTCGCTAAGTGCATGAGGCTGTGTTGGAGAATATAAATGTTTAATGGGTTAGAGTCCTGATTATTACCATATTGACTTCCATGACTACCTGCATCATCCACTTCCTCTTCAACCAGGTCTCCAGTGTAGTATCCTGCTCTCTCCCATGTTTTCATTCATTCCATTCCAACACTTATTCCAGTTCTGTGTAAGAGGCATCAGGTAGGTAGTTTTAAGTGGGGCTTGACAAATTACAAATTTTAGGGATAGTAGGAACTGCAGATGCTGGACAATCCGAGACAACAAGGTGCAGGGCTGGATGAACACAGCAGGCCAAGCAGCATCATAGGAGCAGAGAGGCTGATGTTTTGGGCCTAGACCCTTCATCAGAAAACCCTGTTTAGGAATCCACCACAGACTCCTACAGTGTGGAAGCAGGCCATTCAGCCCATTGAGTCCACACCGACCCTCCCACCCAGACTCACACGCCTACCCTGTAATCCTGCATTTCCCATGGCTAATCCACCTAGCCTGCACACTATGGGGCAAATTAGCATGGCCAATCCACCCAAACTGCACGTCTTTGGGCAGCGGGAGGGGACCCACACAGACACAGGGGAGAACATGCAAACTCCACAATTGCCCGAGTCCAGGTTCGAACCCGGGTCCTTGGTATCGTGAGGCAGCAGTGCTAACCACTGAGCCATCGTGGCCCTCCAGTCACTGAGGAGCACCGGGACAAGCAAAGGCATGTGGCACTGCATCACCCAATGATGCACCCATAGTGGAAGTGAAGAGGCAGCACATGGCTGCACTATGTTGAACAGTCTCCAGCTAATCACAGATTGTGATCCCTGTGAGTCTCGGGTGCAAATTTTGTAGCAAAAAATCATCAGACACCCTTGTCATATGTGATTGCGTCTTATTGCTCATCTGCAACGACTCATTGCTCTTTCCACAGATAGCACTTCATATTTCTTTCTTGTCTCCCCAGTTGGAAGATGCGCAGAGCAAAAGGCAAGAGAAGTTGGTGGACAAACACAAAGAGATGCAGCAGCAAATTCTGGATGAGAAACCTAAGGTACAATTCCATGACTGGAACTGGCTAACATATGGAATTAAATGATACATGATTAAGGGGCTGCCAGTAATATACCCAAGGAACTTCCAAGAATGAGGCAGAAATGTTGCAGTCAGAGGGCTTTTCTTTTTCAGTTTCTATACAGTTATTAAGCCGCTTCAGAGACTTTTAAGCGACTCTTGGATAGGCACATGGAGGATAGTAAAATGTAGGGTATGCAGGGTAGATGATCTTAGTAGGATAATAGGTCAGCACAGCATCGTGGGCCGAAGGGCTTGTACTGTGCTGTACTGTTCTATGTTCTATAAGTTGGTGGTTAGGTATATATAGGTTTAGCTATGATCCGTCAGTCAGAATGAGACTGCCTGTTATATTCCGTTTTGTTCCATTCCCTTACATTTCTGTGCTCAAATTTGGTCAGTATATCTACATCTTAATCCATGCTGAAGGGTATGAAGACTTGCACTCAATAAGGGAGAGCAAATGTTCATTAGATCGGTGCCGGGGATGGGCGTTGTCGACGTTTGGTGAGAGTTTGAGTAAATTAGGCCCGTATTGTCTGGATTCTGGAATAACGAGGGATGAACGAGAGGCGAAACACACAAGATCCTGAAGGGCCTGACAAGGTAGATGCTAAGATGTTGTTTCTGCTGGTCAAGGAATCTAAGATAGTGGGGAGGCAGTGGGGGATGGGAAGAGTCTCAGAATAAATGGTTGATCATTTCAGACTGAAATGAGGAGAAGCCTCTTCATAAATGTCGTGGAATTTATGGAATTTGGATGGTGCATTCTTGAACATATTTCAGGTCGACTTCGGCAGATTTTGGTCTCTCAAGGAGTATAGGAAGCTGGAAGGAAAATGTAATTGAAGCCCAAAGGCTGGCTGTGACTGTACTGAATGGTGAAACAGGATCAACAGACCAATTGGTCTCTGCCTGTTACTATTTCTTGATGTTTCTGAGTTAATCTCATCATTTTGTGTTGTAATTGTTGTGTGAGTTTTGACTGTGATTATTATGAGGAATTTACAGCACACGTGTGCTGAAACATGTGTGAGTTATAGATATGTTCATATAATTTTTAGGTTGCGGATTTCAAATTAGTGACATATGGGTGTTGGTTACTTTTGTGAAGCGTTTTTTTCTTAAAAAATGGCCAGAGTGTCCTTCTGGAACCATATCCTAATCCAGTATGCGTCGGAGAACAAGAGACTACACGTCCCCTGGACATTTGATAGAAAATTGTTGATAATGTGGGGGAGGTTACAGCATAAAGGGAGAAGGGTAAAAGTTGAAAGGCATTAACTCACTTTTGATTTAGAATAAAAAAGAATTGATCATTGCTTAGAAAAGTTGGAGACTCAAAGCTTTTGGGGCAGTTTTTTTTTGGAGGAGATCTGACTGGGGTCAAAAGCAAATATGTATTTTTTTTCTCTTAGAAAGGAGGATAAGACAGTTACCTGGAGCGAGAGTTTAACTCCCAGGCCAAGAGTATTTGGTCAGAAATTGGCAGATAATTAAAAGACTCAGAAAGTCTAGGTTTCCAATTTAGTGAGTATTCGTCTAAGAAGATTTTACAGTTTATAAGACAGAACTTGAGAGAAGTTGTTACGTCATACCCAAAGATTTGATACTGAAGGGTCATTTCTCTTTATTTGACTTGCTGTAATGTTGGGGAATAGATGAGACTTTATTCTGCTATGTGTTTAAGATCTTTCAAACCTGTATTCTGGATTCAGATTCTATTTTTTCTTCTTTTATGTGATAAGCATCTTATTTGTGATTAAAGAAAACTTTCTAGATGTATTTCATAGTGAGAGAGAGAATAGTCACCAAGGTAAAGTGTTCTATTGTGCTCTTTGATGAGTACCAACATTGAGGGAGAGGATAAAGCTCCTAATCAGCCTATTTAGAGATGTCATGACATGACATGACTCTGGAGTGGGTAGGGCTTGAACCCAGGCCTCTTGGCTTAGAGGTAGGGATATTGCCACTGCATCACAAGAACCCCCAAGAGAATGAAGCTAATTGTGTGAGGCAGAAACCAAGATGCACTGCTTTTCTTTATGGAAAGAGTTTATTCACTTCCCTAGTCTCACACCTCAGTATCACAGCCATTCCCTACTATATGTGCTCAAACATAGTTAATATCCACCACCACTTGTTTCATTTACAATTACATTAACAGGCCTTAACAATGCAATGGACCACACAGAAAGAGACTGAATTTATCCCACTTCGACGATGAGCAGCTGAAGAAGTCAATGTTTCATGTGTCTCATTTCGTCTGTTGTTAATCTGGCCAACGGTTGCTCATGGTCCATAAACTACTGATTCACCAAAATCATTGCAGTGCCATTTGCCTTGGACACCAACACAGTTAAAGTGACGGTGAATCACTTCCCATTGGTTTCAGAAGAATCAGTCGCTGACTTTACCATTGCCTGTTATGCACCACAGCCCATAAACAATTTCACGACAAATGTTAACTCACAACATTTATACAGCCTTACGGCTCAGAACGAGACCATTCTGCATCAGTTCTTTCCACTTCGTCCCACTTCCCCCTGATGTTTTCCCTTTTCAGTGAGTGAGGCATAAAATTAGGCAGCATGCCTGTCCATCCTTGCCCCCACCAGTGCAACTTTATTAGTCTTAGTAAAGTCATCTGGTAGCCATGGGCCAACTGAAAATCTTAAATTGCTAATTGATGGGACTTAAAGGCCTTATCCCACTGCCGCTGGGACTTCACCAAGAGCAGAACAGACCCATGCAAAGTGTCTAGCCTCGCAGCTTTCGCTGGGTGTGTATGTGAACGGTAAGGTTTGGGGCATGACCCCTCAGAAGCCACCCCCTTAAATTTCCTGTATTTCCTCTCCCTCGCCACCAAAGCCCTGCCCCATTTACCTATAAATCCAGCTCCATGGCATCCCATTCTTGGGGACTGGCACCAATCCCCTCAGTGGCCACCATCCCTGGTGGTGTTATTGGGACCAGAAAGCTGGCAGCTAGCAGGTCAGCCATTGTTTCCCAGAGGCAAGTCTTCCTCCCTGGGTGAGGACAGCTGTGAAATGGTTGCAGGCTAGGTCAGCAGAGTGCATCCTCACTATTTTCTCCTGGGCACTGCGAAATCCAAACCATGTCCCAAGGTCCTCCTTCTGCACAGATGATATTCATATTTTCTGCTCACTTTACCAAGTCTGCTTACCTTTATCATTTTGCAGGTTAATAGACTGCAAAGGCACTCATTGAACTGACTGAAATGCAGAGAATTAATCCTACCTCTCGAGTGTTCATGGCGATGGATACAATTACACAAAGCTAACAACTGGCTATAGTCATGCCTTGTGTGATTGCACTATAGATGTTTGAACATGAGCAAGTCCCACTGTACTTCTGGAGGTGCTGTATATGCACCTGTGTTGCCCAGATACCATCCTAGCCTATAAAATACACTAACTTTGATGTGAGATAAACCATTTCTGAAATAAAATGGCAATTTTCATTGTATTAATTGCAGCTATTGAATATTATTCAAACAAGCTGTGCACCATGTCAGTAGCATCCTTCATCAAGCTTCTAATTGTGATGAGTTACAAATTCCAATTGCTACCTCAAAGTCCAGTCATTAAAGATGCAGAAGATGACACTTTCCCTCTCCTGTTTCCAGAGTGAGATGTTTTTGTTGCGTGAGGGATAAAAAATTGTCGAGTGTTCTTCAGAACATCAGAAGTTGAAGCACATTGTTGTTCTGCACAGATTTGGAGCTAGACAATGTTTAACCCATTCCATTGCCTCACACATTCTATATCACAATCGCAATCCTAATCACATCGCTATCAGAAGAATGCAGGGGTCTTTAAAACATGAATGGAAATATTACAAGATAATTCCTAATTGAAAATAACACACCCATGAAAACATTTTATTCATCACCATGAAATTACAATGCATGCAAATTAAATATTATTAAATTAAGGGAGTTGATCTAATGTCTTTACCACTGACATTAATTGAGTTTTCACTGAATGGTGAAATATAAATGTATTATTGTAAGGTTAAGCAACACAATGCTAGTGTCATCAAATAACTTAAATGATAGGGTAATTCACAATAGGGCCTCAAAATTCCTTGGGTCATAACGCTGGCTGGTAGACAGTCAGTATAGCCAACTTTATTCACAAACGTCAATATGCGCAAAATGAGAAGATCTCTCTTTGGGCCCCACAACTTTTTTCATCACTTGTCTTCTAAGGGAAAAATGGAGAATCACATCCTGGAATTCCCTCCTTAATAGCATTGTGGGTCAACCCACAGCAGGAGGAATGCAGCGGTTCAAGAAGGCAGCTCACCACCACCTTCTCAAGGGCAACGAGGTGTGGGCAAGAAATGCTGGCTAGCCAGCAACGCCCACATCCCACAAAAAATGAATAGAAAAAAAAAACATAAGATGATCAAAGATGTAACCAGATCTCTTATTTTCCTGGGGGCTGTGTTGGAAGATGGCCACTGTCGTTTTTTCAGATGCCAGCATGTCCTAGTTTCTCCTAGTTACCAACTACTGGCTACCAGTAGTTGGT
>NC_063340.1:8053352-8072779 GCF_021869965.1 Rhincodon typus | reverse complement strand
ACCAACTACTGGTAGCCAGTAGTTGGTAACTAGGAGAAACTAGGACATGCTGGCATCTGAAAAAACTGGTAGCCAGTAGTTGGAGTAGGGTTCACCGCACAAAACTTTCTGTCTAGTTATTTTCCTAATCAACCTGTTATGACACACTTCTGGAGCAGGTGGGACTTGAACCCAGGCCTCCTGACTCAGAGGAAGGGACACTACTACTTCACCACAAGACCCCTAGAAGCATCCTCTCTATGCTGAATCTTAAGGATCTCCCAATTCTTAGTGATAAAGGATAGACTCTGACAGAGTCTTAACAAGAAGAGGCATTTGCCTGTCATAATGGGCGGTGGTTTATTGCATTATAATGGTAGGTGTATTTAACATTCACTGGTTAAGAATAATTACAATGATAAGGAGTCAGGTATGTCACATTGGTCTCTATTGGGACTTCATTGCTAGACACATTCCTTCTCTACCCAAAGACTGTGTGACACCACCAATTTGGGTGGATTTCAATACGGCTCACCAGTTATTCTTTCAGAACCTGTGCCTTGCGCAAGAACAACAAGCTTGTGGAATTTTGGAATCAATGAGTTTTGGGAATGTTGCATTTTAGATTCACGTGTTGTGTCACTTACACAGCATCTCAGAAATTTTACAGTATAGCGGGAGGCCAGTCAATGTCTGGACGGGCTCTCAGAATGAGGATCATGACTTCTTGTCATTCTTCCACCATTTCCCTGTAATCCTGTATCAATTTCATTTTCAAAATTAGAATAAGCAGATGATGCCTAGAACTCCCCCCACTGTAACATACACATTACAGCAGTTCAAGAAGTTGGTTTGCCACTGCCATATTGAGAGGAATGAGGAAAAGGCAGTCAATTCTGACGATGCCAATGACTCTTGCATCAAAATGTTCTGTATTTTCACACTTGCCATATTGCTTTGCATAAGCCAATAACATAGTGGTTCGCCTGCTCACAGACAAAGGTGAATCAGTGTAGATGTACACCATCATCCTTAGTTGTTACTCTGCTGGCCGTCTGTATGGTAGATGCTCCCTGCTTCAAATGTGACCACCCTGAACTGCGATAGCACCTGCTGCATGACCTAAAAAGCCTGACTGCTGAATAGAGCTTTTGTTACCTCCAACCAACTGGTTATAGAATACAACTAGCTTGGACCCTATAAAGCAGTTAATCTTTAACGTTTGTGCTGGCACTGAAACTTTGATCTTGTGACCGTGGTACATTCCCAACACGTTTTATCGTATTTCAAAGTGCTGGAAAGTGGTGCTGAATGAACTGCCCTCACTTTACTGGGCATGTCTGCACTCCTTGCCTTCTCATAAGGCAACATCCTGGTTGTGAAGATAATAGAGGGAGGGGGAAAAGCTGGATTCAAAGGGCCCTTCGAGGTTATGTTTATATCCCTTGTGTTTCATCCCTTATCTTCGATCACTTGCATTGGAGAGAAGTCATGGGCTCTCCCGTACTTTGCTTGTTTCTGGAGCCTTTATTTTTCCCCTACTTTTAACCTTCCTCTCACATCCTTTGGATACAAGAATTGGGAACGATAGTCGCAGTTGAGTTGAATAGTTTCATATAGGTTGAGCAAAACCTTTTGGCTTTTGTGCTCCATGTCTCTAATTATGAAGCCCATGGAAAACTCAGGTTTCCGTATGATACACTTTCCAACCAGAGCTTTGTCAGACAATTGCACGTAACTTGGTTGTTCATATTACGCAACCAACTCTGTTTCTTTGACCAGATCCACAGCAATACCCCGACAGCAACATCCAAAATCTTGAACCTCTCAAGCACCACGAACAACAATCCTAAGTAGAATGAGAATACCTTGAAGTAATAATTATATATGCCATTGGCACCTGGTTTCACTTACACGTTTAACAATAGCAAAACCTACCATTAACTTTGCACCCAAGCCATAACCCTAATATGTACTATGATATTGAGACTATGGCGATGTCTCTATGAAGGCCCCACCTTCTCAGCCTCACCCCTTGCCTGAGTTGTGATGACTGTTATATTAAACTCGCCACCAGATCTCTCTCTCTGTAATGAGAAAGCAGCCTAGGGTCCTCTGTTATTATGGTGAACTTTGCTTACATGTGGGGAGAGAGACAGTGAGTGGGAAAGAAATGAGAGAAAGAGCTTAATCCTGGATTTAACCCTGAAACTGGGAGTGAGTCTGACACACACACTCATGCACGCGCGCATACACGCACACGCACACACACAAACACACAAACACATAGACACACATGCGCACACGCAAACACAAACTCTGATAATGTACTATTTCTATTCGTATTTGTTAACGGAGAAAATAATTTAAATTGAGTGTTAAGCATTTTCTCATTGGTTTTGAAACAAGGAACACTTACAAATGTCCCGAAGGGAGCACATATAATAGGAGAGAAAGATACCACAGGTCCTGAAAATCTGAAACAAAAATAGCAAATTCTAGAAATACTCAGCAGATCAGGCAGCGTCGGTGGAGAGACGAGCAGTTGATGCTTCATGTTTGATGAAGGGCCTCTGAGTTCTGTGCTTCTCAGATGCAGCCAGACATGCTGAGCCTTTCCATAAGATATAGGAGCAGAATAATACCATTTGACCCATCGAGTCTGTTCCACCATTCAATCACGGCTGATATGTTTCTCAACCCCATACTCCTATTTTCTCTCCATAACTCTTGATGCCCTTGCTAATCAAGAGCCTGTATATCTCTACTTTAAGTGCACATAATGACTTGGTCTTCACAGCCCTCAGTGGATATGAGTTCCACAGATTCACCACTCTTTGGCTGAAGAAATTCATCCTAATCTCAGTTCTGTAGAGTCACCCCCTCACGCTGAGGCTGTGCCAACACTTTCCATCTCTACTGGAGCAAAGTAACCCCCCTCTGCCAGTTCTCCAAGAAGCAGTCAGACATTGTGTGAGCCTCCCATTCGCCTTTAGTAGGAAACCCAGCAACAGCTGTCTGAAGCTGCACATCGTGAAACATGAACTTTAAAAAATTAGTTAAAGTGCAAGGAAAACATAATCATCCTACTCAGGAAAAATCAAAGTCAATAACTTGATCACTTAAAAGATTGAGTAATGAATGACTGTGCGAAGCAGCAGAGCCAACTAACTAAACATTGTGAAAACTGCCGATGCTGGAGTCTGAGATAGCACAATGTGGAGCTGGATGAACACAGCAGGCCAGGCAGCATCAGAGGGGCAGGAAAGCTGACATTTCAGGTCGGGACCCTTCTTCAACTCCACATTGTATTAACTAAGCATTGCGTTTTTTGTTGCCATTTCTAAGGAGCACAGCAAGAGGGAGACAGACTATACCCTAAGATCTTGTCACTCCAGAAGGGGAAGGGCTCACTGGAACAGGAGCAAAATAAGCAATTAGATTTAACAATCACCAATTTTGCATTCACCTCTGATGATGCATTCTCTGACCAAGCCTCGATGAAATTCATAAGACAGTGAGGGCACTGAAGCAGATTGCCTTTAAGCAGTCTACCCCTCCCTGCCTGGTGTACAGTTGGTTTTTTGGGAGGGAGAGGGTATGCATGTGTGTGTATGTGTGTGTGTGTGTGTTTGTGCTTGTGTGTGTGTTTGTGTTTGCGTGTGCGCATGTGTATCAATGTGTTTGTGTGTGTGTGTGTATGCGCGCGTGCATGAGTGTGTGTGTCAGACTCACTCCCAGTTTCAGGATTAAATCCAGGATTAAGCTCTTTCTCTCATTTCTTTCCCACTCACTGTCTCTCTTCCCACATGTAAGCAAAGTTCACCATAATAACAGAGGACCCTAGGCTGCTTTCTCATTACAGAGAGAGAGATCTGGTGGCGAGTTTAATATAACAGTCATCACAGCTCAGGCAAGGGGTGAGGCTGAGAAGGTGGGGCCTTCATAGAGACATCGCCATGGCAACGGTACAGGAATTAAAGCCATGCTGTTGGCATCACTCTACATTGCTAACCAGCCAACCGACCTCCATCATACCTTTTCTTAATCTCACTCTGTCTCTCACTCTCACTCTAATGCTGTCCTCTCTCAATCTCTACCAGGGGGATGTGGGCATCAAGTCACTTACGATGTCACTTTAAAGGACATTGTATAATGCTCACAGTGGCCAAAGCAGAAACCAGCTCATTGAGTCTGTGTTGACTATCTGCACAAACAACAATCTTTGACCAAAGAGAATAGTTTCTCCTTGTCTGTTCTGTGTGGATCCCTCATTATATATGAGCTCTCAATCAGTTCATAGAATTCCTACAGTATGGAAGCAGGCCATTCAGCCCATCAAGTTCACACTGAACCTCCAAAGAGCATCCAACCCAGACCCACCCTCCATTCTATCCCTGTGACCCCGCATTTCCCATGGCTAACCCACCTAGCCTGCACATCCCTGGACTCTGTGTGCAACTTAGCATTGGCCTAACTAGGTGACTTGCACATCCTTGGAATGAGGGGAGGAAACCCACACAGACACTGGGAGAATGTGCAAACTCGACACAGACAGTCACCTGAGGGTGGGATTGAACCTGGGACCTTGGTGCTGTGAGGCAGCAGTGCTAGCCACTGTGCCACCCCCAGTTCTCCTCTGAACCTTCTCTTTAAGGGAGACGGCTTCAACCTGTCCAGTATATCTACGTAACTGAACTCCACTATCTCAATCAATGGAGTATTTCGCCTTTAGTGTTCATGAATTTATTTATGAGCATAAAATATGGCTGTTTTTGACCGTAAAGCCTTTTAATCTCAAGAAACAATGAATTAAGAATTAAAACCCATTAATTAATCATATAATCTGAAATAGACTGACTCGAACTAATCTCCATGCATTTTCCTATTTGTCAGAGCTTTGATGCATTCGTGAGAAACCCAAATGTTAAATGGACTGGTTTAAAGGAGGTGCATTGAGGAAGGGATTATAGGATCAAAGGAACATGTGACGTTATTCAGAAAATTAACAACCAATGAATGCTATTCAGAACAAACGGCTAACAATACAAATGAGACAAAAACAGTCCTATATGATTATAATACGCAAGAGCTTCAGTAAACACATTGATGTAGTCAGTATTTTCAAGGACGGTCAGGTACCTGAGAAGCAAGATTGAAAGTTTGACTAAAGAACAAAAGGGGGAAAAGAAGTACATGCGTATTTACACACTGTGTGTGTGTGTGTGTGGTCTGTTAAAACAGGGATCATGTTTGCTCATGGGATCATTCAATATGGAGAAGCTGTCCTGCAGCAACTTGCACAAGGTTCTAACAGATAGAGTCATAGAGCCGTACAACACAGAAACAGACCCTTCAGTCCACGCCAGTCATAATCCCAACTAAACTAATCCCACCTGCCTGCGCTTGGCCCATATCCCTCCAAACTTTCTTATTTATGTACTTATCCAAATGTCTTTTTTAAAGTTGTAACTGTATCCACATCCACCACTTCCTTAGGAAGTTCATTCCACACGCGAACCACCCTCTGTGTAAAAAAAACTTGCCGTTCATGTCTTTCTTAGATCTTTCTCCTCTCACCTTAAAAATATGTCCCCCTAGTCTTGAAATCCCTCACCCTAGGGAAATGACACCTGCCATTCACTTCATCTATGGCCCTCATGATTTTATAAACCTCTATTAGATCACTCCTCAAACTCCCACGGTCCAGTAAAAAAAAATCTTTATAACTCACTCTTCATTCCCAGCAAAATCCTGGTAAATCCCTTTCAATCTTACAATTTAACATAGGTATGACAGAAGATTGATACTTGATTCACACCTTCCATGATCACCAAGTCCTGGGATGGGACTTGAATCCACAGCTTCAGGCCCCGAGGTAGAGGTCACTATCCACTGCATCACAAAACGTCTACTCGTGTTATGTGGTTAGGCTGTGGCATGCACTGCTTAAGTGTGTGATAGAGAGAGATTCAATCGTGGCTTTGAAAAGGAAGCAACTGAAAAGAAATTTCACTGGGATTTGGGGACAGGGTGCAGGAATAGAGCAGGTAGAGTTACCATGGCAGAGAGTCAACACTTGTGCAGCTCGCTGAATGGCCTCCTCCCCCCACTGTAGCCACTTTGATAGCATTTGTTTTTACTGATGTAATCATCAAATGACTTAAAGCTCATTTGCTGTCAACAAAGCAGCACCTTGTTTGGTGACAATGATTAAAGTATCATGGATGGACAGCACAGTGCCAAGGATCTGGGTTCGATTCCAGGCTCGGGTGACTGTCAGTGTGGAGTTTCTATATTCTCCCCGTGTCTGTGTGGGGTTGCTCTGGTTTCCTCCCACAGTCCAAAGATGTGCAGGTTAGGGTGGATCGCTCATAGTGTCCAGGGATGTGTAGGCCGGGTGGGTTAGCCACAGGAAATGCAGCGATAGGGTTGGGATGCTGCTCGGAAAGGGCAGTGTGGGCTCAATGGGCTGAATGGCTGCTTCTGTCCTATGGAGATTCTGTGATTTTACTCTACGACTCTACAGAACTACTGAAGCTTCTGTTGCAAGTTAATAGCAAAAAGCAATTGTTGCAGTTTCATTGACGTGGCTGTGCCAACAGATGGCACCCAAGTAATTCAGAATCACATTTATCAACCTCTTAGGGCCTTTCTGTTTCGGGATCAAAGCATTGACTTAAATTTTGCAGTCATTAAGGTTAAAAAACAACACTTCGCCAACTGTGTTTGAACTTCAACTGCACTTGCACGTGCTGTTAATGCTTAATAGGCTCTGAGCTTCATCTGAGGCAGTGAGACAGCTGTCGTGTAACTTGCAGAGCCATAATGAAGTAATTCAGCATGGTCTGGTTAGCTATTTGAAATGATTATCTTGTTGTAATCCAGTTTAAAATAATTAGAGTTTTTGATACATTTTAGGGATGTGTTTGAAATCACCGTTTCAAAGTACTATATTATGCAAAGCTATTTACCATGATTGTGTGGCTTTTCTAGAAAAAATGATTAATATTGTGTGTTTTCAGTCAATTTCTATGATGTTTCTATTGTAAATATTATTTTCATTCTCCCCATTTTGCTGCAGTATTTGCAAGACATTGAGGCAGAATACTCTGAAAAAAATGTTGCACTTGAGTAATCCCCCCAGAGCCCTGTGTGTTACTTTCCCTGTAAGTACAGACTAAGACAAAAAAAATCATTGCACACACAATTCAATCGTTGCTCCTTTTTTTAAAAAAAATAGAAATTATTGGTTCATCAGTTTATCTTCTAAATTATTATGTCTGATCTCTGTAGCACTCGTGAGAATAACATGGTGTTGCTATACTGTATCCCAAATTTGTTTGTATGATTCAATGAGAAACATTAATGATTTGTCATTGCCAGTACCATTAGCCTGAAGGGGACGTTTCAGAAAACAGGAAGTCTAGTGCAGTCTGCTTAGCAATAGAAAATACTAATAATTCCGGGTTGGCTAAGTTGCAGTGTTGCAAATGGGCGTGATCTGACAGAGCCACCAATGAGAGTGATCGGATCAGAGATAGTAGGAACTGCAGATGCTGGAGAATCCGAGACAACAAGGTGCAGGGCTGGATGAACACAGCAGGCCAAGCAGCATCATAGGAGCTGAAGGGTCTAGGCCCGAAACGTCAGCCTCTCTGCTCCTATGATGCTGCTTGGCCTGCTGTGTTCATCCAGCCCTGCACCTTGTTGTCTCAATGAGAGTGATCGGGTTGCCTTAGTAACTTGATATTGTCCCCTGATATTGTTAGGGCTAGTTCAATTACAGGCTGTGGTGTCTTGTTTTACTGGAAGCTTGTTTTGTGGTACCAGTTTAAGAATACACTTTACAGCTAGGCCTCAGACAGGAAGACGAATCAGACTGCCAATTCATACAAGTTGGGGAATATTTGCGAGCATTAGAATTGTGGAAGGCGAGGCTTTGTTATAGAAATCACTTATTCGGGAACTAGAGGCAAAATTTTATTTTCTTAACGTACGTATAAATTAGTTAATGATTGGCTGGGGACTTAACGCTGCACATTTCTGAAATTGAAGGTATGCAGTAATTTGGAGCAGTAATGTCTTTAGTGTGAAAGGCAATATTCTCTTTGCTTTGGGGTTCAGGTTTGCAGAAAGAATGCTTTTTGTTGTCTTTGCACCAGTAGAGGCAGTATATTTTGTTGGAATCTAATGCTGCATGCCCATTGATTTACAGTTTTGTGGTAAAGAGTGCACTCTACTGTAATATGAAAGATACGTGTATGTACTCCAGGCTTTTAATGGCCTTTATTCTCTGTCAAGTCTCTCTACAGCTGATATAAAGCCCTAAGGGGAGATTTAGGCGTTATTATTCTCTTGGTTTTAAAATAATAGTTTTGCCTGTGGCCGATGATATGACACAATCTGGAACACATTCAGGAGGGTACAATTGTTCTTGTAAAGTAACAGTATTGAAAAGAAATACAGTGGAAAAAATCAGGCTTCTGTTGTAGACAAGGAGGTGGTGGTGTGAATAATAAACAGTAGCAATATAGGCTGAAAGGTATTACTTTACACAGAGAATCATCAGAGAGGGACATAGGGATAGATTCCTGAAACCAACCACACAGTATTCAACTGCAGTGGAGAGAACAAGTGGAATAATGGAAACGTCTGGCTAATCTGGAGAAGTGAGAGAAATTGTACAGAGGGCTGATATGATTCCACATGTATAATTATAGCCATCGTATTATGACAAAATCATATTGAGAAAAAGGCAAAAAGTAATAGAATTGATACCCACGGTGAAGCTTCCAAGCTATGAGGAGAGAATAAGCTGAGAATGTTTGAACCTCTTTGAAATTGTAAAGACTATAAGCAATGGCACTGAAAATTCCGTAGAGTTTGTAACGGTCTCCTGGCACAACTACAACAG
The DNA here is from genome assembly GCF_021869965.1 of Rhincodon typus. Taxonomy (NCBI): domain Eukaryota; kingdom Metazoa; phylum Chordata; class Chondrichthyes; order Orectolobiformes; family Rhincodontidae; genus Rhincodon; species Rhincodon typus. The sequence continues at coordinate 8,063,883 of NC_063340.1, read as the reverse complement.
AATTCTGTTGTTTTCTTTTATCTGAAGTTATAAGGGTAACCCTCACAAACATTGAGCCTGAATTTCTTCAATGTTCTCAAAGATTTTACTACAGAGTGTATGATGTCCTATTTAGATTTACGTTTTATTGTCATGTGGTCTCAAGTTTGGGGTACAAGAGTGCAGTGAATAATGTTTCGTGTCGCCACGCATGGCACCGTCTTAGGTATAAAGTACATCAGTACAAAATCTTTGTAACAGAAGCATAGAAATAAAGAAATAAGCTTTGGAAAGGGTGCGGAAAAGGTTTACCAGGATGTTGGTATGGGGGACTTTAGTGATGAAGAAAGGCTGGGTTTGTTTTCACTGGAAGGCAGGAGGTTGAGGGGCAACCTGATAGAAGTTTATAAGGTTGTGAATGGCATGAATAGAGTGGAGAGCATGACACTTTTTCCCAGGGTGGAGGAGTCAATTATTAGGGGACACAGGTTCTAGGTGTGGGTGGGGGGTGGGGAACATTTAAAAAAGATGTGTGAGGTAAGCTTTTCACGCAAAGGGTGGTGAGTGCTAGGAACGCGCAGCCAGGGGAGGTGGTGGAAGCCGACACACTAGCAGCATTCATGAAGCACCTGGATGAATACATGAATAAGAAGGGAGTAGAGGGATTTGGATCCTGTAAGTGATCACAGTTTTAGTACACAAGGGCAAAATGTGACGGCACAGGCTTAGAGGGCCGAAGGATCTTTTGTGTGCTGTTCTTTGTTCCAGTAATACGGTCGTCTTAGTATAAAAACAGAAAAATAAAGGAATAAAGTTAAAACGTTTTAGATGAGAGAGCTCACATTTATTTGCTATACACAGAGAGCGGTAACTGTGTGAGATGAACACCATGGGAGACAGTGCTTTGTGACTGTTTCAAAAAGTTCCCAAAAGAGCTGCTTAATGAATAATTTGACATAAGGTTAATAGTACTCTGGAACAGGATCCTGGCACCTGCTAGAAACTAACCCACCTAGCTTCTAGGTAGGCTGCAGTGGTCTCTCCCAGTCCTGCGGCCTACATTTTGCACAGTGGGTCAAATAGACTCTTCCTGCACTGTAACACCCCTGTGATGCTGTGTTTGACAATGGATTTGTAGTCTAGCATCTGAAGTGCAGTTAAAAGCTCCTGAGAAAGGAGCAGGAGTAGGCCACTCAAACCATCAAACCTCACCATTCAGTAGGATCATGACTGAGCTGATGGTGACGTTATTTTCACTTTCCAAACCCCTCCCATCAAAGACTTTGCCTTGACTTACTCGTCAATCAGAACGCTGTCTAACTCAAGATTGAATATACTGTTGTCTGTGGAAGAGAATTCTCTTCACCTCCTCCTTAAATGAGAGACCCTTTATCTTTTGACTGTGCCCACCTAGTTCTAGATTCCGCCGTGAGAGAAACATCCTCTCAGCATCTACCCAGTTAAGCTCCCTCAGAATCTTTATATTTAGCAAACACCCCACTCCAAGCCTGAGAGAACAGGGCAGTGAAGTTGCAAAGTGAAGAATTCTTGAAATTCATACTGTTGAATTTCAAAAGAAAGCCTGTTAATGTATGCCCTCAGGTAACTATTATAAATAAACTTGTCAGAGATAGTAAGTACTGCAGATGCTGGAGCCAGAGAAAACACTGTGGAGCTGGAGGAGCACAGCAGGAAAGTTGATGTTTCGGGCTGGGACCCTTCAGAAAATTTTTCTGAAGAAGGGTCCCGACCCGAAATGTCAACTTTTCTGCTCCTCTGATGCTGCCTGACCCGCTGTGTTCCTCCAGCTCCACACTGCGTTATCTTTAAATCAACTTGTAACTCAATAGACTGGAAGAAACAATATAGTTTATTCAGTATAGTTACACACCCCACTTCTGAATAGTCTCCTCTCAACAGACCCCAAGCATTAGAAGAGTGACCTGTCTATTAGGAATCCAAACAAGGTCAGCTGATCCACACTAGTGCAGGCTTTTTAACAAAAAGGGCCTTCTTGTGGCACATTGGTAGTGTCCCTACCCTTAGACTGAAAGACCCAGGTTCAAGTCCCACCTGTTCCAGAGGCATATAACAGCATCTTTGAACACGTTGATTAGAAAAATAGGTGAAAGCTTTTGTGGTTCAATGGTAATGTCCCAACCCCTGGACTTGGAAGCATGGGGTTAAGTCCCAGAGGTGTGTTGCAACATCTCTAAACAGGTTGATTTAGAAAAAAAATGGGTTAAATATTTTTTAAAAAGCTCCGAACTGTGACAAACATCTTTCTGAGAATATTTTTGTTTTTTTTTTCTCTAATTCAAAATTGGGCGCATGGTTGATAGTGAATGGGGGTCTGTCTCTTCCAGAATAATATCAATGGTTTGATTGAGAGAGCAGAAGAGTGGCAAATCAATTTCTGTGTGGGTGTGTGCAAGATGATGCATTTGTCGAGGCCAAGGCAAAGCTATGAATAACCCAATAAACAGGAGATTATTGAGAGAGGCACAAGAAGTGAGAGATCTTGAAGCGAATGTCTACATGTCCTTGAAAGTGGCAAGATAGTTAGAGAAGGTGACAAAGAAAGCTCCTGAAATGCTTTCTTTATTCGATGAGGCACAGACTACATAGTGATGGAGTGTTGTGGAACTGCACCAAATGCTAGTTAGGCCACAGCTGGAATGTAGTGTATATTTTTTTGCTTATTCGTTCATCAGATGTAGGTATCAATGGCAAGGCCAGCATTTGTTGTCTGTCTCTAATTTCCCTTAAGTTCGGGCCATTAATAGAGGACAGTCAGAAGTCAATCACATTGCTGCGGTTTAGAGTCATATGTAATTGGCCAGACCGGGTAAGGACAGGCAGATGTCATGGCCTAAAGGACATTAGTGAAATAGTTAGGTCCTACATGACAATCAACTGTGGTTACATGGTCACCATTAGGATCGCTTTTTAATTCTAAATTTCATCGAAGAATTTGAACCACATCACCAAAATGTTAGCCTGAAATTCTGTATTATCAGTCCCTTATCACTTCACCACCATCAGTGTTGAGAGCCCTTTGGAATTCCCTCCCTTAAAGGGCAATAGATGCCGAATCTTTGAATATTTTTACGACCGAGGTAGATAGATTCTTAATTACTAAGGCGAAGAAACGTTACTGGGGCTTCTCAGGAATGTAGAGTTGAGATTAAAATCAGACCAACCATGATTATATTGAATGGTGGATCAGGCTCGAAGGGCTGAGTGGCCTCCTGTTGTTCTTTGTTTGTATGTTCTTAAGTTCATATCAAAAAGATTTCTTCAAGTTGTGTGATGATCCTATGAATGTGTGAGGTATGATTTGCCTTTTATAAATCCATGTTACCATGGAGAAATTTCCTTTATCCTTATTAAATGCCTTTGAATGGCTCCCTTAGTGATCGGCTCGTCTTTTTCCAGTCAAGATGCCTAATTGGTCGCCCCATAGTTCTGAGTATCTTGTTTCTGACCTCTTAATTAAAAGCAGTAAAGTTCTGCAACTAGAGAAAAAAAAAGCTTTCGGAAAAGACAAACTGTTTGCTTATAGCTCTCCAACGTCAGGAATTTTATTGCATTTCATTCCTCTGTTATCTACATTTGCAAAAACAAATCGATGCTTACATTTAGGTAGCTCTGATACATTCCTTCCCGGGATGCATGTTTCAGTGGCATTTATTCTCCATCCCGAGATTCCTCGGAATGAATGATGGTGAGCTGGCTGTTAGAAACCTTCCAGTTCATCTGGTGCAGGTATATACCCAAAAATGATGTTGGGATTCCAGGATTTTGATGCAGCAGTGATGAAAGAATGGAGACAAATGTCCAAGTCAGAATGGTGTGTGTTGGTGAGAAGGGATGAGGGGAACCTTGCAAAATAGAAAGGAGGTGGAATAGTCAAGTCTATAAGTTACAAAGGCAAGGCTTCTGAGCAAGTGAGTTGAGATGGGTGGAGACAGCCATATTACAGAGGTGGCAGTAGGTGGTCTTAGTAATGGAATGGGGAGGGGATCAGAAGCACATCTTATTGGGTCTTTGAGGATCTTAGAGATAGATAACTGATGTCCTCCTGTGTCTGCCCTTGAACTTCAAGGTGTTTGAGGTTGTAGGTTTGGGAGATGCTGTCAAATTATCACCGAGGTCTAGGCTTTGATCTCAACGTGCGCTGCTGAGTTACTGCTGGCCATACATCCTTCTTTTGTTATTTTTCCTCTCACTATTTCCCCACCCTTCCCATCCCCCCGGCCCCTATTTCCCTCCACATTCTTCTTCATAGAATCCCTACAGTGTGAAAGCAGGTTATTCAGCCCATCAAGCCCACTCCGACCCTCTGAAGGGTATCCCGCCCAGACCCAACCCCTCCCTGCATTTCCCACCCTAGACACAATGGGCAATTTAGCATGGCCAATTCACCTAACCTGCACATTTTTGGACTGTGGGAGGAAACCCACACAGACATGGGGAGAATGTGCTAACTGCACACAGACAGTTGCCCAAGGCTGGAATCGAACCCAGAACCCTGGCACTGTGAGGCAGCAGTGCTAACTACTGAGCCACCGTGTCACCCTTCAGTTGGCGAAGGCCTGTGTTTTGGCCTAACGTTGGATCCCTGGTTAGCTTTTATAAGCACTCTGACTGCGGCCACCCTCCCTGATCCTTAGAAAGGTACGACAATGCTCCAGGTTAAGCACCTAGACTTCCTTCACCCCAGCTGGGAAACTGAACTCCTTCCAGAGAGAGACTCTTCCAGCGGAATCACTTCCCACTGCTGCAATTTCACTTCTTGAGTTCCTCACTCCTGTTTCTCATCCAACTGGTACCTATGGGCAATGTCATCTACAGAATGTTTCTGCTTTTAATTAAGAAATCAGAACCCAGATCCTGAAAACCATGTGCCTACCAATTATGCATCTCAAGTAAGGAAAATAGTGGCTGATCATTAAGGGAGCAGTTCAAAAGCATCTGATGAACGTAAATGGAACATTTCCATGGTAACACAGATTCATAAAGTCAACAAGTTCCACTTAGCTGAACCTCATCAGTATCTTACTCATCCCATCCACAACTGTAACTTGTCTGTCTGCATGTTCAGTACACGATCCCAAATAAACCAGAATTGCCTCCAAATAAGCATTGGAAGGATTGTCCTTGACTTCAATCTTTGGCCGAAACATCTTTCATTGTGAACTGAATCCATCCGCTTCCCTTACTATCATCTCAGGCTGAACCAGACTGTTCGCAGTTACGCTCCTGTTTGACCCCATGCTAAGCTTCTGACCCCTACCCACTCTGTCATAAAAACAATCTACTTCCACCTTCATAATATAGCTGTCTCTATCTGTCTCAATGCAGAAATTCAGCTTTTATGACCTTCAGAGTCAACTTTACAGTCCTTCTAACCTGTAACTATTCCTCAGTTGAAATTCTGTTGCCTGTTTCTTAATCTGCACCAAGTCAATATCCTTGCAGTTGCAGACATAAATTGGCTCCTGGCCTGGAAATGTCTCAAATTTAAAAATTCCCACAATAACCCTCCCCCATCACTTGTCATCTCAGCAATCTCTACAATCCTCCAATAACTCAGCGTTCCTCTAACTATAGTCTCTACACACTCCCAACTTCCTTCACCCCACTATTTGTTGCCATGCCTTCAATTGTCTAGGCTATAAGCTCTAGACGTCATCCCATAAAGTTGACTGGATTACTACCTGAAATGTGCAATGCTGAATGAAAACCGAAAGAATTGTGGATGCCGTAAATCAGGAACAAAAATGAAAGTTGCTGGAAAAGCTCAGTAGATCTAGCAGCATCTGTAAAGAAAAAAATCAGAGCTAGCCTTTCGGGTCCAGTGACCCTTCCTCAGACCTCCTGAAATGTGCATGTTGTCTCAGGAAGGTTGGACAGGCTGGGCTTGTATCCACTGGAGTTTGGAAGAATAGTGGAAAGCTGATTGAAACTTAGAAAATCCCAGGCAGATCTTTACAAGGTGAATGTGGAAAGAATAGTTCCACTTGCGGAAATATCCAGAACAAGGGTTCACTGTTTAAAAATAAGGATTGACCCACTTAAGGCAGAGATAAGGAGAATTTTCTTTTCTCACAGAGTGTCGTGAGTCTTTGAAACTCTCTTCCTCCAAAGACTATGGAAGCAGAATCCGTTAGTATTGTTAATGCAGGGCTAGTGGGATTCTCGATAAGCAGGGGGCTGAAAGTAGATGGGAATGCGGAATAATCAGATCAGCCACCATCTTATTGAATGACGGAACAGGGTCTTGAATGGCATATTCCTGCTCCTAGTTCTCTAATTTCTCTGCTCCTTTTGAAATGCTTTTTGCAGTCAAATTCTTTGACCTACAGGTTTTTGTTCATTTGTCCTGTTGTCGCTGTTTGTGGCAGGGTGCCAATGTTTGTCATTGATTGCCATTTTAAAGAAGGTAATTAATGTCCATCATCCCAAACTGTCACTTATTTCACAGGCTTTAGCAGTTCTATTTCACATTACTGACTGCTTCTTAAAAGTATAGTTTAACGCAACATGTTAGCTAATTATTAACTGTCTGTTGACAGTGTGATTAGCGAACAAATCAACTTGTTTCAAGTGTGTCCTCAAATACTTCTTTGAAAGCAATAATAAGTTGTGCAGCGAGCAGGCGATCAGAGCTGGTACAATTTGCCACAGTTTTTGTTTGGAATTCCTTCCAGAATTTCTAGGCCGGTAGAAGATAAAGATAAACCAGTTTCTCGGATATGCAGTACAAAAAAAAAACAAAACTGATACTTAAATATCCGTAATCAATTATTTTAAAATGAGCAATTATTCCAACAAATTACACTGTATTCTGCAATCTTCCCTTTGTTATATTCGTCTATAAAATGTGGGTATCACTGGCAGGGCCAGTATTATTGCCCATCTCTCATTCCCCTTGAGAGCTTCTGCAGTCTGTTTATGAATCTTAAAGCAATGTCACGGTGCATGGATTACATACAGTCTGATAAGCATTGCACTATTTCTGTGCAGCCATAAAATATATTGCTGTGCTTACAACAATTTGTTATGGTCCAAAGGCCAACTCTAAGCCCCGCTAAAATGGCTGGTCAATGTTTCTCACTTAGTTCTTGCTGTGCAGCTGAATCTGAGCAGAATGAAGCCGGTTTTGCTGTACTGCACTCCCAGTGGGTCAGTTCTCCCACTGAGAAGGCATTTGGAAAATTACAGGAATCCTGCCTTCAATTGTCTCTGCCATTGAACAGAAAAACATGGGGAGCTCACCCCCTAGTGTGGTCCCAGAGGCTCGTGATTCCCCTTTGTGAAACCAGACCCCTGGTGCTATTTTCTAAAGGATGAACATTGCACGTCCTGTTGTAAAATTTCAATGAACACAAGATTAGCAATAAGGTGTGGCTTCCAGTTATTTACTAAAGACCTGTCATTTTCAGCTCACTGCTGCGACTGACCACTTCTTTCTAGTGAAGAGATCCTGCTGCTGTGCTGTGCCAGGAGCAGCTGGGTCAGACATCCAGACTCAGCACACCAACTATGTGGCAAAATTAAAATATTAATCAAAGGCTCCGTGAGCTTTACAGGGAACTAAGCAAGCAGATTGTTAGCTTTGTAAGTAGGTCGCACATTGTGTTGAGCAATCTTGCTTTGTCCTCAGCCATCTGGTAGCATGAATCAATGTCAGATAGATGAAAATATATCCAAGAAGGTGACCTTGAGAAGTGTGCTGGTCCAGTGAGCCTAGACCACAAGAGCTAAATCTGCCTCTGCAGGTATATTTTAAAGAGAATTCTGGGAACAAGGTACTCGTCAGGTATTGTCCGATTAAATCCGCTCAGCTCCTGACTTACTTAAGGCAGCAGCGTTGCACTCGGAAATCGAATGTCATAAATTATATCCTATCCTACCCTGCCAAGGCAGTTATGTCACCCTTAAATTAATCACTCGGAAAGGGAAACTTGCATTTAGAAAATATCACATCTCACAAAGATGTGTTAAAGAATTTTGTGTATGTTAATTTTAATTGCACTTGTACAAGAGATCATCAAATCCACGCATCATAAAACAGCTTAGAACTGCTTATAATTAAAAGTATTTTTCTGGAGCCTTTTTTATTTTCGTGAATGACAATGGGTCTTTGAAAAATGCAGCTTGATACAAATTAAAAGGAAATACTTGCTATAGTTGCTATGTAGATATGTGAAGGCAGTATTAGAGATAAGCAGAAGGCTTTGAAAACGTCCTAAGAATCTACTGATGGGGGATTTATATATATAAAACAAAAATATATATGTTATGTGAGAGAAGGTTGTGGTATCTTCCTCAGCTGCCACTGCTGGCACCTCATGGTACCTCTGCCATTGTGTGGCACAGGGTGAAAGTTGTTTGAGGTAGTTCACTGCCACCAGTCCTCCTTTGTCTAAACTGTGTGTGGATCCTATCAAATGATTAGTGGACTGTAGAATCTTAATGGTATTTTATGTTGTGCTGCATTGTCATTCGGCTTGCGTACAGATGGACTTGCAAACGGACTCTAGAATGGAACCCAGGGACTGCTTGTACAGTTCTTAGGGCGAAAGGGGTCAAAGATTGTAAAGAGAAAAAAGGGGGACAGGACAATGAGTCAGTCATGCTCGTATTGAATGGCAGAGCAAGTAGGAAGGGCCAAATAGCTTACTCCTGCTCCTATTTTGTATATTTCTATGCTTAAGATGATGTATTGTCTAACTGAATTAAACTTAATGATGGTACTAGTTAGGCATAATTACTAAGGGCTCTCAGGAGGTGTATGCTTCTGACAATGGCTCATATAGAACTCAGATTGACTGGAGCTAATGCAACTTCAATGTTAACTCTTTGACGACCATTACCCCTGTAGAACGCAGGCAACCAGAGAAGTCCAGAAAAACAGCGAGTGTCAGGTTACAACGTTCACCCTAAGCAACAATTAAGTATTTTTCAATTTCCAAAAATATTTAAATGTGCATAAGGGTTTAATGTTATTAAAAGTCGCAGTAGGGGAGAAAAAGCCCTGAGTGTTGAAGTGTTGAGGACTAAACTTTCTTTTGTACATTTCCTATGCAGTCATAACTTTGTGTGCCTGGCTATGTTCAATCACCCAATGTCAGAAGACAAACGACACCTAGTTATATTCCAACAGATTTATTTGAAATCACACTCTCACTGCACCTGATGAAGGGGCTGCACTCTGAAAGCTTGTAATTTCAATTAAACCTGTTGGGACTACACCCAGGTGTCACTTGACTTCTGACTTTGGTCCCCCCCCCAGTCCAACACCGGCTCCTCCATATCATAACCACCCTACGATCTGTATGCTCTTGTATGTTATGATCTGCCTGTAGTACATCCACAACAAAACTTTTCATTGTACTTAGGCACATGTGACAACAATAAATTAAATCAAAAGGTCATCTTATTTTCAATGGCTCTGATGAAATTATGCAGGGATCCTGAAGAATTCAGAAGTGCAAAACATAACCCTAGCTTTAGTCATGAAACACACTCGGTAAACTATAGACCGTAACTTTAAATATCACAATAATATGTTATTATCGTTATAATTAATAGTAAATTTTCTTGAATTATATGTCCCAGGAACATTATGTATACAGATTACAATACAACATTTGCCTTAGTAGTCATGTCGAGATGTATAATACATGAAGGACACTTTAAAAGGTAAACCCCAATTGCTTAAGCAGATAGGAAAGTAGGTAGACAAATTTGTGTTGTTCAGCAATCCCACAACAAATGGGTGGAATTTATGCTCCCAGGGGTGGTGAGGTAGAAGGCAAGAAGGGGATATAATAAGTTGGGTTGGGGTGTTAGCTACCTGAACACCACAGCCTTTTTACCACCCTTGGAATTAAGATCAGGGCAGCAAGGACGCTGGTTGAACTTCCTATCTCTTCACCATGTAAGACCTTTAAGTGACAAATTAAAACAACACTTGGGCCTGTTCCTGCCTCTGCTGGAATTACCTTGTCCATAAGCAAGAAAAGTGTGAGTTGCCTAAAAAGATGGGCATGTGAGGGTTCAAATAAAGGCACTCAGCAACTGATCAAAAGCATGGACATCCTCCAAGAGCCACAACCATACCCTTCCTTCCGACCCTTAGCTCCCCGTCCCCTTCTCCCTACAATCCTTAGAAGATGAAGCATTGGTCTCTTTCCAACTCTCCACAGCACCAATGGAAGATTCCAGTTTCCATGTGCTATTCCTGGGGAATTGAGAATAATGAGTGTTATCGGTAATCCGGATAAAAGGCTCATAAATCTGTCAATCATGCAGCAGATAGTCCATCGTCTCTCATGAGAGAAAGTACACATGACCATGTGGAATGTGCTATCGGTGCTCATTTAAAGGACCAGGCAACATAGATATTAGTGATAGTAGGAACTGCAGATGCTGGAGAATCCGAGACAACAAGGTGCAGGGCTGGATGAACACAGCAGGCCAAGCAGCATCATAGGAGCAGAGAGGCTGACGTTTCGGGCCTAGACCCTTCATCAGAAAA
>NC_063340.1:8048616-8052952 GCF_021869965.1 Rhincodon typus | reverse complement strand
AGATATTAGTAGCCACTTTCACCTCAATGATCTAATGGGATTCTTTCAGCATGTAACTAAATTAGCAGATGAGGGCTGTTTAGTGGATGTTAGCATAAATTCATGGTTCCTCTATTCCTAGCAGCAAACAAGGTCCAAAGGGAGTGTACAGTATAGGAAAGATATTATTAATTTGGAAAGGCTTCAGAAAAGATTTAAAAAGATGTTACTGAGGCTGGAGGGTTTTAGTTATAAGGAGAGGCTGGATAAGCTGGAGTCTTTTTCTCTTGAACATAGGAGGTTGTGGGGTGGGCTTAGAGAGGTTTATAAAATCATGAGGGGCATAGATAAGATGAATAACAAAGGTCTTTTCCACAGGGTTGGGGAGTTTAAAACTCGAGGTCATAATTTTAAGGTGAGAGGCGAAAAAGGGACCTGAGTGGCAACTTTTTCTCACAGAGAGTGGTTCGTATATGGAAGGAATTGCCAGAGGAAGTGATAAATGTAGGTACAGTTACGACATTTAAAAGAAATTTGGATAGGTACACGGATAGGGGAGGTTTGGAGGGACAAGGGCTAAAGGCAGGCAAATGGGACTAGTTTAGTTTGGGAAACTTGGTTGACATGGACTCGTTGGACCGAAGGGTCTGTTTCCATCCTGTATGTCTCTAGGTCCATGAAACCTCGAGAAGTAGCTTCAAAAATCTATCACTGATCCAGACTTTCTCCCACAATGTGAGATCACTTTTGAATGAGTATGTACAGGGTATTTCAGCTCTCAGAAAAAAAAACGATTTAGCTAGTCGATTGGCAGCAGGAAGCACAAGGTGATGTCGAGGGGAGAATGTTTTGACAGCATTCCCTGAAGATTCCCAAAGGGTGGTAGTCTTAATAGACAATTGTAGCAGTCAGAGAAGACAAGGTAGTCACCTGGGCTGCATTGTTTCATAAACTTGACAAAAAGGGGACCAAAGGTGACAGAACCAGCTGGTATAGGAAAACAATAACAGCAGGGAGAGAGTGGAAAACAGCAGCAGGCAGGACAGTCAAAAGAGCAACGTGCCCAAAGACTCGGGTGAACAGGCAGAACAAACAGAGTCTTTTAAAAGTGTAAAAGACATTAAATGGATCAGCTGTGGCTCCCATTTGGCTGTGTCATTGTGCTAGCAGGAGCCAGATCCATTTTGAGGGAAGAGCCCTATTAGGTGAATAAACAGCTAACACAGGAACCTCGCAGCAGTTTGCTGACTTCACACAGGGATGATATTGGGCAGCCCGAAGCCAAACCAGCCATCACCACAGACACACACACACACACACACACACCCCACCCCCCACGCCCCCACCATACGTCTCCGGGGGGATAGGTTAGTTCGAGGGCAAGATGGGGAGTGGCGTATGGATGTGACAGCATTCACCTTTGTAAAAGCTGGAGAGAGAAAGCGAAAGACTCCTCTTGTTCCTGGTGCCAAGTGCTAAATGCGTTGCTAACCTTCTTGGGGACCTCGTTCTCTTTATCACCTTCAGACTTCAGTGACTTCCACTGTGTGGGTAGGTTGTTGATCCTGGGGTGGTTCTTCTCGGAGAAGAGAGGGTTGAGGTGAGGTTTGATGGAGTTGTTCCAGATCACGGGGATCCCAAATGGAGTAAAAACAGACAGAATTGGCGGGAGAGTCGAGAGGACACTAATTCAAAAGGTGCTCACATAAAATCCAAAGATAACCTGAGTAAATAATTTATCATGCAGTGAGGGATGATAACCTGGAATCCATGACCCAAAATAATGGCCTTCAAAGGGAGGATTGGATAATCACGTGATGGGGAAAAAAACAAATTGCTGGAGTTACAGTGAAAGCCTAGGACGACAGAACCAGCTAAATTGTTCATGTAGAGAGTCAACAGGCCCTTTTGTGCTGTAATCATTCTTTTCAGTGATTCTATCTCTTGTAATTGGATGAAGCTTGCACATTGGAAACACCGCCCCTCCCCCCCTCCAACATTGGCTCCCTTCTGTACCCCTCCCATTCCTCCCCTGAGCTCAGGTTGCCAAGCAGCAAGTCCCTCCAAACAGGGCACAGAGCAGGTAGCAAGCATTAGGTTCCTCACAGTTACTTTCATTCCATCAGCCAGCATGTTGAGTGAAGCTCGTGTTACAGAATGACTGCAGAGCAGAAGGAACCTTTTATCCCCATATCCATCCACACAACAATCTACCACTGAGCAGGACATGACACACTTCAGTCAACTAAAGTTTGGTGGTTTTGTAGTGACGACATCTTTCATAAATGTAGGAGGAGACTGATGTATCAAACATCCACAGAGCAAAACAAAGATATCATTTCCGCAATAATTGCTCACTTGTTAAACACATAAAATAGTAGAGGCAGCTCCATGCAATGCCTGAGCAACCAACGCCTCCAGCTGGTGAAGCCCCGCAAAAGCTGAGGTATCATTGATAACTGTGCACTGGTGCCAATTGGCTAAGAGTATATAAGGAACATCCACCATTGCATAGGACTGCAGAGATTCAAGAAGGCAGTTCACCACCTTCTTCTCAAGGGCAACAAAGGATGGGCAATAAATGCCCCCCAGCCAATGACACCCTTATCCCACAAACAAACAAAGTAAAACAAAATAGCTGCACTACAAATGAGTGCTAAGTTTTACTCCTGAAAAGATAGTTGATAATCTTTTTTGTACTCATACATAATCAGACCAGAATTCCATAACTAGCTTCTACTATAGCCCATATGATGTAGGAGCAGAATTGGGCTATTCAGCCCGTCGAGTCTGCTCCTCCATTCAATTATGGCTGACATGTTTCTCAACCCCATTCTCCTGCCGTCACCCTGTGACCCTCTATCCTCTTACCAATCAAGAACCCATTTATCTCTGTCTTAAAAACACTCAATGACTTGGCCTCCACAGCCCTCTGCGGCAATGAGTTCGACAGATTATAACCACCCTCTGACTGGAAAATTTCTCCACATCTCAGATCTAAAGGATCGTCTTTTCATTCTGAGGCTGTGCCCTCAGGTCCTGGTCTCTTCTTCTTGTGGAAACGTCCACTCTAGCCAGGCCTCTCAGTATTGCATAAGTTTCAATCAGATCACCCACTCCGCCATCTGCCTAAACTCCATCGAGTACAGACCCAGAATCCTCAACCACTCCTCATATGTTATATGTTTAATAAGTGAGAAATTATTGGAAAAATGATATTTTCGATTTGCTCTGTGGATGTTTGTATACTACTATGACTGTATGAGTCTAAACCAATTCATTGCTAGTTTAGACAAAGGTCCTTCCAAATGTTTCCTCCTACAGTTATGAAAGATGTCGTCACTACAAAACCACCAAACTTTATTTGACTGAAGTGTGTCATGTCCTGCTCAGTTGTAGATTGTAGTGCAGATGGATACAGGACCCTTCTGCCCTGCAGTCATTCTTGGGTTAGCAGGGGCAAATGGCCAAACATTAGGCCAAGACCTAATATGTTGTCATGAACCAAAATGGCATTTTGTTTGACATCTAAAGATACCCTGAATCGTTTATTGTTTTGTCAGAAGTGTGCATCACTAGCAAGTTCGTACATGTTGCCCAAATCAAAGTGCCTTTGGTTTGGTCAGCCATTTAAGCATGTAGGCCAGACCAGGTAAGGACAGCAGTAATTCTGGTGGGTTTTAACAACGTTAACAATGGGTTCATGATCATCGTTACTTCAATTTCAGAGTTATTCGTCAAATTTAAATTCCACCAGCTAGTGGGATGGTATTTGAACCCATGTTCCCAATAGCATTTCTCTGAATTTCTCATCCAGAGACATCACCACTATACCAGCAGCTCCTCAGGTTCCCCATTCCTGTTGGATGTCATTAAGTAATGTGAGCCGAGGAATAAGAGAATAGCCTTCTACCTCTTGAGCCGATTCTGCCTTTCAACATGGTCATGACTGGTCCAATTGTGGCTCACGATCCAGACATAAAAATATATCACCCTTCCTTCAGTGTCTTTGGGTCAAAATCCTGGAACTCCCTCCCTACTGGCGCTGTGGGTGTATCCACACCAAATAGCATGCATTGGTTTAAGAACGCAGCTCACAACCACCTTCTCAAGGGCAGTTAGGCATGGGCAGTGAATACTAGCTCAGCCAGGGACATCTACTACCATGAATGAGCGAAAGTGGAAAAGAAACATTTCCCATCTTACGCTTATCCATTCGTTGCAGGTGTTGTACATTTGGAAGGACTTTTGTCTAAACTAGTAATGAATTGATTTAGAGTCATAGAATCACAGGAGTAGTCAGCAGAAGTATGATAGTATAATGTAGGGTATGCAGGGTGGTTTGAATGATAGTATA
>NC_063340.1:8036893-8048606 GCF_021869965.1 Rhincodon typus | reverse complement strand
GGGTGGTTTGAATGATAGTATAATGTAGGGTATGCAGGGTGGTTTGATCTTAGTAGGATAATAGGTCGGCACAACATCGTGGGCCGAAGGCCTGTCCTGTGCTGTACTGTTCTATGTTCCATATTCTAAGTATGCAGCATGAAAACAGACCCTTCGTTCCAAGCCGACCAGATATCCTAAATGATCTAGTCCCATTTGTCAGCATCTGGCCCATTTCCCTTTAAACCTTTCCATTTAATGTACCCATCCAGATGCCTTTAAAATGTTGTAATTGTACCAGCCTCCACCATTTCCTCTTGGAGCTTGTTCCATGCATACACCACCCTCTGTGTGAAATTGTTGCCCTGCAGGTCCCTTTTAAATCTTTCCCCTCTCGCCTTAAACCTTTGGGCATCCCCTACCCTGTGAAAAAGATCTCGTTGGTTCATCGTTTGAAAAGTTTTAATACATTCAATGTTATAGGCACATTGCCACTAATCGTTTTTCATTTAGATACTTACATAAAAACAACAGAAACTTCAAAATAGGGAGAAAATGTGTGAGCAAGGCTTGGAATGGAAATGAGCGAGGCATCAAAAACAATGTCGGACCATTAAGAACATTAAGAACAAAGTGCCAATGAGATGGGAGAAAAGGAGGGCCTGATTAAACAACTGATTTACAAAGTGCAGGACCGCGCTGCCATTCCAAATTAAACCAAGTTCCTCTTGCAGTTAATGGTTTAGATATTTTCTCATCAATCTGAGGACTCTGTAGATGTGGTATGTCTGGGCTTCCAGAAGGTAGCTTTAAAATACCAGTGAAAAGAAATTACTTCTCTCAAAGGCTTGTGAATCTGTGGAGATCACTAGCCCAGCATGCGAGGAATGCTGTGACATTGAGTAACTTTAATTAGGAGATAGGTTTTTAATTAGTAATGGGTTGAAGGGTGATGGAGAAATGGCAGGCAAATGGAGTTGAGGCCATGAATATATCAAATGGCAGAGCGGGCTTGAAGGGCTGAATGGCCTACACCTGTTCCTAGTTCTTATGTTCAGAGATGTTATTGCACACCTCAGGGATTGATCTTGGGCCTTCATAGGTCCAGAGGTGGGGAAACTACCCAGGCACCACATGAATATCCTCAAATAGTAGTTTATGAGACTTCTACCTCTTTTATAATTAGCAGACAGTCACTATTAGGTATTTTTAATCAACCTGTTCAGAGATGCAATGACACACCTCTGGAGCAGGTTGGACTTGAACCCTGGGTCTTTTGGGCTAGGGGTAGGGACACTACCATCACAACACAAGCTTCAGTACTGTTCGTGTCATTCACTGAGGGCAACTGGAGTTTTAATTGCTTGCATGGAATGTTGTCAGAAGTTAAGGGAAAGGCCAAATTAATGCTCAGATTAGTTAAAATTTATTTTTTTAGCATCAGATATTACACTCATTCTGATTAAGTGCATTTAAAAATTACTGTTAAAAGGTAGCTATCTTGTTGGATAATAAATTTACTTGTAAAATGCAACTCCTTCCCCCAAGTTTTAAACCATAGCTGCTAGAGAATTGTGCTCTGAACATCAGTGTTTGAAAGAAAGCAAATAATCCAAGGTGCAAATTAACCAACTATCTCTTTAAGTTGAATTAAGGGCTGTCCCAAGAGTGTCAGTTATTAAATACTTAAAGATCTCCTTGAATTCTCCATGACAAAGTAAAAGATGGATTGATCTCACTGCTACAGAAAAGATGTTGTGAAACTTGAAAGGGTTCAGAAAAGATTTACAAGGGTGTTGCCAGGTTGGAGGGTTTGAGCTATAAGGAGAGGCTGAACAGGCTGGGGATATTTTCCCTGGAGTGTCAGAGGCTGAGGTGTGACCTTATAGATGTTTATAAAATCATGAGGGGCATAGATACAGTGAAAAGCCAAGGTCTTTTCCCTGGGGTGGAGCGTAAGTTTCAGATGAGTTGGGAAAGATTTAAAAGGGAGCTAAGGGGCAACTTTTTCACACAGAGGGTGGTGTGTGTTTGGAATGAGCTGCCAGAGGAAGTAGTGGAGGCTGGTACAATAACACCATTTAAAATGCATCTGGGTGGGTGCATGAATAGGAAGGGTTTAGAGGGATATGGGCCATATGCTGGCAAATGGGACCAGATGAATTTATGATATGTGGTCGGCATGGACGAGTTGGACCGAAGGGTCTATTTCTGTGCTGTACATGTCAATGGCTCTATGACTAATTCCACCGCTCGGTCCTTCAGTAAGCTTTAGGCACCTAGTGTATTGGCAGGTTTCAGTGGCTGCATTGGATGAGGGAGGGGTGGAGTGAACAGGTGCCTGCTGTATTAGTATCCATCCCATTAACTTCTTCAAAACAGAGATAGTAGGATTAGCAAGGGCCATTCAGTCCTCAAAGCTTGCTCCGTCATTCAATAGGATCATGGCTGATCATCTCTCTCAGTCCCCTGTTCCTGCTATCTCCCCATACCCAATGATCCGTTTAGCCCTAAGAGCTATATCTAACTCCTTCTTGAAAACATTCAATGTTTTGGCTTCAACTATTTTCTGGAAAATTCTATAGGCTCACCACTCTCTGGGTAAAGAAATTTCTCCTCATCTCAGTCCTAAATGGGCTACCCTGCATCCTTAGACTGTGACCCCTGCTTCTGGATACTTCAGGTCATCAGGAACCTCCTTCCTGCATTTACCTTGTCCAGTCCTGTTAAAATATTATGGGTTTCTATGAAATCCCCTCCCAGAACCAGTGAATATCATCCTAACTGATCCAGTCTCTCTTTCTATATCAGCAGTATCACCCCAGGAATGAGACGGTAAAGCTCCATTGGACTCCCACCACAACTAGAACATCCTTCCCCGGATTACGAGACCAAAATAGCACACAAGGCTTGCTATGGTTTTGTAACCATTAGTCTCTTTTCAGTACCTTGCCTCATATATGAGATTTAATAGCGGCCATGAGAATCTAGATAGTCAACCTGGACTCTTCCCAGACTGAGGCCAGCACACAACGTCCGTTACTTTTGGTGGTCATAACAAGGAAGAGAGGCCCTGGCTGATTGCCACCACTCTCTAATCTTTCCCGAGCGTGAGTTTAAGGCCAACTTTCAGAAAATACCCTCAAAAAATAAAATTATTCATCCACCAAAGAATCCATCCTGTAGATTGACCTGTGTGTTTTCTAAATCAGGGCTTCCCAAAAGGGAGTGATCAGGACTGCAAGCAGGGACACTATTTGACATCTTGGCGTCGCCAGTTCATTGGCACCAAAGGCCAATCCTGCTTTTATTGGTCTTCTCTTCCTAGCCCACTGTTTACTAAAGGCTCCTGACAATGTTCAGGCCTCAAAATGGGCTCACAGTAGGAAAAAGCTGTGGGAAGCACTCGACTAAATCCTAAACTTGCTGCCTGAGGAAGTTTTAATTGCATGGGTTGCTGTGCTGCAGCTTATATGTTATGACAGAAAGGGAATCCTGATGAAGGGTCTAGCCCCGAAACGTCTGTCTCTTGCTCCTCTGATGCTGCCTGACCTGATGTGTTCCTCCAGCTCCAAACTGTATCAACTGTATGTTTCAAGATTTTTGGTTGTCAAGAATTCGCTTTTCAATGTTCTCTCGTTTTTAAAAAAAAGGAAGAGGCAGCAAATGCCTCTCTCCCGCGCAATGAACGACTAAAATGGGTCCGATCTTGACATATTGCCATTGAAAAGAATATTGCTGCAAAACTGCTTTACTTTATCCCTACTAAGTCGTTCTCTTTTATTCCACTGCACAACAAGTTTTCCGCACGGTTTATCACAGGACAATGTGGAGGCGGGATTGTCAGTTTTCCCTCGCACGGTCGATGATTTTAACTGCAACCAGGTGTTGGTCAGGTCACTGATATCATTGATAAAGAGCTTGTTGGAACAGTTCAACAATGCAGAAGTGGAGGAGTAGTGAAGCCAGGATCAAGGAGCGTTAGTTAATGCAGAGCAACTCTTTTATGTCACTTTAGAATTGAGCACATTAGAAGAATACTGTGTCCAGTTCTGGTCGCCCTGTTGCAGGATGGGTATTATTAAGATGGAGAGGGTTCAGAAGAGATTTACCAGGATTTTGCCAGGTTGGAATGATTGAGCTATAAACAAAGGCTGGATAGGCTGAGGCTTCTTTCACTGGAGTGTAGGAGGTTATCGAAGTTAATAAAATAAGGAGGGATATAGTTAGGGTTAATGGCAGTTGTCTTTTCCCTAGGATGGGGGATTTCAAACTAGGGGTCATATTTTTAAGGTGAGAGGAGAGAGATTTAAAAAAGACATGTGGGACAATTAGTTTTTACTCAGAGGGTGTTCGTGTGTGGAATGAACTTCCCGAGGAAGTGGTGGATGTGGGTACAATTACAATGCTTAAAAGACATTCGGATAAGTACATGAATGGGAAAGGTTTGGAGGGATATGGGCCAGGAGCAGGTGGGTGCTACTAGTTTAGTTTGAGATTATGTTCAGCATGGACTGGTTGGACCGAAGAGTCTGTTTCCATGCTGTATGGCTCTATGATTCTAAAAACAAAGAAGTTTCAGTATCCATTGATTCTTGGCTTCCCCCTTAAATTTCCCCCTTATATTGCCTAACAGCTCTGTTCAGTCAGATTTCGAGGTTAAAACTAAGTAGGTTGGACAATTCTGTCTCGTACAGTTAAAATAGCATCATCCCACAGACATCTAGACTTTATAGCTGTTTGGCCTCCTCATGTTTTCAGGATAAGGCAGATTTACAAAAGTTTTAACTACCCATCATGCCTATTCCCCTGAGTTGATTAAAATCGGAGCCAGCTGTGAAGAATAATCTATTGAATAACTCAGGTGAAATCTGTGGTGCCTGACTTATTCGAACCAGTAAAGTCCAAATTCATTTCCAAGTCTGCGCTGACTTAACTAAGTCACAAAAACAGTGAAGCAGAAGTAAGAAAAACCCCAAGAAGTGGACCCACCATCTCTGCTCAACTCGAAGGGTTAAAGACAAGATCAAACTTAAGACCGTAAGAAATAGGAACAGGAATAGGAATTTGGCCACTCCAGCCTGCTCTGCTATTCAGTAGGATCATGGCTGATCCAACATTCCTCACATCCACTTTCCGGCCCTTTCCCCATAACCCTTATGAAATAACTGGACAGAGGCTGGTATCCTGTCACCAATTTTCCCTTTATTTAAATGTCCACAGTACACTGGTTGCGACCAGCCAGCTTGGAGTCAGTCCTTGAAGGGAGGAGATTCTGAATCCCATGTTTATTTCTGTCAGCCAGGGGTCCTTGATTGGCCTATGTTAACAGCCCCAATCCAGGATCTCAAAGTCAATAAGATCCACCTGGTCCCAATCACTACACCTTGATTCCCCGACCAATCAAGAATCTATCTCAACCTTAAACACAAGGGCTCTGCTCCCATGGCTCTCTATGGCAAGGAGTTCCAAAGACTCGTAACCCTTTGAGAGGAGAAATTTCTCCTCATCTTAGTCTTAAATTTATTTTGAAATGATGTCCCCTGGTCCTAGATTCTCCCATGAGGGGGAATATCCTCTCAGCATTTACTCTGTGAAGCCCTTTAAGAATCTTATACATATCAGTGAGATCACCTCTCATTCCCTTAAACACCAAAGTGTAGATTCCCAATTTGATTAGCCTTTGCTCACAAGACAATCCATCCATACCTGGCATCGTAGTGAACTTGAAGAAAAACATATAATTGTGCAAAGATGGGTGGCACATCAGAATATTGAACCAAATATAAAAAGCAGCAAAGAATGACTTTTAATAAAGGAAAAAAGAGTTTGAGAGAAAGCAAGTCATGAACATGAAAGCAGACAGCCAGAGTTTCTATAACTGATGACACAAAGGTAGCAGGAAAGTAAGTTGTGAAGAGGACAAAAGGAGACTGTAGAAAGATATGAATAGGTTAAACGAGTGGACAAAGATTTGGCAAGCCTGTTATAATGTGGAAAAATGCCAAATTATCCAGTTTGGGATGCAGAATAAAAGAGTACGTGTTACCTAAATGGAGAGAGATTTCAGAGGTCTGAGATGCAGAGGGGCCTGCGGATCCTCAAATGTGAATTACAAAGGTTCAGCATGTAGTGCAGCAAATAATTAGGAAAGTTAATAAAATGTTGTTGTTTACTGTGAGGGAAATTGAATATACAAGTAGGGAGGTTATGCTTCGTTTATATAAGGCGCTGGCTAGATTACATTTGGAGCTTTGTGTTCAGTATTAGTCACCTTATTTAAGGAAGAACGTAAATATATTGGAAGCAATCCAGAGCAGGTTTACCAGATTAACACCTGAAATGGGCAGGCTGTCTGATTCAGAAAGGTTCAGCAGACTCAGTTTGTATCCGCTCAAGTATAGAAGAGTAGAAGGTGACTTGACTGAGGGATCCTGACAGATCGCTGGTGATGGAGAAGTTTCCTCTTTTGGGAGAATCAAGAACTAGGGTCACTGTTTAAAAAGCTTGGCTTGCGCCCTTAAGACAGATGAGCTGAAAAAAAACATTCTCCCAGGGTTTGTGAGTCTTTAGAGCTGTCTTCCTGAGAAGCAGGGTCCTTGAACATTTTTCATAGAATCCCTACAGCGTGGAAACAGGCCATTCAGCCAATTGAGTCCACACTGGCCCTCTGAAGAACATTCCACTCAGACCTACCACCTACCCTATACCTCTAACCCAGCTTTTCCCATGGCTAATCCACTTAGCCTTCACAGCCCTGGACACTTTGGGGCAATTTAGCACGGCCAGTCCATCTAATTTGCACATCTTTGGGCTGTGGGAGGAAACCGGAGCACCCGGAGGAAACCTACGCAGACACAGGGGGAGAATGTGCAAACTCCACACAGACAGTCGCCCGAGGGTGGAATCGAGCCCAGGTCCCTGGCGCTGTGAGGCAGCAGTGCTAACCACTTTTTCTTAAGACAGAGGTTGATAAATTCTTGTTAAGGTAGGGGATGACAGGAATATGAGTTTGATCAGATCAGCCATGATCGTAATGAGGGGGCAAGTTTGAAGGGCCAAATGGCCGAATCTTACTCATTGTTCATATATTCGAGTGTAAGCTCAGCCCATGCAGCTATTTTAATGTTATAGTTAGACTTAGCAACCAGTTGGGTACGGAGGGGAAAATCATGCCTGTATCCCACACATCACTGTGTTGGTGGGTGTGGACCCCCTCAGAGTCAAAAAGTCTCTTGCATACATTGTGTAAGCTCAGCTTTGAAGACTGACATTTGAACACTGATAGAAATTACCTGGAATCCAAGGAACAAACATAGGGAGAATGTGAGATAACAAGGTGTAGAGCTGGATGAACACAGCAGGCCAAGCAGCATCAGAGGAGCAGGAAAGCTGATGTTTCGGTTCTGCACCCTTCTTCAGAAACATAGGGAGAAAATTGGCCAGAAAAATACATTTTGGTGTCTCAATTTCATTCTGCACACAGCTCCATAAAACAGAAACTAATCATTGGTCTATCCAATCCAGTGACTGAAATGCACCACAAATCCTTAGTAGAAGTCACTTTATATTGGAGTGTGCTTTGTATAGGAGAAAGAGGGTTCTGTTGTAAGTGTACTTACACTTCAAGGACTGCTCACCATCACCTCCTCTGTGACAGTTGGGAATGGTCCATAAATTATGGTCAATGCCCACATCTCATGTATGAATTTTTAAAAAATAACGAACAAAGTTCCTACCCCACCATAAAATGTTTGTCCTGGAGAATTTGCAGCATTACACTTTTCCTCTTGTTCGCAGTTGCAGAGTGATCTCGATCAAGAATACCAGGACAAGTTTAAGAGGCTGCCACTGGAAATCCAAGAATTTGTACAGGACACACTGAAAGGGAAGTTCACTGACGATGGAGATCACAGTGCTCCACCTCCCTCCCTCATTCCAGATAACGGGAAATTGAATCACAAAACATGTTCCAACGAAGACGACTTAGAAGATGATAAATCGGATAAAGTCTTCGATACTTCGCTTTGATGTGGTCTTTTTAAACTGTGTAAACTCATGACTTTTTTGTTTGCAGGTGGAGGAGGCAGTGAGGTATGTGAGCAGGTGAATAACTGCTTGAATACCAGTCTGTGCTCTGGAAGACTTATTCAAGCATACAGTGCAGTGTCAGGGTCATGTGTGTGTGTGTGTGTACATTCTGTTCAAGTGCCAGTGCAAAACTAATTGTACAATGCCGCACGTTACATTTTTAAAAAAGAAAATCAGAGGCACTTAAGACCTATAATGCATAATTGGCCAACCTTGACAACCCACATATCCGTAACATTGCATGTTTGCATCATGTTGTAAGAAACCTTTGCTTCAGTCACAAGCACAGGTTTCCCATTGTCTTTGCTTTATACATAAGTACACTTGCCAAACGAATTGTACATTGCTAGTTACTTTTAATGTCAGCATTGCTGAGTTAAGAATGTTGCTTATTATAATGGGAGTTTCGGTTGTGCGATTCTAAAACTTTCTGTATAGCTTTGTCCAGTATATTTAAAGGGAAATATGTTTCAGGGATGCATGCATGATGGAAGTATTATGGTTATCACTGTGGATACCTTAAAATGTGACTGTTAGGAGACAGTTTTGTTGTGGAGTTTGTGCTGTGATGTACTTCAACGTAGCTTTACAGGGTAAAATAGAAAAATGTCTTTGACTTGTGTGTACAAAGTAGAGTTACATTGATATCACAGATTTTCTAAACCGGGATTGTCATTACAAGTTAATGTGGGTGACGTAATGGAAAGTCCTTATATCTGACTGCACAATCAAAATATTGTAACTTGCTTACATCTGAATCATTTGTAAAATTTGTTTTGTACAATACCAGTGGTTGTAAATATCCTGAAATGAAGGGGAGAAAAAAAAAGATGCAGGCAAGTCATTGTATTAATGTGTTTGAATGCACTTTCTGAATGAAATTTTAATTTCAAAATTAAACACTGAATAATGCGATAAAGCTGACGATTAGTCATCACTGGTAACTCTGCAGGATAGTCACTGAAACATTTTGTGCAACCTGAATTCTTTGGTCTTTTGCACGATTCACTCTCTGCAAAACATGAAACACACAACTAATACAGGTTTTGCAGCCGTTAAATGGACAGGAACAGTAGTTTCAGATTTAAGGGACTATATTATTGTAAAAATATTTCAATGTCATTTTGGCTGCTCAAACTATGAAATACATGGATCTGTATTTCTGCTACATTCGGTATGTGTAATTATTCTGAGTGAAAACATTTCATTGCCATCATTTGGTGCAGTATTTGTCTAATAATGGTGTTTCAGTAAAACGTTCTCTTTATTTTTATACGATTTAACGTGTTACTGTAATGAAATCCCTATCACCAAGAGTCTGGCTTTTTAAATGCTCAGCATTAATGATGAGGTGTCTTTTTCTAAACTTCATTTTAACAGTGACAGATTATCCCAAAAACAGAAAATCATGGTTTTATTCTGTCTTGATCACCCCCTATAGTCTTCAATGGTTATAACGGAAGTATGTGTGTCTATATATGTATATATCTATATACACATATATATATGTACACATATATATGAAACATACACATACATACACACACTATATTTGTTGTTTAATGTTACTTGGATTAGATTAGTTGAATCTAACAGACGGGGTCTATATGATGTGAGAGTCTTGTGCCTTTAAAGTATTTGCCTTGTTCTGTATCTAAGTGGAATATTCAAAGTACTTACTGTGGAAATCTGTATTTATGGGCTGTTCTGTACTGAACTAGACTTTATGTGCACTTCATTTAACAACTGCAAACACTACAGCTTGTGTTCAGCATTAAATGCGGGTCATTCTTGGATTAGGACGTTTAACAGTATTTCACAAACTTCAGCTTTGGGCCAGACAAATAATGAAATCTGTGGTAATAGTGAGTGAAGCATAATTCTGTTTATCTCACTGATCATATGAAGTGGATGGTCTGTGCACTAATATTGCTCAAATGTTTTGACATAAAGTTAACTGTAGAATAACAAAATAAACAAAGAGAGCACTTCACGTGATAAGGGTGTAAATAATATTGTCTTTAACAATGATAATTTGTTCCGAGAAGCTTATTCAAATTTTGTATGAATTCTATGCAATTTTCTGGCATGATGTTTCTTCCACTAATAATTTTATGTGCATTCGTCAGTTATAATGGAAAAATAAAACTTCTTCGAACATGGGTTTCTCTGTGTCACCATTGCCACCATATCTCCTCTCTGTATTTTTTTTCTTAAAACATTGCCATTTGTTTTGAGAAATTGGATTAAGAAGGATATTAATGAATAGCATGTGTACAACACTGTGAATTGTGGGAGATCACGTACAACTATTTCACAAAGTGTGGCATTCAGAAATTGAGGCCTTTGGTACGCTGGCAGAACTGTGCCAGATTTAACAGCTTAGTTACTTCCATATCACAGACTTCTTTGCAACTTTTTTTTATTCTCTCACAGGATGTGGGCGTCTCTGGCTAGCCAGCATTTTTTGCCAATCTCTAATTACCCAGAGGGCAGTTTAAGAGTCAATCACAATGCTGTGGGTCTGGAGTCACATGTAGGTCAGCCCAAGTAAGGATTACAGTTTCCTTCCCTAAAGGATTATTGAGCCAGATGGGATTTTCGCGACAATCGACAATGTTTTCATGGTTATCATTAGACTCTTAATTCCAGATTCTTTATTGAATTCAAATTGCACCATGTACCATGGCGGGAGTTGAACCCGGATCCCCAGAATATTAGCTGAGTTTCTGGATTAATAGTCGAGCGATAATACCATTAGGATATTGCCTCCCCAATGTTTTGCAATGAATTTACAAATTAAGAACAAACTAAAGACACTGACCATCCAGCACTTCAGAATCCAACGGAATACTTCAAAAGTAGTGAGTTACATATTTCCAGTCAGGAGTTCAATACGTAATAAACATGTCACCAGGGTTTTGATTTGATTTGATTTATTGCAGTCACATGTACCTGAGTACAGTGAAAAGCTTTGTTTTGTGAACAGTACAAGCAGATCATAGCGAACAAGGACGAACAGATCACAGACTGCTCAGACAGAGACAGACTTAGAATTTAGATTTAAAAATGCAGAACGATTATAAGAAATATGAGAATAAGATCTGCTGTAGTCAGCTCGCAAAGAGTTGCCTGGTGTTGGTGCCACGTGTAATCAGGATAAGGCATCTAGCACTGCTGAAGGGATTTTATATGTCTGCAGTGGTCGTTGAAATAGGAGAAGGTGGATAAAAGTTTTATCAGTCATTACCAATTATAGCACTGAAGTCTTCCAATCTATTATCAAAGTTGCCAATGGAACAAAGTCAAAGAAAGATAAAAGGGACTCAGAGATAGCAAGAACTGCCGATGCTGGAGGCAGAGATAACACAGTGTGGAGCTGGAGGAACACAGCAGGCCAGGCAGCATCAGAGGAGCAGGAAAGTTGACGTTTCGGGTCAGGACCCTTCTTCAGATTTTCTATATAAACAGAGCTCAATAAATTCTTTCAAAACGTGTAGCTATCCTTGTAAATCCCAGGGTTTCAAACAGTTCTTTCTCATTTTCTCGGGAAAGAATTTTAAGAATTGTACTTCTCTTGGTGATCCAGATCTGCGTTGTGACTCTGGAGGACCTCTTCAGCTGCTAGGATGAGGTAGTTGTG
>NC_063340.1:8000987-8036493 GCF_021869965.1 Rhincodon typus | reverse complement strand
CGTCAACTTTCCTGCTCCTCTGATGCTGCCTGGCCTGCTGTGTTCCTTCAGCTCCACACTGTGTTAAGATAAACGGGACTGCTTGGCAGTACTAATTACCTTCCGCACAGGGAGTCAGACACATTTTATTGAAGATGTAGGAGTCCACGTCATATGGCTTGTCTCATCACAAAGGACCAGGCTGCAATTAAGGAAGAAGTTTAGAGGCATGAACAAATCAGCCACGTAAATCTATTCCCTATGTTTTTCTCACATAGGTAGGCAAATATATACATGTCTTGGCCTCCCATTCAGAGTACTTAAGAATCCTCTTGAATCTTGTCATGCAAAGGGTCCTGACCCAAAACGTCAACTTTCCTGCTCCTCTGATGCTGCCTGGCCTGCTGTGTTCCTCCAGCTCCACACTTATCTATGCATCTATGTAAGAGTGTGTTTTACAACAACAACGTTTGGCTGTAAATGTTAATGCTGATATACCTAAAGGGTTTCAACCCCAAAATATTAGAAACAGAATCCAGCTGCAGGGTGTGCGTATGTAGTGATATACATAAATGCTCTCATCTGTAGGCTGAAGTATGACTACCCCCAACTTTTCGACACTATATGCTGAACAAGATGCAGCTAACGAGAGGAAGCATCTGGTCAGAGTACCTTATTGTGGGACAAAAACCTTGTAATGCAAAGACTTTTCAGTTCCTTCAAAGGGGAAATCATTGACATGAATACAATGGACAAGGGTGAATTCAGAGAACTCCAGAACCAAAGCAGACAACCTTCTGCCCATTTCACCTCACTTTTTCATTTCCTTACTGATTGTTCCCTCTGGACATGTACAAACTCGCAATGTCACATGATGAAGTTTGCAGGAACCAGACTTCTTTTGGTGGGTGCTGCTAGGCTTGTTTAGATTTAGCATCGCTTGTAAGTATAGATATTTTCTAACCAACCTGTTCAGAGATATTATTACACCTCTGAACAAGTGGGACTTGAACTCAGGCCGCCTGATCCAGATGCAGGGATGCTACAACTGTGCCACAAGAGCCCAGATCTGATCATGTTGCAGTGAGGGTAACAGGGCATCTGGTATCTTGTTCAGCAATGAGATGGAAGGCCACAGACTGAGAAGGAAGCTGAATTAAAGGAGATGTCAATCAGTTCCAGAAAGAGAAATAACGAGAGGGGAAGAATGATTGGATTATGAGAGAGTGAAAGAAGAAAAGCAAAATTAAGAAAATGTGATTTAAAGTTTTAAAATCTGCAACATCCTGAAGGATTGCAACATCATCTTGATAGTTGCTCACCATGTTTGTTGGGTATGTTGGAGGTATGTGCACAATCTTTGAAGTTGTTGCAGCATTGTGTTGTATGACTGAATGTACCCACCTTTTCACATTGACACTTCACTGTCTCCTACAGCGACAGGCTACAACCTTGCCTTCTGCATTGACGTTCCATTTGTGAGACGATAGCTGCTGCCCCACTTTGAGGGAACTGCTACTCCAGTTTTATTTCTCATTCAACCGCGCACTCCCAATCTTTGGCTAGCTGGTTCTGGGGGTGGGAGGAGGAGCATGGAGGGAAAAATTTGGCAAACTCCTCGTGACTGTACTCCTGGTCAAAGTGACTGTACCCAGATCCAGGCAGTGAGTGGTCATCATATGTGAATGATGTGTTTCATGGCTGGTGGGCAGCACACTGGCTAGATAACCCCCAACAGGATAACATTTTAATTGAAGTTTAGCTTGAACATTTGATTTTTGTGAGAGTGCACCTGAAGGGACTGTTGCCCTTTAACTTAGTTCAATGAGGTCTAGGTCTGTTTGCCCACCGACTCCCACAGCTACCTCAAATACACCTCCTCTTACCCACCTTCCTGCAAGAATGCGATCCCCTATTCCCAATTCCTCTGCCTCCGCTGCACCTGCTCCCAAGATGAGGCATTCCACTCCCGGACATCCCAGATGTCCTTATTTTTCGAGGACAGCAATTTCTCCCCCAGTAGTGGTTGAAAACGCCCTCTACCGCATCTCTCGCATTTCCCTCACATCCCCCTCCCCGCAATAAAGACAAAGACACAATTCCCCTTGTCCTCATGTATCGCCCCATTAACCTCCAGATTCAATGCATCATTATCTGCCACTTCCGCCAACTGCAATCTGACCCCACTACGAAGGATATATTTCCCTCCCCACCCTTATTTGCCTTCCGGAAGGACCGCTCTCTCCGTGACTCCCCGTCCACTCCACACTCCCCACTAGCCTCACCACCCCCGGCACTTTTCCCTGCAACCGCAGGAAGTGCTACATCTGCCCCTACACCTCCCCCCTCACCCCCATCCCAGGCCCCAAGAAAACCTTTCACCTGCACTTCCGCTAATGTGGTCTATTGCATCTGCTGTTCCCGATGTGGCCTCCTCTACATCAGGGAGACCAAACGGAGGCTTGGAGACCACTTTGTGGAACACCTACACTTGGTTCGAGACAAATGACAACACCTCCCAATCGCGAACCAATTCAACTCCCCTTCCCACTCCCTGAACGACATGTCCGTCCTGGGCCTCCTCCAGTGTCACAACGATGCCACCCGAAAACTGGAGGAACAGCACCTCATATTCCGCCTTGGAACCCTACAACCCAATGGTCTCAATGTGGAAATTTACAAGCTTCAAAATCTCCCCACCCCCAACCTCATCCGAAGACTAGCCCTCCCTCTAATCCCCACCTCATTGACCTGTCTGTCTTCCCTCCCACCTACCCGCCCCTCCCACCTCACTGACCAACCCCCATCCCAACTACCTACCTACACTCACCTTTACTAGCTTCATCCCCGCCTCCTTGACCTGTCCGTCTTCTCTCCACCAATCTGCTCCACTATCCACCTTCTATCACTGCACCCCCTCTCTCTATTTATTTCAGAGCCCCCTTCCCCTCCCCCATTTCTGAAGAAGGGTCCAGACCTGAAACGTCAGCTTTCCTGCTCCTCTGATGCAGCCTGGCCTGCTGTGTTCCTCCAGCTGTACACCATGTTATCTTAGGTTTGTTTCAACTGATTTGGAAAAATCACCTCATGATATCCTATTTTGACCTGATCTCACAAAGTAATGAATGAGAATGCATGTGGGCCTGAATTTTATTTATTTATTCATAGCATGTGGGTGTCACTGGCTAGACCAGCATTTATTGCACATCGCTAATTGCCCAGAGGGCAGTTGAGTTTCGATCACATTGCTGTGGGTCTGGAGTCACATGTAGGTCCGACCAGGTTACGATGGCAGTTTCCTTCCCCAAAGGACATTAGTGAACCAGATTGATTTTTCCTGACAATCAACAATGGATTCATGGTCATCATTAGACTCTTAATTCAAGATTTGTTTTTATTGAATTCAAATTCCACCATCTGCCATGGCAGGATTTGAACGCAGGGTCCCTAGAACATTACCTGGGTCTCTGGATTAACAGTCCTACAATAATACCACAAGGCAGTGGCCTCAGAAATGGTTGGCATCTTATGATCACTCAGATCAACAAGAATCAATGGAATAAGGTGCATTTGCTAAAAGTCTTGTCTTCTCCATTCACATTGGTACGCAGTGATTAGGATTACAAGCTATCCATTACAGCTGCTATATTCTCAAACACAAGTAATGGCTCCTTGGATAGAGCTTTATTTTTATTTGCTCTCAGTCATTGGCTGTGCCAACAATTATTGACCATCCCTAATTGCCCTTGAGAAAGCAGTGGGGAGCTGTGTTCTGGAATCAGTACAGCCCATATGCTGTAGGTAGACCCACAATGCCCTTGGGCAGGGAATTCCAGGATCTTGACTCTTTGACAATGAAAGAACGGCGATACATTTCCACGTCAGGATGGCGAGTGGCTTGGAGGGGAATATACAGATGATGATGGGTTTCCCATTCTGCTACCGTGGTGAGTTTGGGATTGTCCACTCCTGGAAACTGCTTCATGCCAAGGCTATGTGGACACTTCCTGGGACTACGTGACATGAGGGCAGGATGACTATTGTTCATAAGGTGGGTTGCATCAGGTTAAAAGGT
This sequence comes from Rhincodon typus, assembly GCF_021869965.1. Taxonomy (NCBI): domain Eukaryota; kingdom Metazoa; phylum Chordata; class Chondrichthyes; order Orectolobiformes; family Rhincodontidae; genus Rhincodon; species Rhincodon typus. The sequence goes on along the minus strand of NC_063340.1, from coordinate 8,032,439 downwards.
AATACAACAGTAGTAAGAGACACCAAGCTGCTGTGATGTTGATGGCAAAGGGCTGTCATCTCAAGTCACACAGCAGTGCAGATTCACATGGAGTGTGTGATATTTGGGGCATTGGCCAGGGTGAGATTAAGCTGCCAGGGGTGAAGCCCTTTACTGAGAATGTTTACTTTCACTTGCTGTTCTCAGTTTTCCTGAAAGTGAAAGGACCATGGTAGCGATGCACCCAGCAACTCTTCTTGCAATCCGACCACTGTGAAGGAACCAGTACAGAAGATGACAGAGACAATATCAGCAGCTGCTACATTAGAAGATGTACAACCAGCAGGGGGCAGAGCAGTCAGACACGAGCCATCACATGGAATGAGAGCTCTTGTTCATTATACAATCTATAGGCTTAGGTGTAGCATCTGCTTGTGAATGAGACCCAGTGTCAAAAGATGACTCAAAATGTCCTGTGCCATCATGTTACACCTATGCCAACTGCTGGATGAGGACTTGCAATCACATAGACAGCGTGGCAATGCCCTCAGGGTAAACCTAAGGTTACAGCTGCCCTTTGCCAATCCAACATTTCAGGGTGCTACCTTGATGCTATTTCACGCGTAAGCACATCCAGAATGTCACTGGTGCTGTCTTCACAAGAACACACCCATTCAACTCTTTCCTTCGTGATGCAGGGAGTCAGGCAGTGGGGACATTCAGATTCTCAGCCATCGCTAGTTTCTCACAGGTTCAAGGTGCACCCCACATAGCAATCAGAACACCTTATCACCCACCAGGCATTTACACCCACATAGCAACCTGAGCACCCAATCGCCCACCAGGTGTTTTCATGAACAGGAAAGGATTCCCCTCCTTTAATGTCCCAATCATTTGTGACCACAGCAGCCAGATGTTGGAGGTCTGTGCTGGATATCCAGGAAGCTGATGTGACTCCAACATCCTGGAACACATACAGTGACATCATCTTTCAACCCATTCAGGTCGGGGGCTGGGTGACAAGTGTGCTACAGGAGGAGACCTACGACGCTGCCCATTGCTTCAGCCAGCACCATTGTAGAGTAGACCATGGAACTCTTGAAGATGAGGTCCCAATTTCTGGACCAGTCTGGCAGTGCCATGTGGTATTCCCCAGACAGGGCGTTCCCAAATTCTCATGGTGTGCAGAGCCCTCGATTGTCTCAGTCACCAAAGGAGGATATGTTGGATGAAGAAGGGATGTAGGAGTGACAGGAAGCCTCTGAGGAAGGAGGTAAGGGTTAGGATTCTGAGTTAGAACATAGAACATAGAACATTACAGCGCAGTACAGGCCCTTCGGCCCTCGATGTTGCGCCGACCTGTGAAACCAGTCTGAAGCCCATCTAACCTAAACTATTCCATTATCATCCATATGTTTATCCAATCCAATTGGGACAGGAGGACCATCAGAGGGAGGAAGACAAGTCAATATTCCACTGAACCAGAGAGACCTGAGAGAAACTGCTGCCTCCAGGGTTGGACATCAATTCTAGGTAATGAATTCTAAAATTTACCCTTACATGAAACTAATCTTCGAGTACATTCCATACCTTTGCAGGGTTTTTCTGGTTGTCTTCAGATCGGGCTAAAATGGTTATTCTATAACCCCTTATTTCCAATCACTACTTATTTATCCATTATCAGTGAAGGATATCTATATTCTGTGTTTAAAAAACTTGACCTCAGGTCGAAAATCTGTAACCTTCCAGTTCATGCTGGGGTATTTGGTATCCATTCTTCTGCCTTTTTAAGCAGTTTGAAATTGCAGGAATATGAAACAGTCTTACTATAATCGGGGGAACTCCACGTGTGTTTTCAGCAAGGCATTTGCTGTGCTTTCTGCCTATTTTTTGCCAGGAGAGACGGTGTAGAACATTGGTCCTGGTATGATTGCAGATGCATTATTTAATTTCAGTTTAATGCGATGATCACCTGATGTAGGGAAGCAGAGCATGCTATGTATCTTATCATTGCATGAAGGCAATTCATAGTGATTGAAATGAATGAACTAGATAATAAATTTGCATGAGATAAAGCAGCCTAGCAATTCCTATCAAACTGCAACACGCCAAACTGCAACACACCAAACATTTGCTTGATCAGAAGAAAAACGTAGAGAAAACACAGAGGTTAGATGGGCCAATGGGTCAAGGAGTGGCAGATGGAGTTTAATTTAATTAAATGTGAGGTGCTGCATTTTGCAGAGGCAAATCAGGGCAGGACGTGTACACTTACTGGTAGGGTTCTGGGGAGTGTTGCCAAACAAGGAGACCTTAGGGTGCAGGTTCATATTTCCTTGAAGGTGGAGTTGTATGTAGACAGGATAGTGAAGAAGGCATTTGATACACTTGCCTTTATTGGTCAATGCTTTGAGTATAGGAGTTAGGATATCATGTTGCAGCTGTACAGGACATTGGTTAGGCCATTTTTGGAATACTGTGCTTAATTCTGGTCTTCCTGCTATAGGAAGAATGTTGTTAAACGTGAAAGGGTGCCGAAGGGATTTACAAGGACGTTGCCAGGGTTAAAAAGTTTGAGCTATGGGAAGAGGCTGAATATGCAATGGCTAGTTTTCCTAGAGCATCGGAGGCTGAGGGGTGACCTTATAGAGGTTTATAAAATCATGAGGAGCATAGATAGGGTGAATTGCTATGGTCTTTTTCCCAAAATAGGTGAGGCCAGAACCAGAGGGCGTAGGTTTAAGGTGAAAGGGGAAAAATTTAAAAGGGACCTAAGGGGTAACTTTTTTCACACAGAGGGTGGTATATATCGGTATGGAATGAGCTGTCATAGGAAGTGGTGGAAGCTGGTACAATTATGACATCAAAAGGCATCTGGGTGGATATATGAATAGGAAGGGTTTAGTGAGATACAGGCCAAATTCTGACAAATGGAACTAGATTAATTTAAGATATCAGGTCAGCATGGACAAGTTGGACCGAAGGGTTTGTTTCCTAGCTGTATAACTCTGTGATTATGATTGTATGATTATTGTCTGATTCAGGTGAGAAATGGATACTATTCACTGGGCTAGTGTGTCAAGTGAAAACAGTGCCTTAGGAATGCTGAAAGGGAAGATGTATTTGGTGGTGGCATCACTCTGGAGGTGACTGGGTTGGCACAGGATGACTTATTGAATACAAGGCTAATGGGAATGAAGGGTATGTTACTGAGTAGGGGAGAGAAGATGAGAAGAAAAGTGAGGCAATTGGATGGACACAACCACAATGAAGGAAAATCTTTGGCTGAGGAGAAAAGACACATCAGAAACACTGTGATAGAACACGCTGCATAGCCAACTGAATATTCCCACAATTTTCCCTATGTATTGCTCTAGGAGTGGCTTGACACCCAAGAAAGTAGGTTTCAAATGAGTAACAATAATCATTGAGTAGACGAATTGTTTGTGAACAACCTCTGTCTTACACTGAGACATGATTGCAGACTATAGACATCAAGCTGATCAATACATAGAACATAGGCCCTCTTTACTTCCACTCAACAAAGCAACTATAAGATTCAATATCAGCTTACATCAAGCTCATTTCTTTAATTAAAGAAGAATACTTAGGAGGAGACTAATTGCTATATGACATATGATAAAAGATATTGCTTTAATTATCTCCAGCCTAGGAAGCAATGTTTCTGCTTGTCAAACACAGTAGAGTACTTTCAGCACAGAAGCAGACCATTTGCCCTATCAAGTCCATTCCCATTCTCAGTGCAACAAACCAATCAGTCACAATGCAATGTGTTCTCTCTCTATGTCACCCCACAGCTCTATTTCCTTCAAGTATCTGTCAATTTACCTCTCACAATCAGTGACTGTCCTCAGTTCCACCACCCTCTCTGGCAGCAAGTCCCAGGTACTGAGATGATCCAAGCTTATTGTCCAAGTGGCTGCCTATATCATGCCTGTAGTCCCAGCCATTTGGCAACATCATTGGAATCAGTTTCAAAGATGCTGTTCATACTGGCTCAATTCTTCCCATTTCAGTCAAACTGAGATGAAGCTAAAAGTGGCCGACTTCCCTTTGAGGCAGGTTTCCAGGCAAATGTCCAAAACAGAGACTTTCCCTGCTGGAGCGCCATATCTGACACTGTCTGATCCTGCCATTGTTTCTTCAAGTGATCAGCTATTAAATCTTTTATGATAGACTCCAGCATTTTCCTCACTACCAATGTTAAGCAAAATGGTTTATAATACCTAGTTTTATCTCTGCCTCCATTTTTATGTAGAGGGATGACATTAGCAATCTTCAGTCTGTAGGAATTGTTCCGGGGTCTATGGAATCTTGGAACATGACCGCCAATGCATTTCTATGGCCATTTCCTTAAGTACACTGGCATATAGAGTATCACGCTCTGGGGATTTGTCAATCTTCAATCTCATCAATTTTGCGAACACTATTTCCCTACTAATACTGATTTCCGCAGTTCCTCCCTTTCACTAGCTCCTGTGTTCCCCAACATTTCTGTATGATATTTGTGTTCTCCTTTGTGGACACAGAACAAGGGAAGGGAATGTTTTTCATTGTTCAGCCATTTCCTTGTTTCCCATTGTAAATTGCCCCGCTTCTGGCTATAAAGGACCTGCAATTTGTCTTCACCAATCTTTTTCTCTTCACATGCCTATAAATTTTGCAGTCAGTTTTTATGTTCCCCACAAGCCTACTCTCGTACACTATTTTCCTTTTTCTCAATCAATTCCTTTGTCCTCCCATAGCCCACGAACTACACGTTATATGATTTAGCACTGACACGGCCGGCCATCAGAAATTTACATGGGGTTGTTCCAAAGAAACAGTTATAAGTTTAGGCAAAGAATCTATGGAATCCCAACTACTGAAATATAATGAGAATGGGAACGATAGGAAGGGGCTGTATATTACAATGTAACAGTGATGGTGACAGTCATGTGTAAGAGCCTATGAAGAGAGGATTAAATGTTCTATCTTAGTGAGAGATGTGCTGACAGAGAACGATACAAAAGTGTAAGTAAAAAAGGTTTGCAGAAACCTAGTAGTATCAGACAGTAGTTACACGTAGCTAAGTGAAAACCATTGCAGCCCAAAAACATCCAGAAGTGACAAGGCTATCCATCTGTCCAATGTGTAGAATTGAATTCCTAGCTACAGACTAGTGGCAATACAAATTAATCATCGAAATTGAGCTTTCCTTTCAAATAGCACCAATGTTACATCAAATAAAGTGAAACACTTTCAAAGATGATTGCAGCATTATAACCTAAACTACAAAATGTCTTGTTCCTTAGTAGTAACATCCTTGTCTTGTTGAGCATAAAGTTGACCACCACAGAGACGTAACATTGTTTTCAGATTTTAGTATGAATTTGCAGTCATATTAATATTTTGAAGATCTGTACAAAATGCATATCTGTTCAATTATAATCAAAACAGAAAGTTCTATAGAAACTCAACAGGTCTGGCAGCACCTGTGAAGAGAGAGAAACAGTCAATGCTTCCTGTAGTGATTGGAATGAGGTCAGCCAGGTGGACCCCATAGAATATGAGTTCCCCAATGGGGGCTGTTAACCTGGTTCAATCAGGGAGCTCTGGCTGACAGATATTAACAGGAGTGTCAGAGGTTCTGCTCACTGTAGGAGCCAGCTCTGAGCTGGCTGGGTCAGTATCACGTACAATGCATGTATGATTTGGTAATTTGGTGATGGGATACTGGCCTCTGTGGAGTTATTTCATTTTCAGTCTGCTATGACTTCTTCAAAACTACTTAAAGAGTTCTGAAGAAGAATTGTACTGGACTCAAAATGTTAACTTCATTCCTCTCTCTACTGGTGCTGTCAGACCTGCTGAGCTTTTCCAGCACTTTCTGTTTTTGTTTCAGATTTCCAGTATTTGCAGTGCTTTACTTTTATCTGTTTAATTCTGGATGGAGCCCTGGATTACCCCGTTATGAGATATAAATGTTAATTTTTAAAAAATTTTGAGTCTGACTTACAGCTTCATTGATTTGAACATTTCAAAGTCTCTGCCTGTGAATCCATTATTTTTAAATCATTGCACATGTTGAGGGATGATAACTTGTTTTTGTATAATTTACTGTTCTTATAAAATGTATTTTAATGTAAATTAGCAGCAAGTGATTGGATTAAGTATGAGCTGAAAATAATTTTCAGTTATTTTGATGCAAATTTTAGAATACTGTTGTTTCAGTTTCTGACAGCACAAAATGTGAATCTTGACCCAATTTATGGTGCCAAATATTTATGTCACACTTTATCTTTCTCACCGGGGAAATCAGCTTTAATTCTGTTGTTCTTTCCAATTTGGTGACAACTTCTAATCCATTGCTCAACACTGATTTTAAAGAAAAGGTCCCTGGTAAGGACTTGTTTAAATGAATCAGCAATTACCAGAAAGTAAACTCATCAATTTCCATTTATAACTCAGGTTCGTGTGTCAAGAGAAACAATTATTCATTGTAGAATTAATAGTCACATGGAAAAATGTGGATTTTGGTCGCAAAATGATTACAAAATTTGAATGGGGAATAAGAAACAGAGAGTGAAATAAATGGGGTTTTTTTGGGTTGGAATAAAGTTTTGTAGTGGAGCTCCACACATGTTGATATTCAGACCCATAAATTATATAAATATCTAGATCTTGGTGTGCTAGGGACAAGTTCAAGGTTTGCAGATGACACAAAACTTGGAAGAATTGTAAACTGTGGGGAGGACATTGGTTCATTAATATTGGTCCCAAGGGCAGACCGATGGCAGTCAGAATTTAACCTTAATCAACGTGAGACGATCTGCTTCGGAAGCAGTAGCAAGATCAGGAAGTACTCAATGATGGGCAGAACACTGAGGCAGATCAACACAGGAATCTTGAGGTGCTCATCCACAAATCCTTGAAAGTGGCCAGGCTGGTTAATAGAGTAGTTAAGAGGCATATTGGACACTTGCCTTTATTAGTCAAGGTTTAGATTATAAGAGCAGGGAGGTCATATTGGAGCTGTGCAGGACTTTGGTTAGCCCAGAGATGGAGTATAGTGTTCAGTTCTGGTCACCACACTATAGGAAGGATTTTTGTTTTGATTTATTATTGTCACATTGTTTTGCATACTAACCAGACAAATCATACCTTACATAAGTATATCATGGTTAAGAGAACAGAATGCAGAAGGTAGTGTTACAGCTATAGAAAAGGTGCAGAGGAAGATCAACTCTAATATACGAGAGATCTATTCGTAAGTTTGATAACAGTGGGGAAGAAGCCGTTCTTGAATCTGTTGGTACGTGTTTTCAAACTCTTGTATCTTCTGCCCTATGGGAGACGGTGAAAGAGAATATAAAAACTGAAAGAACTGCGGATGCTGTAAATCAGGAGCAAAAACAAAGTTGCTGGAAAAGCCCAGCAGGTCTGGCAGCATCTGCGAAGGAAAAAACAGAGTTAACGTTTTGGGTCATCAGAACCGAGGAAGGGTCACCGGACGTGAAACGTTAACTCTGTCTTTTCCTTCACAGATGCTGCCGGACCTGCTAGGCTTTTCAGCAACTTTGTTTTTGTTGTTGAAAGAGAATATAACTGGGGTGGAAGGGGTCTTTGATTATGTTGGTTGCTTTCTTGAGGCAGCGGGAAGTGAAGACAGAGTCAATTTCATGACAGACTGGGCTACATTTACAACTCTCTAGTTTCTTGCGGTCTTAGGCAGAACAGCTGCCATATCACGCTGCGATGCATCCGGATAGGATGCTTTCTGTAAAAAGTCATTACACTGGAGAGGGTTCAGAGGAGATTCACTAGAGTGTTGCCTGGGATAGAACATCTTGGCTATGATGAGAGGCTGCATAAGCTCAGGTAGTTTTCTTTGGAGCAGAGAAAGTTGAGGGGCAACCTGATGGAGATGTACAGGATTATGAGGAGCGTGGACAGGATGGATAGAAAGCAATTGTTCCCCTTAGTTGAACAGTCAATAACAAGAGGGTACACTTTTAATGTGTATGGCAGTAGGTATACAGGGGACTTGAGGAAATAATTTTTCAGCCAGAGGACGATGGAGGTTTGGAATGTATTACCTGAAAGGTAGTTCAGGCGGGAAAATTGACAACCTTTAAAAAGCACTTGGAATGAACATTTGAGGTGTCATACTGTTCAAGGCTATGGGCGTAATGCAGGAAATAGGGCAAATGTTGAGACGGATAGTCTCTCAGAGGAAATTAGAAGTGGCACCCAGATCTTGGGCACTGAGAATGAATCTTATGTTGAGTGGGGTTTGTCAAGATTCAAAAGGGTTATTGTTATAGGGTACTCTCCTGTCAGGGGCACATATAGGAGATTCGATAGGCGGAAGCATGAATTCAGGATGGTATGTTGTCTCCCTGGTGCCAGTGTCAAGAACATCTCAAAACAGTTGTAGCATATTGTCAAAGGGGAGTTTGAGAAGTCAGAAGTTGTTGTACACATTGGTAAGAACAACATTATTAGAGGAAGGGTTGAGGTTTTGCTGAGTGACTATAGGAAGTTAGATAGAAGGTTAAAAAGCAGAACCTCAAAAGATAATAATTTCTGGATTACTCCTGATGCCACGTGCTAGTGAAAAAAGGAATAAGAAGATAGGGCAGATCAGTCAATGGCTGAGGAGATTGTGCAGTGGGCGAGGATTCAGAATTTTGGATCATTGGGATCTCACCTGGGGCAGAAAAGACCTGGTCAAAAGGGATGGGTTCCATGTGAACTGGATGGGGACAAACATCGTAGTGGGAAGACTTGCTAGTGCAATTCGGGAGCCTTTGAGCTAGTAGACTAGTAGTGGGGGTTGGGGTATGGGGTTGGAACCTATGTAGTAGTGACAATAGAAAGACTGATGAGGATGGCTCTGAATTTAAAACGAGCAAGTTGCTTAGAAAAGAAAGGCAAGACAAATTAAAGAATAAGGTAAGTCTGAAGAATTAAACAGCATTTATTTCAAGGCAAGGGGTCTAACAAGTTACACAGATGAGCTCAGGGCACGTATGGGAACATGGGACTGGGATATCGTAGCTATAACAGAAACATGGCTCAGGGAGGATTAGGGCTTGCAGCTAAATGTCCCGGAGTTTAGATGCTTTAAAAAAAGGACAGAAAGGAAGGTAAGAGAGGAGGGGGAGTTTTGTTTTTGATTCAGGAAAACATCACGGTTGCACTTGGAGAGCATATTTCTGAGGGATTGTCCAGTGAAGCTATGTGGGTGGAACTTAGAAATAAGAAGGGTGTGACCACCTTGATGGGATTATACTATAGGCCGTCCCCAGTAGTCAGTGGGAAACTGAGGAGCAAATACATTGAGAGATCTCAGATGTATGTAAGAATAATAGGGTTGTCATATCAGGGGATTTTAACTTTCCAAACATTGACTGAGACTGCCATAGTGTTAAGGGCTCGGATGGTGAGGAATTTGTTAAATGTGCTCAAGAAAATTTTCTTTATGAATATGTAGATGTACCTGCTAGAGAAGGAGCAAAACTTGACCTTCTCTTGGGAAATAAGGCAGGGCAAATGATTGAAAAGTTAGTAGGGAAGCACTTTGGGACTAGTGATCATAATTCTATTGGTTGTAAAATACTTATGGAAAATAGGCCTGGTATAAAAGTTAAAGTTCTCAATTAGAAAAATTCTCAATAAGGAAAATTTTGATGGCATGAGACAGGAACTTCCAAGAGTTTATTGGATTAGACTGTTCACAGGTAAAGGGACGACTGGTGAGTCGGAGGCTTTCAAATGTGAGATAACAAGAGTTCAGAAGCATTATGTTCCTACTAGAGTGAAGGGTAAGGCTTATAAGCATACAGAACTGTGGATGCATAAAGATATTGAGGCTCCAGCCAAAAAAAATGAATATGTTAGGCGAAGACAACTGGGATCAAGTCAATGTCTTGAAGAATGTAAGGAATGTGGCAGCATTAAGAAGGAAATCAGAGGACAAAAGGGGGATATGAGATAGCCATGGCAGATAAGGTTAAGGATTATCCAAAGAGATTCTACATGTATGTTTAGAGCAAAAGAGCAACTAGGAGAGAAGAGATCAACGAGGTCATCTATGTATGGAACTAAAGGAGATGGGAGAGATACTAAGTGAATATTTCACGTCAATTTTTACTGTGAAGAAGGAAATGGAGGCTAGGGAACTAGGGAAGTGCTGCAGTTGGTTCGCTCACCGAGTTGGTTCGTTATGCGAACTAACGAACCAGCTCCATGAGCAAACCAATCACAGCAGTCTCAAAAAACGTAATGGCGGATAAGACTCTGGGACCTGACCAAGTGTATCCCAGGGCATTGTGGGAAGTTAGGGAAGAAATTGTGGGGCCACTAGCAGAGATACGTATTATCTACAGTCACAGGTGAGGTGCCAGAAGACTGGAGGGCGGCTAACACTGTGTCTTTATTTAAGAAATGCTGTAAGGAGAAGCCTGGGAACTATAGACCTGTGAGCCTGACGTTGGTGGTGGGTAAGTTGTGGAAGGGTATTCTGACAGATAGGATTTACATGCATTTGGAGAGGCAAACACTGATTAGGGATCATCAACATGGCTTTGTGCACGGAAAATCATATCTCAGTAACTTGATTGAGTTTATTGAGGACGTAAACAAAAAGGTTGAGGGCAGAGCAGTAGACGTTATCTACATGGGCTTTAATAAAGCCTTTGGCAAGCTTCCGCATGGCAGTTTAATCAATAAAGTTGGATCACATGGGATTCAGGGAGAGCTTGCCAATTGGATACAAAACTGGAGTGACGGTAGGAGACAGAGGGTGGTGGTGGAGAGTTGTTTTTCGGAGTGGAGGCCTGTGACCATAGGTGTTCCACAAGGATCGGTGCTGGGTTCATTTTTGTTTGTCATTTATATAAATGATTCGGATGACAATTCAGGAGGCATGGTTAGTAAGTTTGTAGATGACACCAAGATTGGCGCTATAGTAGACAGTGAAGAAGGTTATCTAAGATTACAAAGGGATCTTGATCAGTTGGGTCAGTGGGCTAAGGAGTGGCAGATAGAGTTTAATTTGGATAAATGTGAGGTATTGCATTTTGGTATAACAAAACAGGGCAGGATTTATACAGTTAATAGTAAGGGCCTGGATAGTGTTGTCGAACAGAGAGACCTAGGGGTTCAGGGACATAATTCTTTGAAATTTGTGTCACCGGTAGGCAGGGTGGTTAAGAAGGTGTTTAGCATGCTTGCCTTCATTGCTCCAACCTTTGAGAAAAAGAATTAGAAAATTATGTTGAGGTTGTACAGGACATTGGTGAGGCCAGTTTTGGAGTGATGTGTACGGTTCTGGTCACTCTGCTATAGAACTGATATTATTAAATTGGAAAGGGTTCAGAAAAAATTTACCAGGATGTTGCTGGAACTGAACAGTTTGAGTTATAAGGATAGGCTGGGACATTTTTCACTTGAGAATAGGAGGTTGAGGGATGACCTTATAGCGGTTTATAAAGTCATGAGGGGCATAGGTAAGGTGAATAGCAAAGGTCTTTTTCCTCGATTGAGTGAGTTTAGAACTAGAGGGCATATTTTTAAGGTGAGTGGAGAAAAGATTTAAAAGGGACCTGAGGGGCAACGTTTTCATACAGAGGGTGGTTCATACATAGAATGAACTGCCAGAGGAAGTGGTAGATTTAGGTACAGTTACAGTTATGGGGCGGCACTGCTGCCTCATAGCGCCAGGGACCCGGGTTCGATTCCACCCTTGGGCCACTGTCTGTGTGGAGTTTGCACATTCTCCCCGTGTCTGTGTGGGTTTCCTCCCACAGTCCAAAGATGTGCAGGCCAGGTGCATTGGCCATGCTAAATTGCCCATAGTGTTCAGGGAGGTGTAGATTAAGTGGGTTATAGGGGGATGGGTCTGGGTGGGATAGTCTGAGAGTCTGTGTGGACTTGTTGGGCCAAAGGGCATGTTTCCACACTGTAGGGATTCTATGATTTAAGACATTTAAATAGGTACATGGATGGGAAAGATTTGGAGGGATACGGACCACTATGATATGTAAGTTATTGCAAGAGAAGGAGCTTTATATTGTTGCAAAGCATTTGGGGATCCACTTTAACTTGGCAGACCAAGTTGTTGGCCCATCTAGGAATGGTAGTAAAGATGTTTGGTTAATTTTAATGGCCAGGTTTCGTTAAAGATTCAGTGGCTCAACTTAAGCAGCTCGCAAAGTGTATGGGAATTGACTGTCTGGCCATTGAGTCCCTGTAATGGCCCATTGTTATTGAGCTGGGGAAGCTCAGTCAGTCTTATGAACATCTTTAGTGTTACTATTGACTAGAAACTCAACTAGACTCACCAGGTAAACGCTATGGCTTGAAGAGCAGGTTAGAGGCTAGGAATACTGTGGCGAGTAACTCACTCTAACTCCCCAAAACCTGTCCATCATCTGCAAGGCACAAGTCAGGAGTGTGATAGATTGAGGTCCAACAACACTGAAGAAGCTTAACACTGTGCAGGACAAAAATTGATTGGGTACTGGTTGATGGGTCTGGTTGAGAAAGGCTGAAGGAAGCCTGAGGTGGGGAAGTGTGGCCCTCTGAGGATGTGCTCTTTGGTCTTCTTTCACCACAAGACCACGACAAGAAATTACAAACCCAAAAAGCAGAACACTGCAGAGGCCAAAACTCAAAAACAAAAACAGACATGCTGGAAATGCCCAGCAGATGAAGCAGTGTCTAGGGAGTGTGACAGAGTTAGTGGGCTGGATTTTCACCATTGAAGTTGAGAAATGCCCCTCTTTGGTAAACCCATCCCAGGAAGTGATTTTCACTCAAGGAAGGGGAGACGGGGCTGGAGAGAACCAGGCATCTCACTCCTTGGGGACACAGGGGGGCAACAGGGATCACCAAGTGCTGAGGTGGATTATTTGAAAGGACCACATTAGTTCTCTGGGACTTTCTCCCAGTCATTTATTTTCAATACTAGGCTCATCAAGTCTCACTGCTCACATACTGTCACTCCTTCACACACTCTGTACGCCACCTCATGTTAAAACATACCACCAATCCATTTGTAAAAGCTCCACATGCCATCCATGCCAACATTCGCCCCAGTCATGCCTAATGATCTGTCATATCGTCCATGCCAACACCTAACATGTCCATGCCCAATAACCCAGAGCACATTCTGTAAGAACTATTTGTAACAATGGCATGTGCAGAAATACTTTTGAAAAAAACAATTGATAAATGTTTTGAACTGCTATAAAAACAACCCTATGTAAGTGTCAATTAACCAGCTCTTTAAAGTACCAATAGCAGAAACTATAAGCACCCAACACCTCTTTAACATGCATAAATAAGCATGAGACTGTGACAAGATATATAAAGAAATAAAAAGCCAGTAAAGTGTTAATTGAGCAAGATTCAACCCTCTGTGCACCTGTTTCAAAAAAGAAAGCTTTGATGGAAGTCTGGGCTCTCAGCCAAGCTCCCTTAAAGTCGATAACTTTCAGTTACAAACTTACTTGTGCCAGACCTCTAGTTGGTTTGACGTAGCAAAGGAAACTATCACCAATCCAAGCTCAGGCCTCAGATTGAAGTAGCAGATGGATTTCTAAGTCAGAGCTTGGCCTACAAAATTATAAGAAGACCCCATCCATTTCAGAGGGGTCCTTGTCCTTATTGCCTGCAACTTAAAACTATCATTGATCAGATTTATGGGAAATGGGCAGGAAGAGAGGAAAGTAGGAGGCAAGCCTCCTGTTCCATGTTAATAGCTTTCAACCTGCCTTTGCCAGATTGGGGGAAGTTAACACTGACCCAATTATTTTTGTCACTGATATGCACAGTGACTCAGTGGTTAGTACTGATGCCTCACAGCACCAGTGACCTGGGTTCAATTCCCGCCTGAAATAACTGTCTGTGTGGAGTTTGCGCATTCTACCTGTGTCTGCATGGGGTTTCCTCCAACAGTCCAAAGATATGCGGGTTAGGTGGACTGGCCATGCTAAATTGACCGGCAATGTCCAGGTAGGTGGGTTAAGTCATGGTAAATTCGGAGTTATGGTAATAGGGTTGGGGGGTTGGGGGCTGGGGCTGGGTCTGGGTAGGATGCTTTTCAGAGGTTGGGTGCAGACTCAATGGGCCAAATGGCCCCTTTCCACACATTAGGGATTCCATGTTTCAATATCTGGTACCTCAGGCTGTCACTCCTGACAAAGACAAATATCTTTATTGAAGTAAAATTCTTGGAAGTGACCTTCTAAATTACAACTGATACACTTTTACTGCAGAGAACTATGAAGCTAATTTGACGTTAATTTCCATTTCAAATAAAAAATTGAAAACAATTATGTACCAATGAATAATAATTGTATGTGAAGCAGCTAGATGCGTAGCTGTACACATCAAGTAATTTTATTTCAAAACTCAAATGTCAGTCTTATTTGAGGACCATAATAAGTACAATTAGACGTGACACATCATACAAATGCAGTGTTACAAGCAAAGTAAGAATTTTAAATGAGGATTATCCTCAGATTTTTCAAAGCTCCACTGACGAGACTGAGCTTCCCTTAGAGTGAGCATGTCAACCACACAGATTCGCAGATCCAGTTGGCAAATCAACAACATTCAAACAGAGGTAGAAAGATGTGCATTTATATAGCACTTTTAACATCCATTGGACCCAGACATCTCAACGTGCTTTACATCAATTAAATAACTTGAAATTTACTCGATGTTGTTATGTAGCAAACATGGCAGCCAATTTATGCACAGCAAGCTCTGACAAAGAGTAATGCGATAGGGACCAGATAAACTGTTTTTGTGATGCAGATTGAAGGATAAATATTGTCCAGAGGACCAAGACTAACTCCCTTGTTCTAATTCACAAATAAGGTCACCTCTCATCTGAAAATAAAGTACCTTCAGAAGTGCAATTCCCTTTCAGTGCTGCAGAGGGGCATCAGCCCTGACCTTAGTGCACACATTCTGGAGTGGAATGTGATCCTTATGACTCAGGGGCAGGAGTGCTAAAATGTAATTAATACTATTCTTCATGCCAGCTATGCCGTCCCTATCAAAGGACAAGACTTTAACATTCTCGGTCTCATTCTCAGATCATGACCATTGCCTATCCCTGTCATCACCTCCTGCCACACAACCTCTGGCGATAGGTTTCCTCATTTAATTCTAGTCCCTTGAACAGCCTCCATTTTATTTACTCTACCATTGGTGGCCTTACCTACAGGCACCTAAATCCTGAGCTCTGGTATTACCTGCTGAATATCTCCACTTCTCTATCCCCTTTGAGCTGCTCCTTAAGAGTTCATCTCATTAACCAATTACACAAGGGTAGGGGTAGGGGAAGAGGCAGGGACTAAATCAAAATGAAATTAGAGACGGACATAATGCACCCCAGGCCCAGCATTGCCAAACTCTCTCTGGAGCAGTGATAGGATAACACCTTAATTGGACATTAATTACACACTGAAGGACCTCATTTGGGCCACAGGTGAGTGATCCACCCAATACCTCCCCTGCCACATGTAAAATCATGGCAGAGGGCACGGACAGGTAGACCAGCAATGGGTATACTTTTAATGGCATGCTGTCAAACTTGGGTGCCCACTGGCCTATTTGCCTACCTGCCTGCAGGTGGGCCATTAAAATTCTGCCCTCTATTTTCTCTGACATGTCAAGGTGGGCATGAAGAGATTGTATACTTAGCAAAAGGAACATAATGTGAGGACAAATCCACAGAAATGCACATTCTCCACAATTAATCAGTTCTTCAAGATTTTGCCCAGCTCCCTGACAAAACTTAAGTATTGATGCTTTCTATCTTGCACTCATCAGAACATACACGAGAATGCCACATTTCAAAGAGAGAATCGATGAATGCTCCATGAGAAAAGAGTACTGATTGTTGAACAAGTGGACCCTCTTAATTGGTTTAGACGTTGCTATTGAGAATGCATCAGAGAACAGTTTTCCCAAAAGGTTCTATTTAAATACAAAAAAAGGCTAAGCTAATTGGTCAAGGGATTGCTGTGGGGAAGGCACGGGGGATAGTTATCCCCATTGTTTTTGTTTACTTGAAAAATTTGAAATTTTTGGACATATTCTAAAGGTCTTTTCCCTAGGGCGAGTGAGTTCAAAACAAGGGAGCATATTTTTCAGGTGAGAGGAAAAAGATTTAAAAGGGACCTGTGAGGCAACTTTTTCACATAGAGGGTGGTCCATATGTGGAATGAACTGCCAGAGGAAGTGATAGATGCAGGTACAGTTACAACATTTAAAAGACATCTGGACAGGTACACAAATACGAAAGGTTTAGAGGGATAAGGGCCAAACGTAGGCAAGTAGGACTGTTTTAGTTTGGGAAACTTGGTCGGCATGGACAAGTTGAACCGAAGGGTCTGTTTCCATGCAGTATGAGTCCGTGACTCTATACGAGTAAACCACAAGCAAATACATGTGAGTCACACTGCAACCGTGACTGACAAATTTGTCATCGGCGCTAATTCTTAGCAAATTTGGGATTGTTACGTAACTGATCCAATCATGGAATCACAAATAATGTTGGACATGGTGTTCTGACTTTTTCAAGCACAGTCTGGTTGAGTACAATGAGTACACTGTGGCGGAAAACCAATGGACATGCTGCTCGATGTGATCCACCAGTCATTGGAACTTACAGCCTATAAGAGTCAGAGTAATATTTTTTTTTTCCCCAAGGACTCGTCTTGAGATTTTCTCAAAAGTTATATTTTTAAATTACTTTGGAGCTTCCCTTTAGCATTTTGGGGAATTTTGTTTTTTTTCCCTTCTGACAAGCATATTTATAAGGTGATGCAGTCAGGTGATAGAACAAATCCAGTGTTCTGGCCTCTCCACAATAATTGAAGTCTTTCATCCCTAATAGCCTTCTGGTAAATCTGTTCTGCACACTGTCTGAGGCATTGACACTCTTTCTAAACTGTGGCTACTTGAAAGGTGAGGTGATAGTGCAGCAGTAAAGTCACTAGACTATCATGGTAGCTGGTGATGTTCAAATAAGTCAGGAATTAGAAACTTGTCATAATCATGGGGGTAATAAATGTATGTCACTGAAACAAATCTGCCATCCCTGCCTGGTCTGACCTTTGCTTGACTCCAAGCCCACAGCGATGGAGCACTTTGAAATGGCCAAGTGTGGTTCCTCGGTTCAAGCACGTGGCTTGTCACTATCTTGACCAGGGCATCTAAATGCTAATTCTGGCAATGCAAATAATGCCCAGTTCCCCATTAAATAATTAAAAATAGGTTGCAATATTCAGTTTGGACCTAACCATTGTTTTCAAGAGTTTTCAAATAACTGAATTCTATCCGAATAACTAACGAACATAACCTCAATTCTAAAGAAGAATCATATTTACTCAAAATGTTAACTTCCTTTCACTCTTCACTGATGCTGCCAGCCCTGTTGAGTTTCTCCGACATTCTGTGTTTGTTTAAAAAAGCTTTCTTCTGTTTACACCATATACATTTATTTATAAAACTGATACCATTGGTAATAGCACCAGTTCTTTTGGCACTTACTGCTAGTCTACCAGTACAATGATGCCCCTCAACCTCCATCTTAGAAATAGATAATTTAGTTCAAGCTTTACTGGAACTTCTGTTCTGTGTTATTTTTAATAGCCTCTGAACATGTGCTATCATCTTTAAAGATTTGCACAAGAATACCCCTCTCAGGTATCTCTGTTCTTGCAACTCCCCCCACCCCCACTTTAAGATTGTACCATTTGGTGCGATGTTGCCAATGGTCCCACCAAAATGAAGCTTTTTACACTTCTCTGCTTTACATTATGTCCACCATGTATCAATCTAGTTTCACAGGTCTATCGGTGTCCTGATGGAATCGGTAACTGCCCACTCCAATTATTTGAGACATTTGCCAGGTTAATGCCATCTCTGGCCTTTGAAATCATGCTTTGTACATCTATGTCCGAGTCATTACTATATATCAAAAAATCTTTGTTCTATTCAAGTCTACAGCATCTCTGTAATTATGATGTATCAGGAAATTACAGTTCACTTCCACTCAATTCAAAGACCATTAATCCATCTATTCTTAAACCTAATGAGTGCCGCAACATTGCAAGACTAAAGTTCAAACTAGGCTTCCTGTCAGAATATTGTTTTTCTTTTTTGAAACCCGTTATTACTTTATTTGGCTTTATAAAAATATTTTCGCTGTACTTCTTGATCCTGGAGCAAATTACAATTAATTTAGTGTAAGTTTTGTGTTTTTGACTCACATACACCAGATAATAAACATAGCTGCCCAGATTCTGTTAAGGTTGTGCACTATTGTAATCTGTGATATTATTGCATTAATGCTTGACACAAAAGTGTTGAAATTGGAAGGAAATGGGAAGGCAGCACTGCAGAAATACCCTTTAGATTAGTTCTAGTTATAGAGTCACACAGCATGGAAACAGATCCTTTGGTCCAACCAGTCCATGGCGAACATAATCCCAAATTAAACCAGTCCTACCTGCCTTTTCCTAGCCCATATCCCTCCAAACCCTTCCTATTCATGTACTTAACCAAATGTCTTTTAAACTTTGTAACTGTACCCACACCCACCACTTCCTCAGGAAGCTCATTCCACATGTAAATCAGAATCTGTATAAAAGACTTGTCCCCCGTGTCTTTTTTAAATCGCTTTCCTCTCACCTTAAAAATGTGCCCCTCGTCTTGAAATCCCCAATCCTAGAGAAAAGACACCTACCATTAACTCTATCTATATGCCTCATGATTTTACAAACTTCTATAAGGTGACCTCTCAACCTCCTATTCTTCAGTGAAAAAGGTCCCAGCCTATCCAGCCTCTTCTTATAACTCAAACTCACCATACCTGGCAACATCCTGGTAAATCTCTTCTGAACCCTCTCCAGCCTAATGATTTGGTGACCAGAACTGGACACAATAGTCCAGAAAAGGCCTCACCAATGTCCTGTACATCCTCAACTAATGTCCCAGCTCCATTCTGGGGTGGTTTCCTTTTAATTAACACTGTGACATTGCAGCTCAACTGCAGCTTACCAAATATGCTCCATAAAATGTGTCTGTGAATATCTCACTGGATTCACACTGAAAATAGAGGCAGAACATAAGTTAGGCAAGTATTTTAAAATTGCACTGTATTTTATCACAGCGTATTTCATCCCTGTGTTTAGAAAGTGATGGGACCCCATAAATCATCGCAAAAAAATCCCGTCCCCATCCTGGCCACATGTGGATGTGCACAGATTCAATTATTTTAATTTTTATATATATTTAATCTATTCTTTGCACAGCCTCCCAGGGAGCCAATATCACTCATCCTGTTCAAAGTCTCTATGGTTCATTCAGTTTATCATCTGAGTTGCAGTTAATTGAAGGTTGCCCAAGTGGCATTTCCATTCCCTTGGTGACATTAAACTTGATGGATCATAGAGGATTTCTACTGCTTTCTGGATCTACCAGGAATTCTTGATGCCCATTATTAAAGGCCAAAATCATAAGAGTCTTGCCAGACCACAGGGCTGTTCTCCCTATTGCGAAGGAGACTCAATTGGTGGTGGTTTCACCTGAGGAGAGATGAGAGATAAAAAAGATGTATCCTACTTGGTAACCTGAGCCAGCAAAGGACTTGAACCCTGATTGGTCGTGTCACTCTACATCATGAGACTACCCAGCCAACTGAGCTAAGCATCTAGCCTATTTCTTCAAAGAGACCTGTAGATGTTGAAATACCACATGCTCCAACTCCCAACGTACTAAACTGGAAAATGCTCATCGTAAATCTTATTATCAGCATGCCTTTTATTGTCAACACATTGAGTGCATCTTTTCCATTTTTCGAAGGAATACTGCAGCTTAAAGGACCAAATTGTGTCCCATAAATTATCATCATCAAAGAAGCTATACTGTTTCAATCTCTGCTGCAGCTCAATGTCAAAATACCAAAGTCGGGCACCCATTTTAACAGAGACTCTTTGGCTGCATCTGTGCACTGAGATATGGTTCTGTCAAATCCTCCATAATTAGGATCTTAACATGCGTAGAAAAATTTAGGGTGAAAAGATTAATTTAAATGTCACAGACAGAAATGTGTTTGTGATGTATTACCCTGCCAGGATGTCCCAGTATATTCTTCTCCTCAGTGAGCATGCTGCTACTGCTTAAAGTGCTGAGGAGTCTGACCTAGAAGACAGATTGCTGCACTTGAGGGTCGGTGAGGGTGCTAATGCCTCTGCTCCTTTTCAGTTTCTTGCCTTGTGCAGGTCTGCATTCAATGCAAGAAATAGCAGCAATTTGCAAGCCACACGTAATTACCTCTCCTGCTTACCCCTGCCCCCTGGCTACCCCACCTCTTTTGTATAACATTATAAGGGCTGCTTAGCACCATGCTAGTTTCTCGATTCTGTCCGCGCCTGCCTTTCACCATTTCATATTTCCTACATCTTTGCCAGTTTAGTTTGGGAAACTTGGTTGGCATGGATGAGCTGGACCGAAGTGTCTGTTTCCATGCTGTATGACTCTGTGGCTCTAAATACAAAGTACTGGCAGTTAAGTGTACATGATTTTCCATAAGCTTTCGACAACAGTGACCAAATGTGCCTATTATTTTATCACACATTGCCACAACACAATTCTGCGCACTGCCTTTATTCCGTCCTCTGTCTAGTTTTTGATAATGTCGTCCCACCCATTCACTGCATCGAAGAAATAGTGAAGTTCAAGTCAGGCTGACCAATTTCCTTTTGCATATTTTCAAATCAACCTGTGCAGAGATGTTATTAAGCTCCGCTGGAGCAGATGGGACTTGAACCTGGGCCTCCTGGCTCAGATGTAGGGACAATACCACTGTGTCACAAGAACCAATACTGCAGATAAGTCCTGGGGACTTTCAACAAAGCTTAATTTGAACTGAATGCATGGTTTAATTTGGTTTGAATTTTTGTGGTAATGCTTATGATTATTGTTAAGCAGCATCAAAAGTTGACTTTGCTTTCTGGGCCTCTCTTCCTCAAAGGCATTAAGTACCATTCGTCATCCAGCCATTTGTATTCAGTAAGGTGTTCAGATTTGGCATTTCAAGAGCCATCAGAACGAAGCAGTCTGTGAAGTATCAGTGAAGCTGCAAAACATGAATTTAACTTCAAGACTATAATTTCCTGGCAGTTTGCAAGATAAAGATAAGTGAAGACATTTAGAGGGTCTGGTACAAGACAGTTTGTAACTGCATTGCATTGCAACATAATTCCATAACCTGTTGCCAACAGTGATTTTAAAAAAAATGCAAGATTCCCTGGCAACTATAGGAAGATAAAATAGTGTATCTAACTTTATCTACTCTGCTACAGTGCAGGAATCTCAACTTCCAAATTCCACTTTCTCAGACATCCTTCACATTAAGTTGCCTTTGCAATTCAAGCAAAGTTTATACAACTTCTCCTCTGCCAATGCTTTCTGTGCGAGAGCTGTTGCCCTGTGCTAGAATATTTTTGCGAGTGGTGCTCATAAACCACTGGCACCCTATTCCAAATAACTGCTTCTTACATAGGAGCTCCAAGGACTGAGTTTCAGCAGGCACTGATTCTGCCCTGTCCCCTTGCTCACAATTACACACTGGAAGTTGGTCAAAATCACTGTAAACCAATCAGGAGAGATCTGTGGCTGATTTTTATTTCGCTCCTGATCCTCCAAACCCATTTGGAAGGCATATGGGAAACTTGTTTTCATCGGTCATGGCATAGAGTTTAATAGCAAGGAGGCAATGTTGGAGTTGTACAGAGCATTGGACAGGCTACAACTGGAGTACTGTGGCAGTTCTCATTGCCTCAGTACAGGAGAGATGTGATAGCACTGGAGGGGGTACAGACGAGGTTCACCAGGATGTTGCCTCGGATGGAGAAATCGAGCTATAAAGAGAGATGAGATAGGCTTGGATTGTTTTCTTTCGAGCAGAGATGACTGAGGGGAGACATGATTGAGGTGTACAAGATTGTGAGGGGCATGGACAAGGTGAATAGAGAGAGCTGTTCCCTTTGGTTGAGGCGTCAATCATGAGACGGCATATTTTTAGGGGAAGGGGCAGGAGATTCAGAAATTTGGATTTGGAGAAAAACCTTTTTCACTCAGCGGGTGGTGGGAATCTGGAATGCACTGCCTGGGAAGGCAGTGGAGGCCGGAAATCTTACAACCTTTAAAAAATGTTTGGATGAGCACCTCAAATATCGTAACATTTCAAGGAAACGGGACAAGTGCAGGAAATTGGGAGTAGCGCAACTTTAGTGGCACTTATGTCGGGTTCAAATGCGACGAAACTATGAATTACATCAAAAAAGCCTGTTTTGGCCTAAACCTGACTCCAGATGCCAAACAATGTGGTTGACTTTTAACTACCCTCTGAGTTGGCAATTGGGGTTGAGCAAAAAGTGCCAGCCTTGCCAGTGACCCCCACATCCCACAAATGAAATCAACCAAGATTTACCTTGTCCTTCCAAAGCTTCATTGAAAGATCACCGTTGAAGTTGTAGGATATCCTACAGAAGAGGTCGCTGCTCTCCAGTCCTGATTGGACAGAATCATGCATGTACCTATGAATTGGTCGCCTCCAGTAAAATCACAACCTTAGAAACTGTCAGGTTGAGATGTGGAAATGGTCTCAACTCTCACTTAGAAACAAAGGCAGTAAGATGCCACTCTATAGATTCATTCAGTCAGTTGGTGCAACTTCACTTGCGGGAAATGGATGTGATGTGTGCAGGAAGTAAATTCTGAACAAATTTGCTCATTTCCTCTCAGTTGTTGCTTAATCAGTTAATGGGTACCTAAAATAAAACTTTCAGCACCAGACTTGGTGTTAAAGTGCTTTCTACCCAATTAGTCATAGATAATGTTAGATTACGAGCAAAAGTTAGCTGGCATTTTGTTAATGTTGACTGATTGAAGAAATATCATTTAAAGCAAACTACTATCATTAACAGTGGCAGCAAATTAAACCTCAGTGGGGGCTATGGAATAAAGCGGCATTTTGCAACGGAGTTAAATTGAAGCATAAAATGGGAAATTTTCAATTTAGCAGGGATCCTGTCTTTTATCCTCATTTCTGAGGGTCATACACCTCCACTGGATCCATATTGGGATTGTACTGCAGTAATTTGTCAATGCCTCCTTCAGGGTGACTGACCAAGAAATTCTCTTGCACTTTTCATCTGTACAGAGGTGTACCAGAAGGATGATAGGCTGTCAATTAACATGCTGGGCAAGTTCACTTTCCATGGAGAACAAGTCCAGGTATCAGATTCAAACACACAGCTGCTGAGCTAGAGGAAGGGACACTATTATTGTGCCACAAAACCTCTTAACAGGGAAGAGAAGATTTTAAATTTGACGCGAGCCAGCGGGAGAGATGAAAAATGATAAGAAAGTTTTGAAAAATTACCATCAATGACTAGGCAAACCTGGTATAACAATCTTTTTGTCAGTCATTGATTCAGATGTTATTTTGCTGTATATTTTGAATCACTATATCATGAGAGGAATATGTTGAAGGGATCTACTTTGACAAATGACAACATCTCAATCGTGTTGTGTTTTTAAAACATCACATTTATCATTAAAATTGGTTGGTCCATCAAAATTTCCTGAATTAGCTTACTGCATACAATCAGATTCACAGAGAACGCACCTTCTGGAGCTGACAGCTCTTGTGGATGCATTGTCAACTGGAAGTCTGGACTTTGTACATTGCATGAATAAATGTAGTTATGTGAATCACAGGAAAATAAAGGCAATAAAGCCAAGGTTTACTGAATTCCAACCTCCATGACAATGAATTTGCAGCAACACACAGAAGATTGTTGAAGGATGAGTGGAACAAGTTTGTCTTTGTTCTTTTAAGAGATGCCCATTTCTGGCATTTGTTGCCCAGCCCTAGATTGCCCTTGGACCAAGTGGCATGCTGGGTCGTTTCAGAGCGCAGTTAGCCACATTGCTGTGGTTCTAGAGGCACATGGGTGGGAATCAGACTGGAAAAGGATGGCAGAATTCCTTCCCTGAAGAATATGATGTGGAGGTGCAAGTGTTGGACCAGGGTGGACAAAGTCAGACATCACACAAATTTGTACTTATCTTTTGACACTCTTAATTACTTGAATGATCTTGCCATTATCCCTCTGCATATATATTCTGTGCCTGTGTGCTTCCCTCCACTTCACCTGATGAAGGAGCAGCGCTCCGAAAGCTTTTGATTTCAAATAAACCTGTTGGACTATAACCTGGTGTTGTGTGACTTCTGACTTTGTAGGATATGTGCGTACCAAATGGATTTTTGTAACCATTGTTGATTGTTGTCATTGCTGAAACTAACTTGATTCCAGATTTATTGACCAAATTTAAATGCTGTGGTGGGGTTTGAACCTACAACTGCAGAATACAGTCCAGGCTTCCTCCAGCTGAGTAACATGAACCATTTCACTATCATCAGTCGAGAGATTAACACGTTTCTTTCGATCTCAGATGTTGCCAAGCTTCCTGGGGTACAACAGTTAATCAGTGACTGTTAAACGATCCACTGGGCAGATCTCCCCAGCTTTATACCCAAAGTGGATTTGAGTGATTAGTATCTTGATGCCAGGCAACTTGCTTGGTAAGGGATGCTGTGGTACTTCACCAGAGCTTTGAGGTACCACCTGACACTGCCAAGTCTCCAGAGCATTTGGCAGTGCAGCCATCTTGCTTGTGAGATCCTTGTCCAGTCATGGACAGGGAAAGGAGTATGAAATAATTTTCCTTTTTTGAGAAAGAGCGTTCTCGCCCTTTTCAAAGCTGTGATTTTAAGAACAAGCTTTCACATAAGTTTAAACCAAAAGAAAGGATGGGCATTTACTTTTGTAGCAGCCTAACTGTATGCCACAAACACCCAATCTCCAAACAGGGAGACACACACAAATAACAAAAAGGAGATTTATAAAGATGTGGTCTACAATTAGTCTGCCACCAATGTTTCTTCCAATTCATTTATGGGATGTGGGCATCACTGGCCAGGCTGGCATTTATTGCCCATCCCTAATTGCCCAGAGGGCAGTTCAGAGTCAACCACATTGCTGTGGGTCTGGAGTCCCATGTAGGCCAGACCAGGTAGAGATAGCAGTTTCCTTCCCTAAAGGACATTAGCAAACCACATGGTCTTTTCCCAACAAACAGCAATGGTTTCAGAGTCATCATTAGGCTCTATACTCCAAATATTTATGGATTCAAATTCCACCATCTGCTGTGGCAGAATTTGGATCTAGAGCCCCAGAGTATTATCTGGGTCTCTGGATTAACAACAAGCAATAATACCACAAGGCCATCACCTCCTCACAAGAAAAAAGTCACTGTTTTAACTTGTTCTTTGGATGGAGATTGAAAAACGATGGCAGATCTGAATGATTCTCTGTTGTTTTCTCAACAACAAAATGGGCCCTCTTGTGGGGCAGTGGTATTGTCCCTGCCCCGAACCAGGAGGCCTAGGCTCAAGTCCTACCTGCTCCAGAGTTGTGTAATAACATATCTGAACACGTTGACTCAGAGGAAAAAGACAAATGAAGGTTAGCAGTTTCAAATGAAATCACTCCTGTAATGAATAGTCAATGTCACCTGACTTTCTGGAATCAATTTTCTGAAGGTATACATGCTCATCATTCTATATTACTTTCTTTTTAAGTATCCACCATCCAAGCTTCACAAGCACAATGTGACAGTCACAGCTGACAAATGCTCTTCTCCATTGTAGCTCAAAGGCTGAGCTGGTACATTGGAGGTGATGATGAATTTCACCATTTATACATTCCTTCAGTGAAAGGTGGCTTCCCTCATTGATTATACCTCATCATCAAGGTGTTAATCACTCAAAACCATCTCCCTCGATGGGACATATCATTCATACGTCTGTCTCCGGATTCCCAAAGCAACTCATGCTCCCATTTGGAACTCATGGCAGGAGACATCCTGGAGGGCAGTAAAAGCACTTTATGTGTGTGTTCTTCAGGCATCCCTGAAGAGATTTAACTGCCGACTCCTTTCATAATCTTCGGCGTACGGAAGCAGCAGTCTTGAATATGCTTGTTGGTTGCTGCTGATTTCCTACTTACTGTTCGCAATCAGGAACCTGTCATGAATGATTAATCACCCCTGGGCTAAGACCAGGAAACCTGAGCCATCAAGTTCTGCACATCAATGACTTAAGTTTTTCCCTTTGACAATATTTCCTACATGACATTTGTTACAAAGGGACTGAATGTAAAAGCAGGGATATTTTGCCAAAGACATACAAGGCATTGGTGTGACCAAATCTAGAGTACTGCGTACAGTTCTGGCCTCCTTATTTAAGAACAGTGTATAATTATGATAGAAACCATTCAGAAAAGGTTCACTCAACTGCTTCCAAAGATGAGTGGGTGATTTGATTTGATTTATTTATTATCAGGTGTACCTAAACACAGTGAAAAGCTTTGTTGACGAGCAGTACAGGCAGACTATAGTAAGCAAGGATATATAAGTCACAGGGTGAAAAAACCTTAGACAGGGGCATACAGTTTACGTCGCATGGGGTGTGCACTAAGCAAGATCATCATTAGCAAGATCAGTTTTATTTGAAGTTAGAGGGTCCATTCATCAGTCTAATAACAGCCAGGAAAAAACTATTCCTGAACCTGCTAGTGCTTCAGATTCAAGCTTCTGAATCTTCTGCTTGAGAGAAGAAGTTTATAGGAGACCATTACCAGTGTGCAATGGGTCTTTGATGATGTTACCAGCCTTTCCGCGGCAGCAAGCCATGTAAAATGGACTCCAAGGATGGATGGTTGGCTTCCATGAAGGTCTGGGCTGTGCACACCACCTTCTGTAGATTCTTACGTTGGATGAGCTGGGTCTGTATCAATTCGAGTTTAGAAGATTGAAGAGTGATCTCTTTGAAATACATAAGATTCTGAGGGGACTTGGCAGGGTGGATGCTGAGAGGAAGTTTCTTCTCTTGGCAAGAAACCAGGACCAGGGGGGAGATGAATATCAGGAGGATCCCATTTAAGAAGGAGATAAGGTGAAGTCTGTGGAGCTGTCTTGCTCAGAGAGCGGTGGAGGAAGGGCTGTTGAATGTTTTTGAGGCTGAGGTAGACAGATTGCTGACTGACGAGGAAGTTGAAGGTTGAGGTTAGGGGGAAAGAGGGAAAGTGGCGTTTAGGTCATGATTAGCCCAGCCAGATCTTATCTCAAGGTGGAACAGGCTCAAGAGGCTGAATGACCTGCTCCTAATTTATAATTTTGCTTCTAATTCTGAAGTGCTTAATTTGGCTGGGAAGCATTTAAAAGTTTATAAAATCATGAAGGGCATGGATAGGGTGTAAAGTCTTTTGCCCAGGGTGGGGGTGTCCAAAACCAGAGGGCATATGTTGAAGTTGAGAGGGAAAAGGTTAAAAGGGACCTACGGGACAGTTTTTTCACACAGAGGGTGGTGCGTGTATGGAATAAGTTGCCAGAGGAAGTGGTGGAGGCTGGTACAATTACAGCATTTAAAAGGCATCTGGATGGGTATTTGAACTGGAAGGGTTTAGAGGGACATGGGCCAAATGCTGGCAAATGGGACTAGATTAATTTAGGATATCTGGTTGGTATGGGCAAGTTGGACCAAAGGGTACTTTTCGGTGTTGTACATCTCTATGACTCTATGACATTGTGAGGCTATGAGGGCCACTTTATAGTTGCAAGGTCTTTCTTTCTTCTATACCTTCTCTGCAGGCTGTTTTCTGACTATTTTTGTATGCTGCATGGTTTATTTATCAACATGAATTGTAAAATAACATCTCACTGATGTGTTCAACACATTAACTTTTTATATGTTTCTCTCAAGCACTCATAACCATGAATCTGTGCAAGTATCAGGCATTTGACCTTCAAGCACATACAAAAGAGGAAAAGCAGAATGGAAAACTATTTTTAAAAAATCAAGGACATAGTACACTAAATGCATACAAAGTCCCTTTCATAAATCTAAAGACACCGACATTAAGCAGAATTAGCATGGGCACCAGCTGTGCCAAGCTATATCTTTCCTTTGTTGTATAAATCACATGACTGAACATTTCCCAGGCTTGTTTAAGGATTCCAAAATTGCTGTAAGGAAGACAAATGAAAGGCTTGATTGTGAGTGCCGTTTGCAGACAGAGATACAGAAGTCCTCACTGAGAGAGATAGAATTACAAAACCTCATAATTGAAGCTGGTGGAAGGAATGATCAGCTTGATTGTCAGTCAGTAACGCAGATAAAATTGCAGGCAAATAAATTAATATAAGGCAAAGTCAGTAAGTGGACTTGTCAGGAACAATGTAAAAAGGATGAAAAGGGGGTCATGCCCAGATTATTATGAGCAGAATTTTTGCAACAAACCTGCTGTGAGAATGTAGTTAGACGTGAAATGGATTGAGTTCAGCCTAAAAATACCCCAGTCGAGAGCTAATAGGTTGCATCAAAGTCTAAAGTTACGCAAGAACATCAGAAATAGGAGTTAGAATTGGCCATTTGCTCAATTTAAAAAGATCATAATTCATCAGCTTCCTCAATTATTCCAGGATTAATCGACCATCCCTTATTCCCCCGGGTACCCCAAATTGATCAATCCTTACCTTGATCATAATCAACAACTAAGCATTCACTGCTTTCTACGGTAAAGAGTTCCAAAGATTCACATTGCTTTGGATGAGGGGGTTCTTTCTTGTCTCAATCCCAAATGACTGACCCCTTATTCTAGATTCTCCAGCCAGAGGAGCTACTTTGTCGGCATCTTGGCAAGCTCTTTACTGATGCTCAGTTTCAATTAGATCACTTCTTAAAGTGATGTGAAATCAAAGCAAGGGTGATGTGAAAGAAAGCTTCTTCACACAGCAAGTAATTAGGGTCTGGAAAGCACTTCCTGGGAAATGTGGTGGAGGCACTTTCATTTGAGGCATCTAAGAGGGCATTGGATGATTATTTGGATAGAAATGGTGTGCAGGGAGATGGTGAAAATGCAGGAAGTTGGTACTAGGTAATAGAATCAGTGCAGGTACAGTAGGCCGAATGGCCTGTTTGCGCCAACACAGTTCTGTGGTTCTGTGATCTCCAGGCACTATCTTGTTACAGTTCTAATGAAAGGAAGATTAGCTCAAAATAACTGACCGAGGGAATCAAGTCAGGATGTTCCCAGGGTTGGAAGGTTTGAGCTATAGGGAGAGGCTGAATAGGCTGGGGTTATTTTCCCTGAAGCATTGGAGGCTGAGTGGTAACCTTAAATCATGAAGGGCATGGATAGAATGAACAGTCAAGGTCTTTTCCCCAGGATAGGGGAGTCCAAAACTAGAGGGCATAGGTTAAGGTGAGGGAGGAGAAGTATGAAAGGGACCTACAGGACAGTTTTTTCACATGGAGGGTGATGCAAGTATGAAATGAAATGTCGGAGGAAGTGGTAAAGGCTGGTACAACTATAACATTTAAAAGGCATCTGGATGGGTATATGAATAGGAAGGGTTTAGATAGATGTGGGCCAAAAGCTGGCAAATGGAACTACATTTATTTAGGATACCTGGTTGATGTGGACGAGTTGGACTGAAGGGTCCATTTCCATGCTGTACACCTTTATGACTCTATGAGACCATGTGGCCGGTAGAATTGAACAGGCTCATTTCTGACCTTTAAACTGCCCTGATGTAATACCCCTCTCTTGCCTGGATGGGTGCAACTCTAACAGCATTTAAGAAACTCAACATTGTCCAAGACAAAGCAGCTTTTGTGATTGGCATGCCATCAACCATTTTCATTATGCACTCACTTCACCAACAATGCTTCGTGGCAGTGGTTTGCACCATCTACAAGATGCGATACAGCAACTCATCCAGCCTCCTTCGACAGTATGTTCCAAGCCTGAAACCTCTACCACCTAGAAAGGCATGGACACCAGATACAAGGGAGCACCACGAATGGGAACAAATTCTCCTCCAAACCACCCACCATCCTGACTCGGAACTATATCACCAGTCCCTCACTATTGTTGGGTCAAAATCCCAGAACTCCCTTCCTTAACAGCACCATTGGTATTCCCACACCTCACAGAGTGCAGCGATTCAAGAAAGCATCTGACTGCAACCTCCTAAGGTCAGGGGGGATGAAAAATAAATGCTGGCCTAGCCACTGACACTCATTTCCCACTGAAGTTGATAAATTCAAAAGAAAAGGTATGACTGTGAGTTTTACAGTTCTGATGAGAAGTCATCAACCTGAAACATTAACTCTGTTTGTCTCTCCATGAAGATGCTGCCAAACCTGATGGAATTTCCAGCAATTTCTGATCTGAGTTTTGCTTTCAAGCTGTCGGTCGTGGGCTGAGTGTTGATCAGCATCTCACTGCGTCTTCAATCGTAAGTGGCCTAGAAAGCATCTTACCTGTCCTAATTATAAAACAGTGCCTGCACTAGCTGAGGCTCTGCACAGGATAATGCTTTCCTCAACTGGTGAGCTAACAGGAAAAATAACTTCAAGCAGCACGACTCATTCCTGTGGAGCAAACAGAACAACATCTCTCAATTTCTATGCCTGGTTGGCTTCAAGTCCCAGAAGGGATTAGCTTCACCACTGTTAGCCTGCCTCTTACCAGCAACTCATCAATGTGAACATATGCTGTTGTTCCTTAGTATCTTCAGAACACTGCAGATGACTGGAAGTTTTGATTCGTATCAGTGTTCATTTGCAATCTGTACTCTTATGCATGCTCGTCTCAGTGTCTTTTAACACAATTTCTTGATATAATCGTGATGATTATTAAAGTGCATTTATATAAAATTCAAAGGAGATTTTTGCCATTGTTGGCTATATATGCAAATTTTTAAAAGTTCTTGGAATCAGCATTCAACGTTTCACACAGCATCTAAAAGGCTCTCAGTCTGGGGATGCAAAGGGTAGTGTCCCTGCCTCAGTATCAGCAGCTCCAAGTTCGAATCCCACTCCAGGATTTGATGGTCAAGGAGAGTGTGTTAACAGGTTAAGTAGCAACCTGTAACTCCTTATATTGCAGGTGGAACAGTGGGACAGATTCCTGGTCCGGGTCTTTCTCTCTCTCTCTCTTCACCCCCAAACCCAGGTACCAACCCGACTACCACCCCCCGCCTCCCCCACCTGACCCCCCTCCCCCAACACACACACACACACACACACACACACACTCTTCCCCCCACACTCTCTCTCTTTTTCTTCCCCACCTCATACACACGCTCACACACAAGCTCACACACACACTGTCTCCCTCAAACACACAAACACTCTCCCCCCACACACACGAACAGCCTCACTACACCCCTTCCCCCAAACACACACACACATGCACACACTCTTCCCCCTCCCCACACGCACACACTCTTCCCCCTCCC
>NC_063340.1:7954835-8000587 GCF_021869965.1 Rhincodon typus | reverse complement strand
ACACACACACACACACACACACACACAAATCTGCGGGGTGAATTTGTATTTGCAGATACATTCTATTTAGTTCAAAATGCACACGATTTATAGACAATCAGTCAATGTGGCGTTTTATAAATTCTTACTTTAGAAATAAAACCAGTCTGGCTCCAAACCAAAATGCAAACAGATTCGAGCCAAAGCCTTACATCTAACATGCATTGTCTGACCTAAAATGTCACTTCTTTACAGTGATAAAACCTTCAGTTCTTTCAGGGCAGTGACTTGAAAGAAATTAAAGGATTTAGATATACATATTAATCAATTAAAACCTTCTAACTGATTAAAGTTTTAACAGCATCTTATGTTTGTTTAATACATCCTCATCAGTTGTGTGACTCTTTGACCTTTTGCTTATAAATTCTGTGTTCTGTCTGCATCTTTCTCACTTCACCTGACAAAGGAACCGTGCTTCAAAAGTTTGTGTTTTCAAATAAACCTGTTGGACTATAACCTGGTGTTGTGTGATTTCTGACCTTGTCCAGCCCAGTTCAACGCCGGCACCTCCACATCATAGTCTGGCATAAGTTGGGGCCTCTATCATTGTTATCTATAGCTTGAGAGATAGTAGGAACTGCCGATGCTGGAGAATCTGAGATAATATAGCTTGAGATGGTCTTACAACAGGCATAAAAGTACATGTTACCACAGCAGTTCAGACTCCTGGAGCGAACTGTAATACAGCCAGATAGCTATCACAATTAGCATTATCAACAGTATTTTTTCCTCTCCTCATCTTCCTCAGTGCAGTGTCATATCAACCCCTTTCAAGACCTCTCCAGCTGCCATTGTGTTGTTCGATCTCTAACTATCTCAACACAACAGGTATTTTTCCAGCTATGTTTACTCTTCCCTCTCTTGCAGCATGCACCTTGGGGGCCTCGAGGATAAATGCTCAGGGTTCACATTCTTCACCACTTCCAATGATGATGAATACAATAAGGAGGTGCACTCATCCAACTATTTCAGGACATTAGCTGTGCACAGGTAGTGCAAGAGTCGCAATCAGCCACGAAACTGATTTCAAGTCATTGCCCCTGTGATCTCTGTCATTAAAACTCATCTGATCTGTTCTGCCTGCTGAGCCCAATTTGCATTTGGCAAAATGAGGTCTGTCTTTCCTGGTTTTTACCATGCTAACACACTCTGCATCATTAGTGCTGAGATTTATAAAGTGCAACACTGTCAGCTTCAGTCAATTTAGGTTCGAAGTTTCCAAAAGTCTCAAGAGTTTAGAAAACAATTTTTGCGACTGCAGATCTTGTTTTTGTTCATCATTTTTCTCACCTCAGTCCTCAGCCATCGTTCAGAAGAGACTTTTCCAGATGTAGCTCTGGGTGAAGCTTTACTCATTACTTCAGTTGATCTGGAGGCTGCATTTTCTTTTGCCAAATTCTCACTTCATTCTCAAGAGGTGAGTGATGATGGTAATTATTTTTACTGTCCAAATAAGCAGTAAGTGCAGTGTTACCTGGAGAAATTATTAGGATTATTAGAATTATTGGAATTATTATTAGAATTTAGGGTGGCACGGTGGCTCAGTGGCTCAGTGGTTAGCACTGCTGCCTCACGGCACCAGGGTTCAATTCCACCCTTGGGCAACTGTCTATGTGGAATTTGTACATTTTCCCCATGTCTGCATGGGTTTCCTCCGGGTGCTCCGGTTTCCTCTCACAGTCCAAAGACGTGCAGGCTAGGTGGATTGGCCATGCTAAATTGATCACAATGTTCAGGGGTGTGTAGATTAGGTGGGTTATATGGGTCTGGGAAGGATGCTCCAAGGGTCAGTGTGGACTTGTTGGGCCGAAAGGCCTGTTTCCACACTGTAAGGATTCAATGATCTTCTATGAGTTACTAGGAAGTTTATTAAGTCAGATCCATTTGCGATTTCTCCCCACCCAACCCCTGCCTTCAGCGTATATACCACCTTTTCCTAGCTACTATCAGTTATGAAGAAGGGTCACTGGACGTCAAATGTTCACCCTTGTTTTTCACTCCACAGATGCTGCCAAGCCTGCTGAATTTCTTCAGAAATTTCTGTTTTGCGGCAACCGCAGTTCTTTGTTTTATTTTTGCCTGCTTGGCCAAGGATGCTCATGAACAAATCCAGTCAACGGGGCCATGGAGAGGGTCATTGCACCCAACTGCTTGCATCTCTTTTGTGATTAAATAGAGATAGTAGGAACTGCCGACGCTGGAGGGAGGGCTTTTCGGCCATCAGCAAAGGGATTGCAAGTATAGAGTATCTACACCATAGGGTCCTTGATGCTGGAGAATGTGATATCCACTGGTATGCTACAGGTCTTCAGAAACCACCGGCACCACAGGTGTTGGGTACATTAATACCGTCCCGAGATTACGCTTCAATTTAACATTTGTAAATATTCTTTAAAATTTTGGATTCGTTACAATGCCCCTTAGGGCTGTCAACCTCAATTTTGATTTAATTTGATCATTTGCTCGATTGAAAATAGTAAAAGAAAAAGCAGTCTTGCCTCTGACAAATGGCAAATTTGCAACAATTGGACTCAAATGTCCTTGAACCTGGTCCATCGCTGTGGCCAGGGTAGAGTGGGGCTGTTAGCTGTTGTACCTTGACCCATCAGAATTCTTCAGGTAAAACAAGTTGAACAAGGTAAATACCTGTGCTAGCATGTGCACAACCGAGCTGTCTTGTCCAATTTTTTTTTTGAGGAAACAATTGAGCTGGTTGGTTGCTGCATACAAGTGCCAGCCAGTCTGACCATAGACTTCCCAGCGAAAAATATTTTTCTTAGGGAACACAAACATTATGCAACTGACTGCCATGAAATGAGTGCCCTTCCTAAGTATTTTGGACCATCCCTTTGCCATCCAGTGGCTCTCTCCAACTACTTTGAGTTTCCAGCAGATCTCATCACCTTACCACACCCAGCACATTGTTGAGTGATATAAGCTGCTAAAGGGGGCTCATGCAGCAAAGTCCTGCACTGCCCCCCTCGGAAATGTGCACTCACCAAGAGAAAACCAGGGACCTGAAGTAAATGAATTCTGCCCCAATTTTCATCTTGCTTATTGTGTGCAGTTCTGGACCTCATGTCTCAGGAAAGATGTACTGGCCCTGGAGCGGGTTCAGAGGAGGTTCACGAGAATGGTCTCAGGAATGAAAAGCTTAACATATGAGGAACGTTTGAGGACTCTGGGGCTATACTCCTTGGAGTTTAGAAGGATGAGGGGGCATCTAATTGAAACTTATAGTATACTAAATGGCCTGGATTGAGTGGATCAGAGATAGTAGGAACTGCAGATGTTGGAGAATCCGAGACAACAAGGTGCAGAGCTGGATGAACACAGCAGGCCAAGCAGCATCATAGGAGCAGAAAGGCTGACGTTTCAGGCCTAGACCCTTCATCAGAAATGGGGGAGGCGAAGGGGGTTCTGAAATAAATAGGGAGAGTGGGGGAGGCGGATAGAAGATGGACAGAGGAGAGGATAGGTGGAGAGGAAACAGACAGGTCGAAGAGGTGGGGATGGAGCCAGTAAAGGTGAGTGTAGGTGGGGAGTTAGGGAGGGGATAGGTCAGTCCAGGGAGGACGGACAGGTCAAGGGGGCGGGATGAGGTTAGTAGGTAGGAGATGGGGGTGGGGCTTGAGGTGGGAGGAGGGGATAGGTAGGAGGAAGAACAGGTTAGGGAGGCGGGGACAAGCTGGACTGGTTTTGGGATGCTGTAGGGGGAGGAGAGAGTTTGAAGCTTGTGAAATCCACATTGATACCATTAGGCTGCAGGGTTCCCAAGCGGAATATGAGTTGCTGTTCCTGCAACCTTCGGGTGGCATCGTTGTGGCACTGCAGGAGGCCCAGGATGGACATGTCGTCTGAGGAATGGGAGGGGGAGTTGAAATGGTTCGCGACTGGGAGGTGCAGTTGTTTATTGCGAACCGAGCGTAGGTGTTCTGCAAAGCGGTCCCCGAGTCTCCGCTTGGTTTCCCCGATGTAGAGGAGGCCACAACGGGAACAGCGGATGCAGTATACCACATTGGCAGATGTGCAGGTGAACATCTGCTTGATGTGGAAAGTCTTCTTGGGGCCTGGGATGGGGGTGAGGGAGGAGGTATGGGAGCAGGTGTAGCACTTCCTGCGGTTGCAGGGAAAAGTGCCGGGTGTGGTGGGGCTGGAGGGGAGTGTGGAGCGGTCAAGGGAGTCATGGAGAGAGTGGTCCATCCGGAAAGCAGATAAGGGTGGGGAGGGAAAGATGTCTTTGGTGGTGGGGTCGGATTGCAGATGGTGGAAGTGTCGGACGATGATGCGTTGGATCTGGAGGTTGGTGGGTGGTACGTGAGGACGAGGGGAATTCTTTTTTCGTTCTTATTGCGGGGACGGGGTGTGAGGGATGAGTTGCGGGAAATGTGGGAGACATTGGGAAGATGCTTCTATTGGCAGGAGAGACTAGGACCCAAGGGCACAGCCTTAGAATAAAGGGAAGACCTTTTAGAACGGAGATAAGGAGAAACTTCTTCAGCCAGAGAGTGGTGAATCTATGGAATTCACTGCCACAGAAAGCTGTGGAGGCCAGGTCATTGAGTACATTTAAGACTGAGATAGATAGGTTCTTGATTGTCAAGGGGATCAAGGTTTACAGGGAGAAAGCGGGAGAATGGGGTTGAGGAACTTATCAGCCATGATTGAATGGCGGAGCAGACTCGATGGGCCCAACGGCCTAATTTCTGCTCCAATGTCTTATGGTCTTATGGTCTCATAACCATGCCCTGATGCAGCTTCCTTTCCAGCAGATAACTTCAGCAGAACTATACCTTCCCACAATCATCCCCTCTCCAGATGTGTCACTGTATATATATAAGCAGTTGGTGGACTGGGGCCCGGTGCGTTAGCATGTCAGTGATGGTAGTCAACAGCTTACTAACTCTTTTGGGGTCAGCCCAGCGCTGGAGAGAGTGAGATGACCTGATTAAAGTGTGGAGAGACTACACGCTACAGCAGATTGTAATGTCTATCTTTTAACTGTATTTCTTTATTTTCCTCATTTATACTGTGAAGAACTTACTGTAGAACTTTTAGCTTTTCTCTTTATTTCTCTATTTTTGTGCCTGATCTATTTTAGTACCTAAGATTCTGTACTGAGATACTTTGTACCTAAAATGGTCACATTGTGCACTTTTCACTCTACTCCTGTACTTCTGTACTTGAGTACATGTGACAATGAAAACCTACTTCTAAATTCTAATCCTAAATATATATTTGTCTAACTCATCCAAATTCAAGTTTGCAATACTTGGCTCAGTAAAATAACTTACTTGAAAAAAATCTAACATTGTAATGTAATATGAAAGCAAAATGGACCATCTATCTATCCGGTGAGCTGGTGCTTTGGGCGATGTTGATGTCCTTTAAACCAAAAAACAGTGTTTCTCGTTATGAGGATTGCAGTTCCTGGTTTGAAGGGGAATGCATACATGAGGTACTGTTTAGCTGAAATATAACAATTGCAAATTTACTCTGTCTGCAGCTCATTGTTGGTAATCCCTCAGTCAAGGATGCTTATTCCTGATGGATAGATGAGTGGAGGTAAGGTGACAGTGTTTCCTGTGGGTTCACAGATGACCTATAAAGCCATATCTTAGCCTGCACACTTTCCCTTAGTGAGGACTGTGGACTGTTGGTGGATTGATAGCTTGAATGGCCACCTTCTTTCCGATGTTTCCCGCTGTTCTCTCTCATAAAAATCGTACAATGTGGAAGCAGTCCACTCGGTCCATCGAGTGCACACTAACTCTCCAAAGAACATCCCACCCAGACCCACCGCCCCATCCAATCCTTGTAACCCTACATTTCCCATGGCTAACCCACTGAGCCTGCGCATCCCTGGACACTATGGGCAGTTTAGCTTTGGCCAACCCACCCTAGTCTGCACATCTCTCAGTGGTAGCACTTGTTGATTGCAAAGTATTGACACCATTTTGGATGTTGAATTGTCATTTTGGTCACCCTGAGGCATCTTCTTCCCAAATGTTCGTATTAATAGTGCAGACCTTCATGGAGTTTCCTGAGAAAGGATAGATCAGAGTACTTTCTTGATAGTATGAAGTTAAATATGGTGGATGTCCAAAGAAATTTGGGGGTATCAGGTACATAGATCTTTAAAATGCTGTGAACAGGGACAGAAAGTAATCAAGAAAGCTCATGAAATGCTGGTCTTTATAGCTAGCGGGCTGGAGAATAAGGACACAGAAGTTATTCTGCAGTTATGCAAAAGCCCAGTTGGAGTACTGAGAATAGATCTGGGCACTACATCTTAGGAAGGATATATTGGCCTTGAAGGGACTACAGCGTGGGTTTACAAGAATGGTACCTGGACTGCAGATTTAGGGGGACAGATCCAGGTGGGACACCCTTCAGAGGGTCAGTGTGGACTTGTTGTGCCAAATGGCCTGTTTCAACACTGTGGGGTTCTATGATTGTATGGTGACTGCAGGCTTAAGTTATGAGGAGAGATCGTATATGACAAACTCATTTTCTCTCGAACTTAGAAGATTAAGGGGTGTTCTCATCAAAGTCTTCAAGATGTACACAGGAAAAGAGAGGGTGGACAAGGATAAACTATTTCCATTGTTGACAATTCTAGAAATTGGGTGAATAGTCTGAGAATTAGGGCCTGACCATTCAGGAGACATGTTAAGAAGTACCCCTACACACAAAGTGTGGTAGTTGTTTGGAAATCTTTTCCACAGATGCTAGATCAGTTGTTAGTTTTAAATCTGAGATGGATGAATTTTTGTTCAGCAAAGGTATTCAGGTTATATAGGCCAAGGGCAGGCATATGGCAGTCGGCCACAGATCAGCCATGGTCTCTTTCAATGGCAAAATAAGCTCGAGGGGCTAAATAGTCTTCTCCTGCCCCTGTGTTTCCTATGTTTTTGAGATTGTCCTCCCTCCCGTGTTTCCTTTGGCTCCCTTGTGAATGAGCTCACTTGTCTGCAGTGAGTTAATATCGCACATAATGGACTTAGCACTGAAGCAGCTGCTGAGAATTGTGAAACTGTCATTCTCAGATGTAATTTCAAACTGGCCAAATTTCCAAAGTTAGCAGTGATGGCAAAGTGAGGAAAGATTGGACGCAGCAGCAGAAATGTGTGATTTCAAAAGGATAGTGAAACAAACCGGAAAAAAAATGTGATATTAACAACTTAAACAACAGCCCAGAAAACATCCACGTGAGACAATCTTTTGTAATTCCTGAAATGATTGTAAATTTCAAGATGCACTAACATAAACATCTTTCATTATCTTACATTGTTTTGTAAACTGGCAAACAATCTGAGGAAACATTTGTAAAAGTAAAATGTTAGCATTGTCCAGGACAACCAAAGTTAATGAATGGTGCATTATGTTTAACTCTTCAGTGTGATGCTGAACACTAGTTTGAATAATGGTAACAAATAAGCCACTGTGCCACTTTACTGCTGACCCATTGCAGGAAACGGATGCATCAAGGCCAAGTTATATAAATTTAGCACTTAGGTTAATTAAATCTCTTTTCCTTGCAGTTTCTGATGTTGTATTTTGAAACAGTTTGGTTTGGATGCCAAATTATTCATCCTTAACTACCAGACTGTTACACCCTACAGGTACTGTTTGCCTCACAGATTAGCTTCTGAGAAAATATGTTGCAACATATGGTATCCAGGTGATTAAATCTACAAATAGTGGCATCCTTAATAGCAACCTGAAAAACTGTGCCTTAAGTGCTTTGTTTTCTTAAATAGACCCAGGGTTATTAGGTTCATTGATTTTTAACACAAAAGAAAAGGTTTGTTTAACATTATACATGGACTAAACTAAGATTTCTGTTTGCTTGCTCATAACCTGGTTAAAAGAAAGTAAACATTTGCATTTATATAGTGCCTTTCACAACCAGTGGACATTTCAAAACATTTTACGGTCAACAGAGAACCGAAATGTGATTGATGTTCCAATGTATCAGATAATATGTTTGCAGTGTCTGAGGGATAAATATTGGCCAGGACTCTGGTCAGAATTTTAATGTTCTTCTGCAAAGTAGTGTCGTAGAACCATTTACATTCACATGATCTCACGCCCAAAAGACAGTACAACATAGTTACCATTGACACTCCAGAGGGACAGCTGAATCAGGGATACAAGAGGGGAAATAAGGGTACAGTTAGCAAGATTTGATCATTGAAAGAGTTAACCATATAGGCGTCTCTGTGCACAGTCAATATTAATTCCTTCCCTGACGTACCAGGTTGGAACCTTTTCTCAAACTCCACAAAAGCTTTAATCAATCTGCTCCAACGGAAAACTGAGGTGAAAGTGATTTCAGAGCTCCCATTAACAGAACTTAACTCTCGTTCTGTAGCTAAAGGAATAGCCTTCCAATTCATTCACAGGCCTTCATTCACAATTGATTCCTCACATATGTTTCTCCAGCATCTTCATTCTATAACTTCCCTGTCCCACTGGAACTCTCATTTGCATTTCTGCATTTCTGATTTATCTATTCCGACATCGTTTTGGCTCCTTTCTTGCAGTTTCCAACATCATCCTTTTGGTACCTGCTATTTTGGTGTCTTGCCCATTTGTTCATGTGACACACTACATCATTGTCTACATCATTGACCTATTTTTGCAATTTTCTTTTCCTATAAATTTTCTTCATAAGTTCTCTAACCACGTATAAGAAAGATCTCATCTGAATATACTGCTCCAGATTAATTCTTTTCTCCATTTTTAACAAATCCTACAGTGATATTGAAACAAAGACACATTTTGACAAAGGTTTTTATCTTGCACTCGTCAGGACAATTCACAAGAATGTCAAATCAAGGGGAAATAGTAACTGGAGCATTCTTCACAGCAACACCTCTACCAATCAGAGTCCAGTGGCCAACCAATCAGCACTCTTTTCTGTATAAATGTTGGCTTTTCCTTTTAAATCTTCAATCTTTCAAATTTTCCTGACACTGCAAGGTGAAAATCTTTCATAAAATGTATTGATTTTCATTAAAACTTACATTCTATATTGTTAACAATTGTTTTTAATCTTGTATTGTTATGTTTCCAAAATCTTATCTTTGTGTGACCCCTCTTTACTGCCCCAAACTCTAGAGGGGTACAGGAGTCATTGAGGGGGGGGGGGTAGCTTTTTGAGAGAAAGAGTTGGGTGAGGTTAAACATCATAAACAAATATTTAAACTGTAGAGTCATTTTTAAAGACACCTTGTTTTTCACAGGCTATTTTTTTGGCAGCAGCAAAGCCACAATGATCAATTCATTCGGCCAGGTCCACTATATGCAATAACACAGAGTCTCACAGCTGTTCGCATGGAATTTGAGTTCCACAGTGACCATCCTGACTCCAAAATCTCATCTCACAACCCCACTGGGCATGGTGACAAAAATTTGGGAAGTCCTGTGATATTGTGCCCCTGTTATTTGTAAATATCTGTTTTCAGTACATGACAGCGTCTACACAAATTTCGTTCTTCCATGTTCACCAGACATATAGGAAGTCATTGCTCACAAAGTTAGACAATACTTCTAACATCTGGTAAGGTAATTGTATATTTTGTGAGTCTTATGCTCCGCTCAGGTTTAGCATCACCAACCATTTCCCACAAAGAGTTCTTGTATGCTTTATGAACTGGGTACATGTCATTAACTATCCATTATTTAGGTAAAGTATATTGGAAATGAACGTAGAATTCTTGCTCAATGAGCTCCAGTTTAGAATGTAACACTTTACAAGATGATCCTCCACACCTTTCATGAGTGAATTCAATAAAAATATCTGGAATTATGTCATGAATCCATTGTCAATTGTCGGAAAAGCCCATCTGGTTCACTACTGTCCTTTAGGAAAGGAAACTGCCATTCTTACCTGTTTTAACCTACATGTGACACCAGACCCACAGCAATGTGGTTGTCTCTTAATCGCTCTGTGGGCAATTAGGGATGGGCAATAAATGCTGGCCTAGTCAGTGATGCCCTCATCCCATCAATGAATAAAGAATAAAATTAGGACAGGTTGTAATGCATTTAAAATATAGCAAGCAAACAAATAACAATCAGTACAAGAGATCATTCACAGTATTTTTTTAAATGCCTATTCCTCACACTATGCCATCACTCAATGTAAAATTGCACCTTAAAAATGGTTGCTCACCTTTCACATGGTAAAGGGTCAATTATTCACTTGAACATAATTCTCATCTGGACTGTAGACTGACTAGAAATTTGGGCAGATATAGGTCTAAATTTCCTAAAAGCAGAAACAGCATTGTCCATGGAAGAAATAGAACCAATGAACAAATGGATCACACAAGTGTCAGTAAATGACCACCTCTATGAGAGAAAATTTAAACTTGTTACATAGACATTCAACACCATTAGGACCATTGAACTTCTGGCCAACAACATCTTGAGGGAACAACTGGAAACTTAATTGGACTAGCCACAAAAACTGTAGGTTCAAGGCTCAGAGATAGTGGGAACTGCCGATGCTGGTGAATCTGAGATAACAAGGTGTAGAGCTGGATGAACACAGCAGGCCAAGCAGCATCAGAGGAGCAGGAAAGCTGACGTTTCGGGTCTAGACTCTTCTTCAGAAATGGGGGAGGGAAAGGGGATTCTGAAATAAATAGGGAGAGGGGGGAGGCGGATAAAAGATGGATAAAGGAGAAGATAGGTGGAGAGGACACAGACAGGTCAAAGAGGCGGGGATGGAGCCAGTAAAGGTGAGTGTCAGTGGGAAGTTAGGGAGGGGATAGGTCAGTCCAGGGAGGACAGACAGGTCAAGGAGGCGGGATGAGGCTGGTAGATAGGAGATGGAGGTGGGGCTTGAGGTGGGATGAGTGAATAGGTGGGAGGAAGGACACGTAGGGAGGCGGGACGAGCTGGGCTGGTTTTGGGATATGGTTGGGGGAGGGGAGATTTTGAAGCTTGTGAAGAACCTCATATTTCACTTGGGAACCCTGCAGCCCAATGGTATCAATGTGGACCTAACACCTTCCACCCCAACCTTAAGTTCACCTGGACCATCTCCAATACCTCTCTCTCCTTCCTGGACCTCTGTGTTTCTATCTCTGGCAACCACCTGGAAACCGATATCCATTTCAAGCCTACCAACTCCCACAGTTACCTAGAATACACCTCCTCTCACCCACCTTACTGCAAAAATGCCATCCCCTATTCCCAATTCCTTCGCCTCCACCGCATCTGCTCCCGAGATGAGGCATTGCACTCCTGGACATCCCAGATGTCCTCGTTTTTCAAGGACCACAACTTTCCCTCCACAGTGGTCAAAAACGCCCTCGACCATGTCTCTCGCATTTCCTGCAACTCATCCCTCACACCCTCTCCCCGCAATAACAACCAAAACAGAACCCCCTCATCCTCACGTACCACCCCACCAACTTCCGGATCCAACGCATCATCCTCCGACACTTCCACCATCTGCAATCTGAACCCACCACCAAAGACATCTTCCCCCCCCACCTTTATCTGCTTTCCGGATGGACCAATCTCTCTGTGACTCCCTTGTCCGCTCCACACTCCCCACCAGTTCCACGACCCCTGGCACTTTTCCCTGCAACCACAGGAAGTGCTACACCTGCCCCTACACCACCCCCCCCACACCCATCCCAGGCCCCAAAAAGACCTTCCACATCAAACAGATGTTCACCTGCACATCTGCTAATGTGGTATATTGTATCCGTTGTTCTCGTTGTGGCCTCCTCTACATTGGGGAAACCAAGCGGAGGCTTGGGGACCGCTTTGTGGAACACCTACACTCGGTTCGCAACAAACAACTGCACCTCCCAGTCGCGAACCATTTCAACTCCCCCTCCCAATCCTTGGACGACATGTCCATCCTGGGCCTCCTGCAGTGCCACAATGATGCCACCCGAAGGTTGCAGGAACAGCACCTCATATTTCGCTTGGGAACCCTGCAGCCCAATGGTATCAATGTGGACTTCACAAGCTTCAAAATCTCCCCTCCCTCGACCGCATGCCAAAACCAGCCCAGCTCGTCCCCGCCTCCCTAACCTGTCCTTCCTCCCACCTAATCACTCATCCCATCTCAAGCCCCACCCCCATCTCCTACCTACTAGCTTCATCCCACCCCTTTGACCTGTCCATCCTCCCTGGACTAACCTATCCCCTCCCTACCTCCCCACCTACATTCACCTTTACCGACTCCATCCTCACCTCTTTGACCTGTCTGTCTCCTCTCCACCTATCTTCTCCTTTATCCATCTTCTATCCTCCTCCCCCTCTCTCCCTATTTATTTCAGAACCCCCTTCCCCTCCCCCATTTCTGAAGAAGGGTCTAGGCCCGAAACGTCAGCCTTCCTGCTCCTCTGATGCTGCTTGGCCTGCTGTGTTCATCCAGCTCTACACCTTGTTATCTCAGGTTCAAGGCTCAGTTTTTTGCAAAGAGTGACTCTCCTCCTGACTCCCCAAAGCCTGTCCACCATCTACAAAGGATAAATCAGGAGTTTGATAGAATACTGTCCATTTATCTCAATAAATGGAGGTCTGACAATGCTCAAAAAGCTTGACATTACCCATGACAAAGCAACTCAATCCATCATAAATAAGGGAGCACAGTGTGTACGTCTACAAGAGGCACCACAGAAAATCCTTTGTGATTCCAAACCCGCAACTT
This sequence comes from Rhincodon typus, assembly GCF_021869965.1. Classification (NCBI taxonomy): domain Eukaryota; kingdom Metazoa; phylum Chordata; class Chondrichthyes; order Orectolobiformes; family Rhincodontidae; genus Rhincodon; species Rhincodon typus. Next base: position 7,987,860 of record NC_063340.1, on the reverse strand, counting down.
CCACCATCTAGAATGACAAGGACAGTAGGCTTATGACAGGAGGCATCTTGACTTAGAAATATATCATTGTTTCTTCATTGCTGCTGGGTCTAAATTCTAGAGCTTCCTGCATAACAGCGCTGCAGTGGTATCTACACAACATGGACTGCAGAATTTCAAGAAGACAGCTACTGTCACCTTCTCAAGGACAATAAATGTTAGCCTTGCCAATGACTTCCACATCCCATGAATGAATAAAATAAATCTTGTCTGTTTTCAGAGCTCTGAGGCAAGACAGCCATTTAAACTACTACAATCCAAGCGAAAACAGGAACTGATCAGCTCTTTAAAAAAAATTACACAGAAAGGTTGCCATGCAACAATCAAGCCCAAAAAAAATACATTATAGAAAACCTGGAACTCCTGTGGGTCAGTTGGATTGAAATAGATAGGTGGATCATTTAAACAAGTGAAATATAAACCACATATTTGCCAAAGATTAACTGTCGGTTGCATATTATCTAACTGCAGTGTACCAGACTGAAACATGTATTCCCATACAAATACCAATATTCATCATATACATATTTTGGCCAATAAACATGCACATTTTTTCTTGTCAAAGGACCGATTTAACAAAAAATGTAGCCTTCTAAATATGTATTCCACCTCTCGAAAAAGCACTTTCAGACCACCAATAGCAATAACAGGTAACCAAAAGCAACGTTCAATTCATAAGACTACAACATTTACAAGAGTGTATGTTTTGCTTCTCAAATGCAGAAATGCCTTGGATGTTAACCACACCTATGACATTGGGTGGGCAGGGTTAAAATTTGATTTCTAGGTGAAAGGCTGAAACTGCCATGAAATAACCACGAGTAAAACAGCTTTATGGAACTCAGGAATTGTAGCACTTACCAATAGAAAAATATTTCTTGTCTGTCAGGCATCTTCATATCATTTTTATTCACTTCATCATATTCATCTTCATTCCAAGCATTCTCTGCAATATGTTCTAACAGGGTGCAAACAGATATGGGTGGAAAGGATCGTGCATTGGTAACCGATGCAATTCACTAAAGATTACAGATGAGCAACCAGTTAATTTGCTTTGGTAGAATTGCATGAGTCATGACTGTGGGCCAGGGCATTGAGAAAGCTCCCTTCTCCTCTCTGAATTATATCAGAGGATTGTTAATGTCCAGCAGCAAATACTGTAATGGGTGGAAAAGGACTCTGTTTACTTCTTGTCCAAAGGACATTATCGCTGACATTACGAAAGTCCTTCACTAAACCATTCGCATGTCAGCTTAAAAATGGGCTCACACTCTCATCAATGTGGTTGATTCTTGACTGCCCTCCAAAATGACCTTGTAAGGCACTCAGCTCAACGGCCATGAATACCAACCTTTCCAATGACATCCACATCCCATGAAAGACTAAAGAAAATGAATTTGAAACGCAGGAAATATCTTTGTGGATTGTTGGGACAGTGAAGGTTTGATGGGTGGGGAAGTCATTGATGGTTGCTTGCTGAAACCATTATAGGACAAACACAGGTAAAATCTGAAATGAAAACAGAAATTTCTGGAGAAACTCAGCAGATCTGGCAGCATCTGTGGAGAGAGAAACAGAGTTAACATTTCAAACTGAATATGCTTGCTTCAGGACTGGAATCCAAATCGTACTTGCTATTAGGGCATCCAAATAGTATTGATTTCCCTTTATTATTCCAAAGACCGTCATCAAAGCCCCATGAAGTCCAGCTTCCCAGGTTCCCAAACATGTCATTTCTGATTTTATACGTGGGCTTCATGCACATGTGCCTCGCAGAGACAGCTGCAGTGCCGATTTAAATCGAACATCACTGCTGTCTGGGATGCAGAATGTGCACAATAGACCGAGTGAGGGCAGTTCTGATTCAATCAATTCATTATGGAAAACCAGAAAACTCCTTTGAAAAGCTGATGTACCTCTATGGATGTGCAGGTGCACCATTGGCTGAATAGCATCCTCTGCATGCAAGAATTCTGTAATATGGCTCCAGACCAACTTCTTTTGAGGATGAGAAATGGTGTCGGATGCCCGGGGCAGGGTTTGGTGGGAATCAGGTATTTTGTGGGATTGTTAAATGCATTCCTGACTTTGCCTAAATGTTGCATAAACCCTTTGGATCTCTCATAGCTTTCAAAGTACTGTCAATTTGTCAAATAACTGTCAAAACTGTCAACGAACTTAGAATGCAACTATTTGTTTTCCTAAGAGATTAATTGAAGAAATATCAACGTAACTAGTCATTTAGTACTTGAGAGTTGCTGGAAAAAGATAAACTTTTTTTTCAGAACTATTCATTTAGCACTCATCAGGACGATTTGCAAACACACTTTTTTTTGCAAATTGTAAAATGAAAAGTTTTAACAAAATGTGTCTTTTTCAGTAAGAATCAAGATCGATGTGTTATTTCTTTCTTAAATTGGTGTGTTTTTAAACAGTAATTTCATCAACAGATGCATGACATTATTTTATGTTGGTATGGCTCTTGACATTTCATTATGGTAGATTGTCAATGAGTTGGAATGGAGGCATGGAGGTGGGAAGGAGATGGTGGTGGATGGAGGGGCATAGGTTGGCATGATTTGGTACTATGTTGGCATAGGAGTTACAAAGAGTCAGGGTGATGAATACAAGGACACAGACTGAGATAGGGTTTGTGAAGGGACCGAGCAGATGGGTAGAGGCATTGGGTGTTATGGAGGGCATGATGTGGTACAACTGAGGCAAATGGAGCATATGGCATGGGGGAGCCACTGAAAAGACTTTTTTCAGTCATTAAACTGCAGTAGAGTCTGATGAAGGAAGGAAGACCTTAGACACTTCCGACAGCTACAGGTAGCAGTCTCCAGCCAAACTCCCAAGAAATCCCACCATGTTTTCTCGGGTTGTGTTTGTGGGGCCAGGAGCTGTCCTCACTCTGTGTTCACAACCTGGGCACGAAAATCAGGGCCCAAGCGTTATCCTGGTGGGCTTCTTCTGGGTACTTTTCATTATCTCAAAACTCCCAAGCCTGGATGGGTGCAGCAACATGCAAAAGCTGGCACCATCCAGGACAAAACAGCCCGCTTCATTGGTACCACATCCACAAGCATCCACCCCCTCCACCACCGATGCTCAGTCGCTGCAAATGTGCCATCAACAGGATACCATGTGGAAATTCACCAAGGCTTCTCAAACAGCACCTTCCAAACCCATGACTACTTCCATCTAGAAGGACAAGGACAGCAGATACATGGGAACACCGTCATCTGCAAGTTCCCCTCCAAGCCACTCACCATCCTGACTCAGAAACATATTGCCATTTCTTCAGTGTCACTGAGTTAACATCTTGGAACTGCCTCCCTAACAGCATTGTGGGTATATATGCACCAAATGAACTGCAGCAGTTCAAGGAGGAAGCTCACCACCACGTTCTCAAGTGCAATTAGGGCCGAGCTATACATGCTGGTCCAGCAAACGACGTCCACATCCTATGAATGATTTTTTTTTTAACCTTGTAAAAACAGCAACTTAGATGCAATTTTCTCACCATTAGTGCAATTGCCATCTCTAGTTTTACATTTGTCCTCAGCCAAGCAGCCTATTCCAATACCCTGTAACTGGGAATGGACATTTAATATTTTATGAACAACAGCTTCGAGGCTCCTTCTCTGCTCCAGAGCCTTAAATGAAGAATCATCCATGTTGTCTTTGGCTCTGGAATTATCCAGCCCAAATGCATCACCTTGTATTTATCCATATTGGAGAGTGGTGGCTTAGTGGTTAGCACTGTTGACTCAGCACCAGCGAGCTGCGTTCGATTCCACCCTTGGGTAACTGTCTGTGTGGAGTTTGCACGTTCTCCCCGTGTCTGTGTGGATTTCCTCTGGGTGCTCCGCTTTCCTCCCACAGTCCAAAGATGTCCAGGTTAGGTGGATTGGCCATGCTAAACTGCCCATAGTGTCCAGGGATGTGCAGGCAAGGTGGTTTAGCCATGGGAAATGCAAGATTACAAGGTTGGGGTAGATCTAGGTGAAATGCTCTTTGTAGGGTTGGTGTGGACTTAATGGGCTGAATGGCCTGCTTCCACACTGTAGGGACTCTATGATTCTATGAACATCAGTCATGCAGTGCATCTTGTTTAACCTGCGGTCTTACTTTTTTCAAGCTAAAAACATAACTTACACACATAACTTTGTTCCATCATTAAATTGGATGTTGTTCCCTCAGTGCCTTCAATCAATTCATGACTAGCAAAGCAAACAGCAATTTTGTCAAACTGGATCCTGGCGAGATTTTAAGAAGAATTAGACCCTATGCTGGGTTTCAACTGTTACCTACTTCCAAAGCAAAGCAACTAATTCAGTATTCATCTTAAACTTTGCTTGACAAACCTTATGGAGTGCAACCTTAGTGCGGCACTTCATTGAAGGAATTTTCAAAATATCCATTCACAATATCAATTGAACCATCACCATCTGCAAATTTCCTAAGTCTTACCAGCAACACTTACATTCCAAGACTGAGTCAAAAAGAAAACATTCTGCTTGCAATTATTTCTGCAATGATAAACGTGGATGTTATCGTTAGCTTTTACCACTGGCGGCATGGAGTCATCAATAGTCACCTACTCAGGAAATCCCCTCTGGATCGAAAGTGTCTTTCTCCCACTCTGGAATTGCGGTTCCTGAGTTGCCTGCTACAGGTGGTGTTAGTGGGTGACTTGGCTTGTCAGAGACAATGGAAATGGTTGTCTCCTTTGCGAATGAGTGGCCCTGGGCTAGAGATTCTCAAGAGTCGGTGGGGATGTTAAATATATTTTCAGGAAGGTTTTGGGGGCGTCCTTAAAGTTTTTTTTTCTGCCTTCTTAGTAACTGCTTATAGTGATGGAGCTCTACGTGGAAAGTTCATTTTGGGACACGTATTAGGAAGTTAGCTCACCCAATGTGGCTGATTGACCATAATCAATGGCTCAATATTGAGGATGTTGGCCTGAGAGAGGACACTTATATGTGAGTGCCTATCCTGATAGTGGATTTTGCAATTTCAATGGTAGGAACCAGAAAAAAGTATATGGGCCATATGTGAAATATATTGGACCTCTCAGCAGTATCATAGGGAATCCACCAAACCAGGTCCTACAGATTCTCAAAATCCACAAGTAATTCTTACTCACTGTCAAAGTCATTATTAACATGTACACACCTAGCTGTAGTATACCTTCCAATTCCTCGTCTGCCCATTCTATTCAATTTTCTTTAACTGAAACTGACACCTTCCTTATTGTCTGGAAAATTGTTTTCCTTATGTCTTACTTCTTCTTCGGGTTAATTTGTCTGCAGTTGTTATCATTAAACTAAATAAAAATAAAAAATGCTGGAGAAACTCAGCAGGCCTGGCAGCACTGGTGGAGTCAGAAACAGTCAGAAACAGAGTTAACATTTTGAGTCCAATGACACTTCAGAACTTTGGACTCGAAACGTTAACTCTGTTTCTCTCTCCACAGATACTAGCAAACCAGCTGAGTTTCTTCAGCATTCGCCACTTTTTTTTTAATTTCAAATTTCCAGCTTCTGCGGTATTTTTCTTTTATTATCATTAAACCTTTTAAATTTTACTTTGTCAAACATCCACATTTTAATCCAGGGGTAGTCTCCATCTCTGTTTAAGTGCAGATTTAAAAGCACTCAAAATTTCATCTGCCTTGATAGTTATCCCCTAATAATGTATCATCTCCCTTATCCAGTAATAGAGTTGGGCTCATAACATTTTCTGTAATCTCTTGGTGTTTGCAAAATATTTCCATGAAATTAAATGGTACAGATCTGTGTGTGTACATGAGGTGAGTGGTTATCAATTATCTTATTATGATTCATCATACTCTTCAGAATAGTATTTCAGTGCTTCTATGAGATACAAAACTAAATATCTGAATTTAAATATTGAAGCTTCTGTGAAGTGTAGTTACTGTTTAATTAAACTTTCCATAAAAATATTCCAACTGATAATGCCTTCACATCTTTGTAAGGAAGTAATTAAGTGCAAGACTCCTCAGAATATGTTGAGTTTTGTGCATCAGTGCTCTACTATTCTGCATTGTTGACCTCTGCAATATAGATTTTGTTGGAAATACTAGGAGGCAATATATTCCACTTACATTAATTACCTTAAACCACAAGTTAAAAAACATTTCTGTCAGCAGCAGATGAATTTTGTCACATCAGGGTTTTAAATATCTTATGCAGTGAAAATGCTTGTGTCTGTAGCCAGCATCCCTGGTTTGCCTCTCTTATGCCCTCAGTACATATTATACTGTCATGATGGAAGAGATCAATTCTAGGCTACTGGCTTTTAATGCTGATGGGCACTAGCCTGAAATGAATCCTGTGCAGGCCACACAAAATCTAAGGGTGCTGTCTATTCAGAAATTCCTTTCTGAGTTATACAGCATTGCAGCTACATAACATAGATTTCAAACGTTTGGCATCCCCTAAAATTTGAAGGAATATTGCAATTTGAAGCATAAAAGAAACATCAATGGTGGAAACATCTGTACCAGGTGAAGAATGTATTGCATGTGTTCTTTCCAACAAAATTGCAGTTGCAACGCAGAAATAATAAGGCTCGAAGAAGCTGAGTGGGAGGAGGCTTGTGTTTAGCATCAGTTGCATAGATCAGTCCAGTCCAGTGTCCTGTTTCTCTGCTGCAAATTCTTTGTAGCTCTATGTAATTTCATAACAAGCTCATTTGCAGAGCAGATGATGGATGACCCAGTCTCCCAAGTGACACGTTTTGCCTCTTTGTGAGTTGCATGTAAGCATTAGCACAGAGAGCTCTTGACTATTTTCCTCCATGGCTACACATTAACCAAAAGAGAAGATGTAAGTAAGGCAACACAATGCCTATTTCTCCCTGCAATTAATCACCCTTTAAGGAAATTGGGGGGAATGCAAAGGTAATTTCGAAGCTGATCCGCCCAGTGAGTAAACAGATCAATTTTTCACTGAGCAAGTTAGATTAAATTTACTCCACATGATTTCTGAGATTATCATTTTTCTTAGTGGCTAACTACTTAATGCTAAAACTCTGGCATTTTCCATAAAGATTGGTGATTGAATTCTTCGCTTCCCAAAATCCTACACAAAGAAAATGCAACACCACAGGATGTAATCTCCCAATTTTCACTTGTTATTAATTTCAACACATTAGCCATGGACTCAAAAGCAATCCTAAACGTTAGGCAAGCTGCTGCATGCAGCTCCCTCTATTGGGTAGTGGCACCACTAGTGTACTCCTAAACTATGAAATGACAATACCCACATTCGCTGCTGCCTGCTTGGTGTTCAGTGATGTTTAGTAATAGAATCAGAGCCATACAGCATGCAAACAGACCCTTCAGATCAACTAGCCTAAGCCGACCGTGTTCCCCAACTGAATTAGTCCCAATTGCCTACATTTGGCCCATATTCCCCCAAACATTTCCTATTCATGAATTTATCCAAATGTCTTTTAAATGTTGTAACTGTACCTGCACCCACACTTCCTCTGGAAGTTCACTCCACACACTAACCACCCTCTGTGTAAAAAACTCATGTCCTTTTTAAATCTTTCCCTTCTCACCTTAAAAAGTTTTGGACTCCCCCACCCTCGGGAAAAGACCTTCACTATTCACCTTTTCTATGTCCCTCATGATTTTATAAACCTTATAGGTCAGCCCTAAACCTCCTATGCTCCAGTGAAAATAGTCCCAGACTAATTTTATAACTCAAACCTTCCATTCCAGGCCACATTTTTTTCTGAATTTTTCTGTTTTTTTTTAATCCTCTCTAGTTTAGAGGACAACCAGAACTGCACACAGTACTCCAGAAGAAGCCTCACCAACGTCCTGTACAACCTCAACATGACGTCCCAATCACCATACTCAAAGGTCTGAGCAATGAAGGCAAGCGTGCTAAACATCTTCTTAACCACCCTGTCTCTCTGTGATGCAAATTTCAAAGAATTATGTACCTGAACTCCTAGGTGTCTCTGTTATACAATACAAAGCCCTACAATTAATTGTATAAGTTCTGCCCTTGTTTATTTTTCCAAAATGCAATACCTCGCATTTATCCAAACTAAGCTCCATCTGCCATTCTTCAGCCCATTGACCCAATTGATCAAGATCCCTTTGTAATCTTAGGTAACCTTTTTACTGCTCATATACCACCAAATCTAGTGTCACCCGCAAACTTACTAACCATGCCTCTTACATTTGCATCAATAAATCATTTGGAGAAGCTAAAAATATTGTTCATATTTTAACCTGTGGAAATGTTTGTCATTTGCATAAAAACACTATAAACATGATTTTTTTTCATCTTAAGAAATTATATTTCAAGGTGTTTGATAAAAACAAACTTCAGGCATTTATAAAGTTGGTATTTAATCAGTTTATCATCCTTCCATGGGTAGTCACTTGGGATTGAGGAAGTCTTGCTCCTGTGATGATTCGATAGATTGTGAAATGGCTGAGAAGTCTGGTGTGCAATCTGCAAACACTGCCTCAAGTGGGACTGTGAAAAGTTGGGTTTAGAGATTTGTACATTCTCTCCAATGCCTCAAATTCACCTCTGCAAATTTCAGGCAAAGTCTATCACTGGTTTTGGTGCACTTTCCGACTGAGCATTCTCCTAAAATCGAGAATGTTAATTATACCATAATGTCAAGCATGTTATGTGCTGCTCTTTCCAGCATCAGTCCAAGAAACATATCTGCTCCTGAATTTAGGCCCAGTCTGATTGCAAGTTGTTATTCCTGTATATAATAGAGGACCCAAAAGGGTTGAACTTATGTCATAAGGTATGCTCTCCTTATTAGCGTACAAGGATCAATTCCTGGGACAGGGTGACAAATCTTCAGGCACTTGCTATGGAGTGTTCTCCATGTGTTCTCCAGAGTTGTGCAGTGAGTCCTAACCAGTTCTTCAGTAATTGTTCTTAGTGTTAACAGCATGTAACTAAAGTGGTAATGTGTGCTTATTCTTAACTTCAATCTGATGTCTCGCAAGGGAAAATCATATATTATCGATATAATGCCGCAAGCTATCAAGTAGTTTGCAATAAATCGTTACTGTGTATTCAAGGCTGAGCCTATCTTCTGCTGAATGCTGATATCATGGGCATTCTTCCCCTCTTGGTATCAGTAGCTCAACTAATGTCAATGCGAAAGATTGGTGCCAGCAAATACCATAATGTAGGATTTTATATAATATCCCAGGATAGGTTGGCAGTGCTGGCAGCCAACATTATAAGAAGTTCTAGGAACATTTCTGTTCTTACATTAAGTCCTAGCTATATCTGCATTCGGATCTTCAATTCCAGTATCAACTCTAGACAGCAGAGAAAGGTCTTGTTGAATCTTCCAATGCTTTCACTTTCGTTGTCAGTAAACTGTAATGAACAGCTCACAGAATGCCTCTGCTCCCACTATTGTTGCCAGGAAATCTCCTTCTCCAAGCTTAACCCATTAAAAAAAATCTCTAAGTGCATCCTCGTAGCTACATGGCATCACTCCTTCTGGTCTCAAAACCAGGGATCACTTGATCCTCACCTCAACATATAGGTAGCTTCCACAAGATCCTCACTGCAAAGTCAAAACATCTAATCCACTCTTAAAACCACAGGCCTCCCTACTTGGGAAGCTGGAGATTGTAAAACAGGCTGAATTAAATGCAATCTGCAGAAGTACATTCTCATTATCTGTGTCTTATCTCACTTGCATACATAAGATCGAGTATGTACCAATTTGCATTAATTCTGGGCGAGCATAGGAGTAAATAACTCTCGTTAGTCTTTAAACCCACAAAAGTTTGCACTGAATAAGATAAGTGGAATACACACTCTAAGGTAAGGAAAGACCAGTGCCATCTAAAGGGAAGGGAAGTTCGGGATGGCTGCCCCCTGGGATCCTGTGCTTTTTGGGAGGCCCCCACACTGGGATCTTAGACACCTGGGAGGAAGTCCAGAAAGGTGAATTTCAGAGTGAAGACAACATGATAGTCATCATGACTGGTGAGTTTTTACTTAAAGTTATTTAAACTTCATTATAATCATACATAAGAAGAAGGAACAAAGTAACATAGGAGCAAGAGTAGGCCATTCAGCTCCTTAGGCCTACTCCACCATTCAATAAAACTATGGCTGATCTGTGGCCTAACTCCATTTGCCTGCTTGGGCCCATATCCCTTAATACCTTTGCTTAATAAACAAAATTGTCAATCTCAGATTTAAATTTAACAATTGATGTAGCATTGACTGCCATTTGAGGAGGGGAGTTCCAAACCTCCACTGATCTTTGCATGTCGAAGTGCTTGCTGACATGTCTCCTGAATGGTGTGACCCTAATTCTCAAACTATGCCCCGGGTTCTAGAATCCCCAACCAGTAGAAATAGTTTATCTTTATCTGTCCTGTATTTCCCTAATATCCCAAAGACCTTGATTAGGTCATCCCTTAACCTTCTAAATTCTAGAAAATAAAGGCCTAATTTGATTATCTCTACTGAAATCTTAACTCCTCAAGTCCAGGTATCGATCTTGCAAACTTACGTCGAAGTCCCTTCAGGCCCATAACATCCTTCCTAAGGTGTGGTGCCCAGATCTGCTCGCAATACTCTAAATGGGGGTCTAACTTGGGTTTTGTATGACTGCATCATAATATCTGCATCCCTATACTCCAGCCGTTTAGATATGAAAGCCAGTATTCCATTCGCCTTCTTGACTATTTTCTGCACCTATTCGTGGCATTTTAAAGAGCTTTGCACTTGAACTCCCATTGGACATCCACTGTATTTAACTTTAAGACTTCTAAAGATATCCTAATCTATCATTTTTTAGTCTGAAATGGGTAATCTCACACTTGCATGTATTGAAATCTAACTGCACAGCTTTATCTATTCACCGAATCTATCAATATCCTGTTGTAATTTTATGTTGTCGTCAACGCTGTCTACAATGCTGCCCAATGTCGTGTCGTCAACAAATTTGGATATTTGACTTTTATGTCAGTATCCAAGGCATGAATGAATATTGTGATTAACTGAGGTCCCGACACAGATCCCTGTGGGATACCATTAGTCTATATTAGAGACTGTGGTGAATGGTAATTACAGCAAAATTAAACCTGCAGACTCAGAGACCTTCATTTGTGGAATTGAAGGAAAAGCTGAAGATCTACAAGGATTCGAGTGTTAAGGGGGGGCAGACAGTCTGATTTTCCCCAGGAAAGGAATACCCACACAGTGGGATTTACCCCAGTAGAGGGTCCCCACACCATGAAATTTGCCCCAAGAGAGGTCTCCACATAACGTTATTCACCCTCAGTTCTGCACCACATAAGGATTGGCTGTTTAAAAGACATGCCTCATTCCATACAATCATTCTGATTGTGGGCAGTAAGGGAGCATGCACATTCTGCCTGCAATAAAAAGTTTAACATAGCTTAGAATCTTCAGAGGAACATCATTGAAAAATATCAAACTATAAGATGTCAGAGTGTAAAGGGCATGATTGCTATCAAATGTTAAGACTCTGTATCTACCAGAGATATATATATATATATACTGCTGTGAGTATTAACCTGACCATGCATGACTGTAGTAAATGTTTTCTCTGAGTGCTTTGTGGTCTTTTCTGGATCTGAAATAAATCTAAGATAATACTGGGATACTAGAGAGATCAGTCTGCACTTATGAAAACAGGTCAGTATTGTAGAGATCACCTTTTTTGATGCTGATAAAAGATTAAACCCACAATGTAAACTTGTTTTGTTTTCTGTTTGCAAATGCTGGCTGATGTACTGTGATAGATGAATAATGTGCAGACAATAGTTCACAATGGAACACCTGGACACTGTGTGACTGAGGAAGTGTCAGGCAACTCACAATGGAGTTATGAATATATTTTTCTTAAGAGATTTAAAAACAGCAGCATGTAAGTGCAGAAAATCAAATGTCATTAGGGTACGTGCATGGTGCTATTTTCTAGGTCCTCCACATAATTCTCACACTTGGGTTAGTTTCATGCATACTTAAACTGTGGAAAGGAACAACTGGAAACCACTTGGTTACTCAGATGGCCCTACCTTATGGTCCTTCTTATGTGATGTAAAATGTGAACAATATCTTTAACTTCTACAAGTGATTTATTGATGAAAATGTAAGAGGCATGGTTAGTAAGTTTGCGGATGACACCAAAATTGGTGGTATATGAACAGTAAAAAAGGTTACCTTAGATTACAACGGGATCTTGATCAATTGGGTCAATGGACTGAAGAGTGGCAGATGGATTTTAATTTGGATAAATGCGAGGTATTGCATTTTGTATTAATTATACAATTAATTGTAGGGTCTTGGGTCATATTGTAGAACAGAGAGAACTAGGAATTCAGGTACATAATTCTTCTGGCAAGTGGGCATTGGTCCATGTGCATTGATTGGGCTAATAATAAACTTGTCAGTCTTTCTGGTGCCGTAGTTTTTAAACCAAAAGTGTGATAGAATAGCTACTGGAGTGATAATGGGAATTTATTTGCATTGTAAGAGTTTTAGGATGGAAGAGAGTAAATATTGAAAAACATTAATTTGCTTTTGGTTTGGAAGAATCGGGATTTCCTTTGCTTAAAAAAATGGAAAGTCTTTGGTTTCAGTTCACAGAAGATTGGCTGAGGTTAGATGTAAAAATAGTTTCTCCTGAAGGGAGGGGTTCATTCAGGACAGTGAGGAAATAAGTGCATTAGTTGGAAAATTAAAGAACAAAAGTGTTTGTTATTTGAAACTGAGAAAGTTTAAGTTCAATTGTATGACTAATCAAGGAAAGAGCTATCAAACTCTCAAGGTTGGGAATTGAAAGACATTATTAAGTCAAACCGAGATGCATTAGAGAGAAGGGAACTTTCACTGGTAGGTATTTCCTGTAAAGTGATAGTTTTGGGATGGATGAGATTTTACTCTGCCATGTTTTGAAAACTTTCGAATTATATTACACTTAAGTAGCTTGGTTAGTTCTATTTAATCTTAATTCCTTTTGTGTAATAAGCTTCTGTTTTATTGTTCGGCCTAAATCCGCAGTAAGGCATGCTTGTGTTTCAGTAATAGACTACCACATGATGTGGATTAGTTGGTCAACACACACAATTAATGACGACAATTTGACATCAGCGAGAACAAAGAAATGTTTGCAGATGATAACCAACAACAATTCTTTGGATGAATACTTAGAAGAGAAAAGCTAGAATATCTGGCAGGGACTGGTGAACCTAAGGGGAGAAAAGCAAGAGGGAGATAAATGAAGAAGCAGAATGGGTACAAGCCAATGACAACAACACCATGGTATTGGCCTTTATCACAAGAACAACACCAAGGCATTGGCCATTATCAATGCCCTGAAATTTGGACAGTTATGAACGCTGATGTTACAAAACATGGCAACTAATGAAGAAGAATAAAATGATGAAAAGAGTTAACATAAGATCATCAGAAATAAGATGAGCAATGAGCTATTTGTCCTCTTAGGTTTTCTTCTCCATTTAAAAAAGCCTTAGATGTGAACTCCAATTTTCCAGCCAAACCCCTCCGATGTTCTTGATTAAATTACCAAGGTAGATGGAAATGATTTTTCTGATTGAAAGGTCCAGCTGAAGGAAGCCTTAAACTTGAGCTAGATCTCTCAGTGGTGAGGTCAGGATACACACCTTGTCACAAGGGGGAATGCAACTCTGGAACACCTCTCAGAAGGTAGTGAATTTCTAGAATTCTTCACCACAGAGAGCTGTTAAGGTTGGGTCATTACAGTATATTCAAGTCTCAAATAGACAGATTTTTAGTTAGTAAGGGATTTAAAGGAATCAGGGCTATGTAATAGAGGCAGGGAAATGGAGCTGAGGATTATCAGATCAGCCATGATTTCATTGAATGGCAGAGCAGATTTGAAGGGCTGAATGGCCTACTTCTGCTCCTACATCTTATGGTCCAACTATTCTCCTCCAAACAAAGTGAGGATAGCGCACTTCAAAATTGAAATTGGTACCTTTTTTCTTAAGCAAGGCTATTCAGGATGATAGAGCCAAAGCAGATCAGGATTTTGTTGGCAATTCACCAATGAACTATTGACAGATTGGGTTCACCTAGAAGCCCTTCTTCCAAATGGTTGGATCAGTGCCTCAGAAAGTTTCAGATGTTTCGTCAACTCCTTATGAATCAAGCCAACTGTTTCCTGGGATGTTGATTCTGGTATGAATGCTTCAGCAAAGAACTATAGCAGTGTTGATGCCAGACCTGAAAAGTTAGCATCTGCTATGCCTGATATTAATCCCAGTTTATTTAATGTCAACCTGCTCAAAGATATTCACAGGTATTAAGCAAACCTCCAAAATGTTTGGACTTATGTACTGTATTATTTTTTAATTCTTCTTCCAGTTACTTATTAGTTTTTGAGATGCGAGCATTGCTGCCAAGATAACTTTTATTAACTGTCTTAATAGCTTTTGAAAGGATGATAGTGAGTCACGTCCCTGAGGCATGCAGCTCATGGAGTGTAGCTACACCAGCAATGCTGTTATTGTGAGATTTTCACAATTCTGATCCAACTCCTGAGAAGAAATGGCAATTTAACTCCAAGTCAGGATAGTGTGTTACTCGGAGAGCAATCTGTGGAAGGTGTTATTCAAATGTATCTGAGGCCCTTCTCCAAACTATTTACAAGGTTAAAAGCACAATAGTAATTTGCAAATTTAAGACTCACTGAACAGTGCTTGATGCAGATCAGCTTACAGATGGGACATACAAATGACAGTAGTTGAGAAAGTGAATGGGCTGCTGCTTGAGGGAGTTGATTTCAAGAGGAGAATGCTGAGCTCCTTGACAGAGCTGTTGCAGTGGCCTGTTACATAGAACAGTACAGCTCACTACAGGCCCTTTGGCCCACGATGTTGTGCCGACCTATTATCCTGCTAAGATCAATCTACCCTGCATACCCTACATTTTACTATCCTCCATGTGCCTATCCAAGAGTCGCTTAAAAGTCTCTAAAGTATCTGACCCCACTAACACTGCTGGCAGTGCATTCCACACGCCCACCACTCTCTGTGTGAGGAACCTACCTCTGACATCTCCCCTATATCTTCTTCCAATCACTTTAAAATTATGCCCCCTCGTAATAGTAATAGGTTCATGGAGGGCATTCCATCACACTCCTGACTTGTGCCTTGCAGATAGCAGGTAGGCTTTCGGGTGTCAGGAGGTGTGCTCCTCCAGAGTTCCCAGCCATTGAGAAAGTTACTTGAGAAAGGATGTACTGGCACTGGAGGGGGTGCAAAGGAGGTTCACTAGGTTGATTCTGGAGTTGAGGGGGTTGGCTTATGAGGAGAGACTGAGTAGATTGGGATTGTATTAATTGGAATTCAGAAGATTGAGGGGGGATCTTATAGAAACATATAAAATTATGAAGGGAATAAATAAGATAGAAGTAGAGAGGATGTTTCCACTGGCAGGTGAAGCTAGGACAAGAGGGCATAGCCTCAAGATTAGAGGGAGCAGATTTAGGACTGAACTGAGAAGGAATTTCTTCACCCAGAGGGTTGTTAATCTATGGAATTCCTTGCCCAGTGAAGTAGTTGACGCTACTTCAGTAAATGTTTTTAAAAAAAAGGTAGTTTTTTTTAACAATAAAGGAATTAAGGGATACGGTGAGAATGCGGGTAAGTGGATCTGAGTCCACGAAAGGATCAGCCATGATCTTATTGAATGGCGGAGCAGGCTCGAAGGGCCAGACGGCCTACTCCTGCTCCAGTTCTTATGTTCTTATGTTCTTATATTGACATGGTCTTGTAGTCACAGGATTCATACAGAGGGTCCAGTTCAGTTTCTGGTCAATGGTTACCACTGAGCTGTTGATTTTGGGGTATTCTGCGATAGAATTGCTATTGAACGTTAATTATGGTTCTGATGTTGCATCATCCATCTTTCCTGCACAGTACCAGACGAAGGTTTTTGTTTTTAAGAAGTCACATTTGCAGTTGCTGAATTTCTTTGAGGATTTTTTCAGTTGTTAGCCGTGCTCGTTGCTGGGGATGATGTTCACTTTGTAACTCTGAGGGCAGGGGTGAAATGTGGAAGGGGGGGAATGTGATATCCATGGTGCCTAGGTAACTAAGTTGGGGGAGGTGGTGGTAGTGTGGGAGGGGGCACACGGAGATGGGGTGCTGGTGGAGAAAGTTGGTTCACTCAGTTGTCTAGGTGAACAGAGTGTGGTATGGAATAAAGGAGGTTCAATTCTTGTACCACCAGTGATTGTTAAAAGAGGTCCTGCCTTCATATCTACCCTATGTTTGTGGAGTGATTATTCTCATCCTATAAATGACATTTTTTTTATAGGCTGTGGCTCCTCACCAAAGCAAACTGACTTGTACGCTTGTTGGGAGTAAGCACATTGTAGCAATTAACTCCAAGGTCTGCCCTGTATTACTTTGTTACTGTTTGACAGAACGTTTTTGGACAATTTGGTAACAAAAACAATTCTTCTGTGTTAATGACAAGCATAAGCAATCAGAACTGAAAACTAAACAAAGCAAATTGCTTCCAGTAATCTATAACTAGACCTAATCCATGTACAGACGCGAAATGATGAGCAACTTTGGAAAGTAAAAATAACTCCAAACATGGTGTTTCAGAACTGTAAAGCACAGCTGTTCTGCCACAACTACAACGCGTACCAACTGCATAGGTCCTGCAGGAACTCACCAAGACTCTCTTGACTGCATCTTCCAAACTTGTGAAGTCTACCCCTCTAGCTGGATAAGTGCAGCACATGCACGGGAACACCATCGTCTGCACGTTCTCCTTTGAAAGGCACATTATTCTGATGTAGAGTTATATCACTCTTCCTTCTCTGTCACTGAAACATAATATTGGCATTCCCTCCATGACAGCACTGCAGGAGTACCTACACCACATGGACTCCAGTGGTTCCAAAAGGCACTTGCCACCACCTTCTCAATAAATGCTGACCTTGCCAGTGATTCTCACATCCCAATAACGAATAACACAGAAAGGTCACAGCAACATTTGCACCTAAGATGGCACCACGAGAGACAGACATTGTAAAAGCTTTTCAATGTACTTCTACAATGGAGTAAATGTGACAATAAAGGATATTCTGATTCTGATATCTGATGAAATCTTCAATCAAGAGGAAATTGCGGGATAAACAGATCTGAAATTGTGATTATTCCCAATGCATTCCGTGGATATATTAATGTACAGTCATGGAGTCATACAGCATGGAAACAGACCCTTCAGTCTGACTAGTCCATGCCAAACATAATCCCAAATTAGACCAATCCCACCTGTCTGCTCCTGGCCCATATCCCTCCAAACCTTTCCTATTCATGTACTTATCCAAATGTCTTTTTAAACATTGTGATTGTACCCACAACCACCACTTCCTCAGGCAGTTCATTCTACACACCAACCGCTCTCTGTGTAAAAAAGTTGTTCCTCACGTCGTTTTTAGATTTTTCTCCTCTCACCTTACATCTACGCCCTCTAGTTTTCAATTCCCCCACCTCAGGGAATAGATCTTTGCTATTCACCTTATCTATGCCCCTTATGATTTTGTAAACTGCTGTTAAGTCATCCCTCAACCTCCTATGCTCTAGTGAAAAAAAGTCCCAGCTTATTTTTAAAACTCAAACCCTCCATTCCTGGCAACATCATTGGTAAATCTTTTCTGAACCCACTCCAGTTCAATACTATCCTTCCCATATCAGGGCAACCAGAACTGCACACGTACTCCAGAAGAGGCCTCACTCACATCCTGTATAACCTCAACATGATGTCCCAATCTCTACGCTCAGAGGTCTGAGCAGTGAAGGCAAGTGTGCTAAACTCTGACCTTGAGAATATAATGTCACAAACTCACAATTTAAGACTTTTTTGTCTAAGATATGTTGTCACTGTAGTATTATAAATATTTCCTAAGAGACCTTATGAAAGCTAAACTTTCTGGTTCAAAACTAGATGAGATTACCTTTCCAAATTCAATATTGATTTGAAAAAAAAAATGAACAACTGCAGAGGCTGGAAATCAGAAACAAAATCGAAATTTTCTGGAAAAACTCAGCAGGTCTGGCAACATCTGTGGAGAGAAAGCAGAGTTAACATTTCGGGTCCAGTTGTTAACTCTGCTTTTTCTCCACAGATGCTGCCAGACCTGTTGAGTTTTGCCAGCAATTTCTGATTTTGTCGCAATATTGATTGAATTCAGCATTTGACTTTATACAATGAAATCGAATAACGGGACATATGAGAATGTTTACACGCCTCTGTTTTTTACAGGATGGGCTTAGTATAAAATCTCCAGTTAGATTGCACTTATCAAACTGCTCTGGATTCCAGAGAAGAAAAGGTGAACACAACAAACAGATAAAGAAACAAATGTAAAACACTTTTAAAATGATTATGTTATTTTCTTTTCTACTTTTTTTTTCTTTATTCATTCACAGGATGAAGACGTTGCCGGCCAGGCAGCATTTATTACCCATCCCTAATTGCCCACAGGACAGTTAAGAGTCAACCACATTGCTGTGGGTCTCGAGTCACATGTAGGCCAGATCAGGTAAGGATGGCAGTTTCCTTCCCTAAAGGACATTAGTGAACCAAATGGGTTTTTCCGACAATCCACAATGGTTTCATGGTCATCATTAGATCCTTAATTCCAGGTTTTTTGTTAAATTCAAATTCCACCATCTGCCGTGGCGGGATTTGAACCCGGGTCCCCAGAATGTTATCTGGGTCTCTGGATTAACAGTCCAGCGATAACAGGCCATTGCCCTTTCTCTGAAGCTTCAAGCTCCATGGCCACCAGCAGTTGTTTTACACGATGTAGATAGCGAACATTGGCAGGTTATGGTATTGTGATTAATGTCAAACACTGGATAAGTTTCCTAGGCCTATTCTTGGAATAACGAAGCCAATTATCGCTCCATCACTATTGTGGCTGAAATTAACTAAATCAGCAGAACTGGATTAAACTCTAGACATTCCATTACTATGCGCTCTATGTAGAATCATAGAACACAGACAGAAGCCATTTTGCTTTTTTCTACTGAAGTCTTGATATTCAGGGTTTTTACCTAAAGTTCGCTCAGTTGGGAACGTTCTTGCCTCTGAGTTCAAAGGTTGTGGATTTAAGTGCCGCAGTGAGGATAAAAATCAATGCTGATCTAAAGAAGTGCTGTGCTTTTGGAGATGCTAACCCTAAGCGTGTTGTGAAAACCCATCCTATTCTCTGCTTCAGAGAAAGAAAATCTGCCATCTTAACCAGTCAGGACTCCATGTGACTTCAGACCTACAGCGATGTTAATGACTCCCAACTGTCCTCTGAAATAGTCCAGAAAGCCACTCAGTCCAGGGGAAATTACGGATGGGAAGCAAATGCTGGACCTGCCTACAACACATGCACCTTGTTAATGAATAAAATGCTATGGCACTATTTCAAAGTGATGTCCCAACATTTATTCTAAAAGAAACATCTCTAAAAATGATCAAGCAAGATTAATTGGCCATTATTACACTGTGGTTTGAGGAAGCTTGCTGTGTGTAAATTGGCTGCCACATTTCCTACATTTCAGCTATGACGACACTTTAAAAGGACTTAACTGGCAGTGATGTACTTTGAGATGTGCAGAGGGAGGTGCTATATGAATGTAAATCTTGCTTCCTTTCCTTTCAACTTCTTAGAGTGTTTTTGCCAAATGGAGAGCAGTTTTATGCTGTGGACGCAGCCCCAATATTGAAATTGTTAAATGTGCTTTGTGTAGGGACCCTTTTTATCATTGTCAATCTGAGCCAGATTCAAATTCAGGCTTCACAAGGATTATGCAATGCCCCAAAAAGTTTGGAAATCCTTGTTTTTCCCTGTAATGTTGCTTCTTTTATTACTTTTTTTCATTTCTTTACTCTTTCTGTTTCACACCAAATTTCAAGAGAGAACGTTTCTTCAAATCCTCATTTTTGCCTGTGTATGTCCCAGATGCTGCATTTGACTGTGTCCCTTTGTGAACTCTGAGATGCAGAACACATTCTGCTCAGATCAAAAACAAAACACAAAATACTGTGAATGTTGGAAATCTGGCCCAAAAACAGAAAGTGCTGGAGAAACTGAATAGTTCTGGCAACATCTATGCAGGGGACCGTAGTTAACATTTCGAGACTAATTTGAGTTCCATTGAAGAGTCATCTTGGACTTGAAATGTTATTCTCTTTTTCTTGCTCTGCCAGAAGCAGCTACACTTACTGAGTTTTTCCAGCACTTTCTGTCTTCACAAAGTATGTTTTCTGTTTATTTGGAAAGTGGAATATATTATGGTTGTGCCCATCAGAACCATCTATCTTTCTTATTGGTATTAGTCTGAGTTACTGATACCAAGTGGGGCAGGATGCTCACATAAAGCAGAAGGGAGGCTTAGTCTTATGGAACAAAATTTGTTTATTACATAGTACTTAATAGCTAATAACGTTACATTTCAGTTAAATGATAGTCCTTGTGAAACATCAGGCTAGGTTTAAGCGTAAATATATATTACAGTTTATCTACATGGAATTTAGCACTTAGAACTACTGGTAAGAAACAACAGGAGGTTAGAGGCTAGGATTACTGCAGCGAGTAACTCACTACCTGACTCCCCAAAGCCTGTCCACCATCTACAAGGCACACGTCAGGAGTATGATGGAATACTCTCCACTTATCTGGATGAGTGCAGCCCCAACAATACTCAAGAAACTCAACACCATCCAAGACAAAGCAGCCCGCTGTGACGCCACATCAACAAGAATTCAGTCCCTTCACCACCAACATCCAACAGCAGCAGTTTGTATCATCTACAAGATACATTGTAACAATTTGCCAAAGCTCCTTAGATAGCACAATCCAAATGCATGACCACTGCCATCCGGAAGGACAAGGGCAGCATATACATGAGAACACTACCTCTTGCAAATTCCCTTCTAAGCCACTCGTCATCCTGACTTGAAAATATACTTCTGTTCCTTCGTTGGTGTTGGGTCAGAATCCCAAAATTCCCTTCCTATGGCATACTATGGATCTACCTGCAACACATAATCTGCTGTGGCTCAAGATGGCAGCTCACTACCTTCTCAATGGCAACTTGAGATGGGCAATAAATGCTGGCCAGCCAGTGACGCCTAAACCCCAAGAGTGAATTGAAACAAAACTGGCTAGCTTCCACCCCGAACCCCATCTCCCACCCCTCCTGACGAGCAAATCTTGTCTTGTCAGGAAAACCTTTCAGGTTCTGATTGGCTGAGAACAGAAATAATGCAGGAACATGGCACAAAATTAGAGGAAAATATAAGTATAACCTGAAAAACAGAATGTCTAGTATGTTGGCATATTTTCATCACTTACATCAAAGAGGCCAACAGAGTCAAACCTTGTCACTCTGGAAGCAGCTATTGAATGGTGCCCATGTGTAAAAGCAAATATAAATGCAAAGTTTAAGAAGATCCAGGCATTTGTCTTGTTTATAGTCATCAAATCTGAAAGTCTAATTGAGAACTGTTTTTCCCTGAGTCAAAATGATATCTTTACGTTTGATAGTCTCAATATTATTTGAAGAACAAACACAGTTGCCTTGAAATCCCCCTGTTATTAATTCTGCATCTATTAACAAAGAAAAACATTTCTTAACACGTCAATATTTTTGTGGCAAAGTCCTTGTTCAGGATTCAAGTTTTGCAGCAAAATTACAACTGCTCTTTTCTTGAAGCTGTTTGTGTGGTAACATGTCTATTGCAATTCAACCATGTGGAAACGCTGGAGGGTATAAACTGTTACCATCCCCTTCATCTATGGAATCAATGCTGACCTATTTTTCCAATTGACCTGGTCAATATTTATTCCTCAATCAACATTGCTGAAACAATAGATTTTTTAGTTGTTACAGTTTCTGGGAGTTTGCTGCATGCAAATTGGCCATTTCCTGTATTCCAATAGTAACTATGTTGCAAAAATGCATCATTGGCTGTAAAATGTTTTGGGATGACCAGTAGCTGTGGAAGGTGCTATATAAATGCAAAATTTTCTTTCTAATTTTTCAATTCTTTAATCCACCTGTCTTTTCTAAAATGTTTTCATTAAAATCTAGTGAATTTTAATTTTTAACACAAAGAATATATTTAGAATAATGAACTACATTAAATCATTGCCACTGCAACTTTGTCATATTAAATAAATACCATCATCTCTTATACCATTTGTGTTATTGTGTTTGCATTCTCATTTCCTTGTCTCCCATAGTGTTGCTGCTGGAACTTTTTACGAACAGCTTGATCAGTACACACATTCCCTTCACACGAGGTTAGATCAGTTGTTCCCTTGCAGCCTGCTCTATTTAATCAATTGACTCTGCAATCCTCACTACATTGCCATCATTGCTATCTAGACTTCAGGCGTTCATCCCTTTACTCTAAATTCTTCCCATTGTCTCCTCCCTCTCATGTCATGCCCAACCTTCCCATTCCAACGCCATCCTGCTCATCAAACTTTTCCCATCCCTCATAGAAACAATCTTTCCAGCCATGGCAACTTCGTTGGGCTCCACTCTCAACTTTTACTGCTTCCTTTCCTCCATAGAATGTCCCCCTCCCAACCTGCCTCCACTGCCCCCATCTATTGGCAGTTACCCCTGGATCACATGCTCCATTGCCCCCTTATGTGCCTACATGTACACCAGGCACAGCTAACTACCCAGTACACCCAGTCCTCACAAGCTTCAAAATCTCCCCACCCCCCCAAACTCATCCCAAAGCCAGCCCAGCTCGTCCCCGCCTCCTTGACCTGTCCATCTTTTCTCCCACCTATCCGCTCCTCCCACCTCAACCCCCACCCCCACCTCCTACCCACCAGCCTCATCCCCACCTCCTTGACCTGTCCGTCTTCCCTTGACTGACCAACCCCCATCTTAACTCCCCACCTACACTCACCTTTACTGGCTCCATCCCCACCCCTTTGACCTATCCGTCTCCTCTCCACCTATCTGCTCCTTTATCCACCTTCCATCTGCACCCCACCATCTATTTATTTCAGAATCCCCTTCCCCTCCCCCATTTCTGAAGAAGGGTCCAGACCCAAAAGGTCAGCTTTCCTGCTCCTCTGATGCTGCTTGGCCTGCTGTGTTCATCCAGCTCTACACCTTGTTATTGTTATCTATCTGTCTTTCATCCTGGCCTTGTTTCTCAGTGTTGGGCATTGTTGTACAGGACATTGGTGAAGCCTCTTCTGTACTGTATCTAGTTCTGGTTGCCCTGTTATAGGAAGGATATTAGTAAGCTAGACAGGGTTCAGAAGAGATTTACCAGGATAATGCCGGTTATGGAAGGTTTGAATTATAAAGAAAGGCTAGATAGGCTGTGACTTTTTTTTTCACTGGAGCGTAGGAGGTTCCGAGGTGACCCTATAGAGGTTTATAAAATCATGAGTGGTACAGACAAAGTTAATGGCAGGTATCTTTTTCCCAGGATGGGAGATTTCAAGACGAGGGGGCATATTTTTAAGGTGAGAGGAGAGACACTTAAAAAAGACACAACGGGCAATTTTTTTACACAAAGGATGGTTCTTGTGTGGAATAGGCGTCTTGAGAAAGTGGTGGATGTGGGCACAGTTACAAAGTTTAAAAGATACTTAATTAAGTACATGAACAGGAAAGATTTGGAGGGATATGGGCCAGGAGCAGGCAGGTGAGACTAGTTTAGTTTGGCATTATGTTTGGCATGGACTGGTTGGACTGAAGGGTCTGTTTCCAAGCTACATGACTCTATGACTTGCAGTCCATGTTTGTGGCCAAAGTAGTGCAGACGTTTGACATTGCCTTCTGTGGTATGGCTGACCAACAGCCTCCCTGTTTTTATCACCTGCCGTGGGATGGTTTTGAAAGGGATTTATAGATTGATAATAAACCTGTTGGTCACGTGATGAATGCACTTGAAGATCAACAAATTCTGGTCTGGGGCTTGAACCCAGAACAGCTGGCTCAGAGGTGGAGACACTACTCAATCCAACTCAAGGCCCACCTATTGCACAGATTTATCAAATGTCATAGCCTTTCTTTCACTTAAGAAATGGAAATATGAGCTCACATTGAGAAACAAAATATACTTCAACATGTAACTCTTTACACAGTGAATGTTGGCTGTAATGAGGGCAAAATAGGCAAAAGTAGAACATTGTGGATGCTGGATGTCTGAAAACAAGGCAGGATCTATGGAGAGGGAGAAACAGATAGTATTTCAGCTCCATCAGAACTGGGTAACTTTAGAGATGTACTGTATTCCAAGGAAGTGAATTATTCAGGAGGCTGGAGAAGAAAATCAAAGAAAGGAAAGGCTATCATTGTGCTGGAACAGAGGAGTCTATGGACGAAGAAAGAGTTGGTGGTAACATCCAAAGAGAGTGGCAATGAGACAAGAAATAGGAGGAGGTGTGAATGCCAGGATAATGAACAGCTATTGTCTGAAAGTAAAACCAAGAAAGACAAAACTAAGCCTAAAACTTGAAAAGCAAACAAAATAAAATGGAAAGGAAGGATTTGTGGTATGAGTTGGAGAGATTTCAGTTTGCAAGGCACTTTGAGGCAACCAGAAAACACAACATAAGCCTCGTTTTATTAGAGTATGCTTCAGTCATGCTGGTAACATCAGACATTGTAAGTGGCATGGATTAGTATTAAAGCAACATATTGAACATCAAACAGCAAAATATCAATAACCAGCATTTACTCTGAATGTGCTTGTTTCTTCAGGGTTGTTCTCTGCCAGGAAAAAGTGTGGCCTTTGAAATCATAGACGTGTCTCACGCTGGGTACTTGAATAGAGTTGAAAGTACGTGGCAGATCTCATGAAAGCAAATGTGGCAGCCAATTTTTTTTTTTCACACCGAGGTTCCTATGACCAAAGTGGACATGGTTCTGTTTTGGAGAGGGTTAAAGTTTTGAGTCCAGTCTGACTCTTCTTCAGAGCAGACTCCAAAAAAGTTATACTTGTCAAGGAAAGTTAACTCAGTTTCTTTCACCACAGATGCTGCCAGACCTGCTGTGTTCCTCCATCACTAACTGTTTTTATTTCAGATTTCCAGCATCCACATTGTTATATTTTCATTGAACTGTTTCATTTTGATTGTTGGTCATCTCTTTAAATGCAGGCAAGGGTGCACATGGGGGTAAACAGTTTAAGAAGCTGTGGTTTAGATTCTGTTATAATGTTACAAGTGTCAATACACAAGTTACATACTGGGAAGAAGAATTCTTCTAATGTGAAGAACACTGTGTGATTGTTTCAGTTGGCACATGACTTGCAGTTCCTTTTTAAATCTGAGAGGTAGGATAATGTAGAAATTGCCAATAACTCTCCACTGGAATATGAAAGAGATGCCCTGTTCAACTGAAAAGAGTCAGTTTTTAAAAGTGGCCAAATTGAACTGTTGAGAGAGAAATTCTGAGGAACATTTTGAATTAATTTGTGATAATAAATTGTGGGAAACGAAACAATGTCATCTTTAGATCTGACGAACATAGAGATGAGGATGTTTTATTATTTTGTCAACTGGATGATCATTAAAGTGAAAGTGAACATTCTTATAAAAAGATACAGAGACAGAACAAAAAATCCTCAGAATGCTTTCCGGACAATAGATCACATTAAGTGTTGCTGCGTGGGAAACATTAGTTTGAACACAGCAAGATCCCACAAGTAGCAGAGTGATAACAATCAGAAAATCCATTAACTGCCATTGTTGACTGAGCAAAAATATTGACCAGGACAGCTGGATAATTCCCTGTGCTTTTTTAAAAAAAGTATCATGGGATTTTTCACATCCAGTTAACCAGGCAGATGGAACCCCTGTTTAATCTCTCATCTGAAAGACAAACCTTGGACAATGTGGCATTCCTTCAGTGTGGCACTGTGGTGCCAGCCTTGTGTTTTATTCTCCAACCCTGGGCACCTACCACAGGTTGACGGTACAAAATAGTTAAATGTTTGCCTTTTGCTTCATAAACTTATTTGGTGTTTTCAAATTGAAATGAGTATGCAACCTTCCACTGCATCAAAATGCTAAAATAAGACCTCCCGGAGGATGCAACTGTCCAGTCTATTGTGCTGGTTTGTAAACAAAAGTGAATCCTACATAATAGAGTCTTCAGCAAGAAAACCGGCCATTCAAGCCAACTGGTTTATGGCAACATATATGCCTGCTTCCAAGCCTATTCATCAAATCCTTTCAGCATATCAACCCGTAAGAAACTACAGAGAGTTGTCAACACAGCCCTGTCCATCACGCAAGCCAACCTTTCATCCATTGACTCTGTCTGCACCCCTCGCTGCCTAAGAAAGGCAGCCAACATCATCAAAGACCTCTCCCAATCCAGTTATAATCTCTTCCAACCTCTTCCATCAGGCAAAAGATACAAAAGCTTAAATACACGTACCAACAGGTTCAAGAGCAGCTTCTTCCCCACTGTTATTAGAATGCTAAATAGACCTCTCAAATTTCAAATCTAATGTTGATCTCACTTTTTGTGCACCTTTTTGCAGCTGTGACTTTGTATTTGTCACTCTATTCTATCACCCTATGATCTTTGTATGGTATGATCTGCCTGCACTGCGCACAAAACAAAACTTTTCACCGTACTTAGGTACCTGTCACATTAATAAATTAAACGAAACACTGGATGCTGGAGAAACTCAGCATGCTTGGCAGCATCTGTGGAGAGACAGAGTTAATGTTTTGAGTCTATCATGATTCTGCTCATGGAAGCTCTGTCCCTATGAGCTCAAGCCTCTGGATTACAAACTGAGTGACATGGTCAATACACCAGTGTTGCTGACCAAGTGGGGAAATATTTTCCCCAATCGACCTGTTCAGAGATGTTAATACACTCCTGTGGAGCAGGTGGGACTTGAACCTGGGTCTCCCAGCTCAGAGGTAGGGACACTACCACTGTGCCACCAGAGGCCCCTCACCAGTTGGCAGAATGCCCAGGTTAACGCAGGGAAGGTGGGGGATTGGTATTGGACGGTTGGCTCTCTTGGAGAGCCAGTGCAGACATGATGGGCTCAACAGCCTCCCTCTGCGTGTAAGATTGCCTTGAATTTCAGGTGCCAGCAACAACACTGGAATCTCAGTTAATGAAACCGGAACTTTGGTTATTCAGTAACCACATTGTAATTGTTCTGGTAACAGCCTCCTATATCAGAATTGGTTTTAAGTTGTTGGTTGCTTTCTGAATTGCACGTTCCTTTCTATCATTCTTTTCTGAGGCAAATCGATCTGCGTTTGCAAACATCATGAACAAATTCTGCACAGGAATTTCAAAACAAAACCAAGAGGCCACTGTTTGCAAACACAGAATACAATGAAATTTCTGTTCAATAACGTCAAGGACATTTGAAAACAGCAAAGGAGCTGGAAACAGGCTCACGATCTGAATGATGTTGGTCTCTCGCGCACGGTAACACCAGGAAGATTTACCCGTTTGCACAGCGATGTAGCATCGTTTTATAAAAGCAAACCTTTTCTATTCCTTTCTTTGCAAAAATGTGGACAGCAATCTTAGCCGCGTTCTTCTTAAACTGGTAATAAGATTGTAAGAAAAAATGCAATTTCTTTCAATATTAGATTAGCAAGTTAAATCACAGGACGTTAATTACTCGAGGTTGGTAATATGGTGCAGCATTTCATTGCCACACGAGAGACAGGAATAAGATGCACATTGTGCAGATGACGGTCCTAAATGCACAATACGGTACTGAATTCTCTTTACATATCCCTAAGATATCAACTCGTGTAAGGCAATGACGTACGTATTTCCCAGTAATAGTGGTCACATGTCGTTTGAAAGGGAAAGGGGGACGGTCCAATTGGATTTCCTCTGCCGACTGCAGAGTTCCCACCGACTGGAGGATTTACAGTGAGAATTTCATTAACCTTGGCCGTACAAGCGCTGCCTGCACCCAGCTGCTCCAGCGTTGCATTCCCATCCAACCTTGATGCATGCTTAATACCAACCCCAAATCCTTCCTCCTGCCCCTTCTCTGGTCCTGTAAAAAAAACAAAGGGAAGCTTGGAACCGGGGCTCCCAGATAAGGCTAGGGCGGTTGGGTGGCTTTGGAACCTTAGCCCGGGATGATATAATCTTAGACGGAAGAATAGAATCTTAATCGAGGATAATAGAACGTTGGCCCAGGGAAAATAGAACGTTCGCCCAGGCTAATAGAACGTTGGCCCGGGAAAATAGAACGTTCGCCCAGGCTAATAGAACGTTGGCCCGGGAAATTAGAATCTTAGCCCGGGAATGGAACGTGACGGAGCGAAGTGAATCGACAACGGGCGCTTCTATCTCTATTTTGCAAGTCTTGATACTTTTTATTTCCGGTAGCGGGGAAAGTGCATGTTTTCCTTCATCATTCCCTCCCTCCTTACTTCTCCTGTTGTAAGATTTCTTTTGTGTTGGGGGGGGGGGGAGGGGATTGCGTGGAGGGGAAAGTCCGCTTCTCCAATGTGAGAGTGTGACTGAGGACACAGTGTGACTGGGCAACAGCCCTTCATCGCCACAGCAACCGGCACCGCTAGCGTACGCCCACATCTCCTCTCTGTCTGTTTGATGTAAGAAATTAGTTTTGTTTTACGCTCTCTCTCTCTCTTTGTAATGCACGCCTATGTTTATGTATTAGTTCCTATCGCCTTCCTGACGCGGTGTCATTTGAAGCTTTTTTTTTCATGACCAGAGCAGTCTGCTGGGTGTGCGCGGCGGCTGCTTGTTTCTTGGGTGGGATTTTGCCGAATGCAAAGCAGGACGGACCCAGCGCGGTGTGGCTGACAGGTAGGCAAGCGTCTCTCCCTTCCTTCCCCCAGCTTCACTGATCCAGGCAGCAACTAGCGACCAAATCAACTATCCCCCCTCTCTATTTTGCAAACTGTAACTCAGTGCAATGCTGGTGTTGCTGCTTCCGTGGTCGAGGACAGTGGAAAGTGCATATGCTGTACAACAGAGGTTGCACAGACAAAGCCAAATCAGTACCCCCTTCCTATTTTTATTTACTGTTTTGGTGCAGTTGCAATGAGATTTTTTATTTTGCAACGATTAGCAACCCCACTAAAAGTGCCAGAGAGGGAGCTGTGTTGAGAGATAATGGAGCGAAGTTGCTGCAAAATGGTTGATGACTGCTTGGCATCGTGGGTTAAGCAGGAGCCGGTTTGCCAATGAGTTTCAGACGGGGAAACACCACCAAGTTGACTGCGCCGTCAGTATTCTGGCTTGTGAGCCCCGCGCCCGTGCAAAACCCACACTTTGATACTGTGTGTTGACAAAGGATACTGCTCTGATTCTCTTCCTGCTTGAACCGCAACCTTCCCCAGCCAGTAGCTTCCCACTACAATTATTGCATAAAATGCATTATGTAACCGCCAATATTTCAGTCTCCAGTCAGAGTTAGCAGTTAGTTGTAGCGTCTTTTTGTTTCTAATGAGTTGACGTTTTCAAAACAAAAACCGACTGTGATAAGTTCACCTGAATAGTGAACTGGAAGAATTAATACTTAAAAGTGCAATGCAGCATTTGAGAGATGCATGCTGCTTTTTGTAAACGTGATAACATTTCAATTCAGGAGTCTTTAGAAACAGTTTTATTATTTACTGAGTGATGTAAATGCATCGGAGACAGTTCAGATGAGGTTTTAACACCATAAGAAATATGGAGAGAAGTAGGCCATTGGGTCCCTTGATTTCCTCCACCACTCAATAGGATCATGGCTGATCGCATCCACTCTCTTGGTGTTGAAGAAGCAGGGAGGCTGCAGAAGTACTTGGACAGGCTAAGAAAGTGGGCAAAGAAGTGGCAGATTGGATACAATGTATGAAAATGTAGGTTATGCACTTTGGTCGGAAGGATAGGGGCGTAGACTATTTTCTAAATGGGGAAAAGCTTTGGAAGTCTGGAGCACAAAGGCACTTGGGAGTCTTAGTGCAGGATTCTCTCAAGGTTAACATGCAGGTTCAACTGGCAGTTAGAAAAGCAAATGTAATGTTAGCATTCATTTCACGAGGGCTAGAATACAAGAGCAGAGATGTACTGCTGAGGCTGTATAAGGATCTGGGCAGATGGCATTTGGAATATTGGATAACAAGGTGCAGAGCTGGATGAACACAGCAGGCCAAGCAGCATCTTAGGAGCTGGAAGGCTGACGTTTCGGGCCTAGGCCCGAAACGTCAGCCTTGTTATCTCAGATTTTCCAGCACCTGCAGTTCCTACTATCTCTGATACAGTTTGGAATATTGAGCAGTTTTGGGCACTGTATTTGAGGAAGGATGTGCTGGTGTTGGAGGGGGTCCAGAGGAGGTTTGCAAGAAGATCTTGGGGATGAAGGGCTTGTTATGTAAGGAATGGCTGAGGACCCTGGGTCTGTACTCAGTGGAGTTGAGGGGGAGTCTGATTGAAACTGACAGAATACTGAGAGGCCTGGATAGAGTGGACTTGGAGAAGATATTTCCATGAGTAGGAGAGTCTAGGACCTGAGGGCACAGCCTCAGAGTGAAGGGACGACCCTTTAGAATTGAGATGAGGAGGAATTTCTTCAGCCATTTCTTCAACCAATCTGTGAAACTCATTGCCGCTGAAGGCTATGGAGGCCAAGTCATTGAATGTCTTTAAGACTAATATAGATTCTTGATTGGTAAGAAGATCAAAGGTTATGGGGAGAAAGCAAGAGAATGAGGTTGAGACATATATCAACCATGATTGAATGGAAGAGCAGGTTTGATGGGCCAAATGGTCTAATTTTGCTCCTATTTCTTATGGTCTTCCCCATAACACTTGATTTCCCATCTGATCAAGAATCTATATATGTCACAAGGACTCTGCTCCCACAGCTCTGTGGCAAGGAGTTCCAAAGACTCGCAAAACTCAAAAGAAATTCTTCCCCATCTCAATCTTAAATTAGCACCCTTTAATTCTCAAACAATACCCTCTGATCCTAGACTCTTCCATGAGGGGAAGCATCCTGTCTGCATTTACCCTGTCAAACCCTTCAGAACTCTCTATCTTTCAATGAGATAAGGTCAAAAATCACATGACGCCAGCTTTATGTGAAAAACTAAGCTTTCGGGGCTCGGCTCCTTCCTCACGCGTTGTGTCACACTTTCAATGGGATCACTTCTAATTCTTCTAAATTGCAATGAGTAAAGTCCCAACCTGTTTAACCTTTGCACCTGAGACAATCCTTTCTACTGGCGATCATCTTACTGAACCTTCTCCGAACTGCCTCCAATGAAAGATTATTTTCAGATTAATACCCGGAATGTATGGATAGTCTTATGAGGATAAGTTGGATAGACTGGGCTTGTTTCCAGTACAGTTTAGACAAGTGAGAAGTGACTTGAAGTGTAAACGGTCCTGAATGGTCTCCATTATGTGGACATGGAATGGTGGTGGGTTTGGAATTCTTCCTCAGAAGATGGAATCGTTGAATATTTTAAGGCAGAAATTGATTCTGATGGGAGGGGAATATGGAATTCAAAACACAAACAGATCAGCCGTGATTTTTTAGAATGGTGAATCAGACTTCATAGGCTGAATGGTCTACTTTTGCTCCTATTCTAAATGTTTGTATGTCCTTGCTGAATTCGAAATCCTCATTGCTCAGTTTTTCTTAGGTGTTTCTGTAACTGATTGATTGTATTTCCAGTGTCACTTCCATTGAAAGCAAGGGTTCTCATTGTTCCGTCAGTATAGTGGTTATATTTTTAGGCCAGCATAGATGCAGAGCTGTTTTTGTAACTGTTCCATGTACTAGAAGCAATTGTTCATGTGCAAGGTAGGCTAGGATTGTCCACAATGAAGTTTCATTTTCTGTATTCTAGTTCTCCTCCCTGACAAGACTTGAAGGAGTCCTGGAATAAGCACCTTAAAAAAAAATGTAGATGGTTTTATTAAATGGAAGGACCTTTCCTAATAATTGAAAGTGTTTCAAGTTACTGAATTGCAATTTAGTCAAATCACCCTTTCATTTTCAGACAGTTACCTTCTAAACATGTAGCAAAATGGAGTTTCTGACTGAAAATGAACCTAGCACAGTGAAGGCTGTACTCTTCTTACTGGGACGAGACACTGTAATAATGCCTTGTTATGTTTTTTTTCTTTTGTGTGAACTATTTATAATTTTCAAGAGCAAATCGAAACAGCTGGCAACTCTAATATTTTGAGAAAATATTTTGAAGTTTTCATTTGAGTCAACACTCCAGGTCAGACGAAGCTGTTAACAATGAAGCAAATAAACACGATTATGTAAATATTACCAAGCTCATCCCCTGATGCAAATTTTATTTTGAAAAATCACTTTCAACCTGCAAATTTTGGGCCTAAATTTAAGGGAAGGTCCATTCATAGTTAAAGATTGCAGTAAGCTAGTTACCATGTGCCACGCCTCTGAATGGACTGAATGTGCATTCAGATTATTTTGAAACTATTTAAGTCAAATATGAATGTTGGACAGAAAAAAAAACATTAAGTTCTGTGAACTTCATGTGCTGTATTTCCTCATGACAAAAAAATCTGTGTGACAATGTAAATGCCATGAACCCTCTGACAGTAATATGTGTGGCATGTTTTAGGGGACAGAACCTAATTATAACAGCATTTATTCTGAGTTTATTGCTGTTTATTGTAATTAATTTAGATAAATTTAAACTTGACACACAGCATTCTCTATTGCTGTCTCTCTCCAACCTCCCTCACCCGCCTGCTTATTACTCATCCTATCTTTCCCCTCTGCTCTTCAATTGCTGTGTCTTCCTTATTCCTCACTCACCCTCTCTCCCTGCATTCCTCACTCACCCCCTCTCCCCCCATTCCCCACGCGCCCCCTCTCCCCCCATTCCCCACGCCCCCCCTCTCCCCCCATTCCCC